>NC_063274.1:13485939-13804911 GCF_910591885.1 Bombus terrestris
AAAAAGCTTCGCCTGATTCTTCTTATAGATTCTTCTTATCGTTCGCGTTGTCACGATGAATTTCGAAGTGGTTAGGAACGTTGCTGGAATGTTAATCCATTGAAATTCTCGATCCTCTCTTCGTCGTTTTCGTCATTCTCCGTTATCGTTTTCGCTGTCAAGCTACAGATCTTTGTAAACGTAGACACGCCAAGAAATCGATACGGCTAACAATATATGTATCAACTTGGTACACGCCTCTCACCTTTTACACGATGTTTAACGCGGTTCACGGTCCTGCCACTGGTTCCTGCAATAGCATCTCAGGTACAATAGCCGTTACTAATTCGTGCGATAACGTTCGATTCTTTTATCGTCTCTCGAAGCTCCTTATCCGCTGCGCTATAAAATTACGCAATACTTTAATTGATGTTTTAATTTGTCATCAACTTATTCATTTTTATGCCATTAAATCAACAATTTTACTAAACGGGAAAAATTCCTCAATTCGTGATTCACTTCGCTTATTGATTAGTAATTAATATTGATTATAAGCGATCTTTCAACGCTCTCTTTCGTTCATTGTAAACTGATACAGATTAATTACCGACCTCGACGGTCGTCTCTCCGTGGATCATTGAAGCGACAGTAAATACAATCTCACGATCCGCGCGGCTCGCGTTTTCACCGACCGGTTTCTATGAATTCCATTGACACGATGCATCATCGCGCTTTTCCTCGATGAGAGAAGAAAGGAACTTCTGGATACGACTCTGTGTCTCCGCTTCGTATCATTAATGTCCCATGAATATCTGTCGAAGAAGCTTTTTTAAATGGAACTCGCCTTGACCACAAAGATAAACGAGAAAATACTTGAAGAAGTGGAAGAAGTTACGCGTAAAATATACAACGAATAAGCGAGGCAGTTCGCGTTTTATTGTTTAATATACTCTACCGTAACTCCGTCTTCGGAGTCGATCGACGTGCGTCATCGGGTTTCAAGGATGAAACGATATCACGATTGATAATCACCCGAGACAATAAGTTTCGATAGCTGGACACGGATGTAGTCTCCTCTGGAGAACCACTTTGTTCCGAAACACGATTGGCGACCGATGTACACCAGTAGAAACCGGTCATCTTACCACGTACCGGTGGCGTGCAAACGGGACGAGGACAAATCGGTGTCCCGCCTCTCCACGGATGGCAAATTTGGGATCCGTGACCGCTCTTAATATCGCGAAGGGTTCCCGGGACGGGGTAGAGGGTTGGTGAGGAGGAGGTGGAGACGATGGAGGTAGGGGAAGGCGAGGGAGAACAAGGCACGAGCTGCGGAGGGACTTAACTCGATGTGTTAGTTAACGAATGCGAGAATGCGGCCTGGCGCCAACACACACAGTACACACGGTTCAACGTGTCACGCACTGCTCGCTACCGGCCTCGGTATTGGTTTATCTCTCGTACCAGCTTCCCTGGATCTCTCCCTGTTGCATAGCTTCAAGACACGCACGCGAACTTCTCGTTTTCTTGTCGTGAAAGAGGAACGACTGGAAGGAAGAAAGAGGATGAGAAAGGAGGCAGTAGCCAGTAGCAGTTTAGAGGATATAAAAGCATTAAGGTAGCGCGAGATAGTCAATGCTAAGTTGGTATTTTGAATTCTTTGTAGGATTCGTTTCAAACCAGTATCTATGTGGAGCATGCCAGTTCTGTCTGCGTATACGTATCCAGATACGTGCATAGATGATGATACGTGTGCATGTATATACTCTTGACTTGATGAATCGCCGTAACTATTAATCAAACAGATATGTACTCTAATATCGCTCGTGTCGAGTGCTAGCGAAATCGGTACATATCGAAGAGCAACAACATGATTTGAATGACAATCTTCGTACTTGATGAGTTTCAAGTATTAGTCCTAAAGATCAGTTCATTTTATTTCGATTTTATATATCATAAGAACTTTTGTTTTGTTGACAATACCCTCTTTTTCTGTATTCTTCGTTTCCTTCCTGTATTTCCTCTCACTTGGACAATGTTCCTTTTCGTTTCTTCGTCGCCTCTCGTTTCATTCTATCATTATTATTAGCAGTAAAGGAAACGGAGCCGGGTTAAGTTATGCTAAGAACGGCGAAGCTCACACTAGTAAAGCAAGTTAAGTATGTACTAACGGGCAAGACCGCGAGGCATGTTAAATCGAGATAGCTACATCATTACGAAGCTGCAACTTTGGCTGGCGCCTGTTTATTTCTTGTTCCATAGGGCCAACATATAACCCTTACTTTTTCTGTCACTGCATTGATGCAGCGGTCTTCATTCTCGATCCAAGAAATGCATTAACCAGATACATTAAGCTCATATTGCCATAATTAAATGCACTACCTACATAATCAGGTGACATGAACCATACGTTATTATTTAGAAATATTCTATCAACACATTCGCCACCGCTAATTTTATGGAAATGATAAAATAGAAAATCGCAATTTCTGCAATTAAGACAAGCAAGTATAAGAAATGTTCCTCTCTTTAGAATCACTGATGATTGGTCAATCTAGGCATATTTTAGTCATAAAAGGTATAATGTTAAAACCATTTGTGCCCTAGTCCCTAGTAGCCAAATCTTACCATAATCACATATAGATCGCAAAAGCGTCGAATCAAAGATATCAAGCTTACCAAATTGAGGATTGAAAATTACGACAGTTCGTGTAAATATTCGATTTTTGAGGAATGTTGAGAGCCTCTGGCTATGTGTGTTTATGATGGGATTTAAAGGAGCATCTCTCTTTCCTTCCTCCAACACGGGAACGGGTGAATCTCTTGGTTTTTCACTTCTATTAGTCTTATTGTGCCTTTTTCTGCTCGGACGTTGGGGCGCCGGGACCCGCTACGGTATGAGACGGGACGCGCCGTCACTTCCTGCATACAAAACTGAAGCACCATTAACATTCTTCTGTGGTGCACGATCGACCGTATTATCTTCCACCGATATAAGTATGTACACGTGTATACGCATACAAAGAAACGCGCGTACTCGCATACTCGCGTGGCTCAGTCGATGCCCTAATCTGAATAATGCGATCGGCTTGCCATGAGTCTTCTCTGCTTCTCTTTTTCATCTTCGTGTCGGATCACGCAAAGTCCATGGCGAGGCGATGCCTCGCTTTCGATATGTATCCGTTGGTAACGCTCGAATTATTTTCATCTGACTGCGACAAGATACAGAAGATCGGTGTTACTGGTTACAGATCGATACAGATGTTTCGAACGTCCGATATTCTTCGACCTCGCGTCTTAAAGCGACACCTTAAGGTACAAACACGATCGAAAGTAAATAAACTCATAACATGCATTTGAAAGATTCTATAAGATATAAATGATTACTGCGACGATACCATTCTTTTTTCTTTCAACTTCCTCTCTATGTTTCGAGTTGGTAGAAATAAAATGTTTAGATTCAAATATTTTTCTTCTGTATTTGTAGTGAAATGCGTGAATATCAATTATATCAATGTAAGCATCAATATCATGTAAGCATCTATAAAAGAAAACTGTCGGGGGTAATTTAATTTATCAACAAGACTATTATTTTTAAGAAGAAAATACCAAATGTACAATGCAGATAACTTACACGCAAGATATTTTGTATAAACACTTTGTTTAGACAATATAGTATTAATTTAATATATAGTACCAAAACTTTTATTAACACATATGTACTTTTTTTGTCATTATTCTTCACTAACGTGTTATTTTATGATTAAAGTTGGTGTTAAGTTATGATATGTTAATTCAAATCGATGAGACCAGTAATTGATTCATATTTTGTCGTTTATTTACCTTGCTGGTGTCATCTAGCAGATATCGAGGGAATATCAAGATAGGTAGGTACTGCAGAAATATGTTTTTTATCAATTCTGGATCGTGTTCTATCTAGGGAATAATTGAACCAATATATTGGCAACGCTTGTGGGGTCGCTATTACAGCGAATTCTGGGTAAAATAACGTGTATCGTGTCGTATCGTTACAGTAAAATTTCATCGGTGGGTTCATTAAAAAAAACCATTATACGATAAGAACAAAGTTTTAGAATTTATTTATGTAGCTTCTTTATATCTTCGAGTTGATTTGTATTAGGATTAACTATTTTTTCGTACTTTAGATATCGAATATTTCTCTTCGGTACTAATCAAGTGTCGTTTACAGTCTTGTATCTACGTGCCTGCGTGAGTGTAGAAGTCGATTCTGTATTACGCACCTTCACCCTAATGCTATTGTTCATTTTCTCGAATTTCAGTTCTACTGTAGCTGTTAAAGCAGTCTAACAATGATTGACCTTACGGTAAAGACTTTGGATTCACAAAATCATACTTTCTCCTTGGAAGACGATGTAAGTAATTTTTTTGCCATTTTCATATAAAGAATTTCTATTCTCTATGTTTATAATTAACATTATTGTTGATTGTAATGCTTTTAATAGCATGCTTCATGATTATTTATGTACTTACTCATATTTCTATTTTTATATTATTCTATACTATACGTTAGGAATAATTATTATAAATGTGAATTTTTTTCATTTAGAATATTCACTAGTCATAGTTATTTTATAGCGACATTATTTTGAGGTTATTTCTGTAATTATTTTTATGATTTATAATCTTCTAATTATTATACCAAATTTTTGATAACTTCAGTATCTATTATTAAATTTAAGAACATTGTTGTATAATGAATATAAATATAATACTAAATAAAATTATAATTTCTTTATATATCTCATATTCCTAATGTAAATAATATTGTACTATTGGTAGAAATAATTGGAAATATTAACCATGATGTAACAATACTAATGAATGTGAAATATTAATATGAAATATACTTTAATGTTTTTCTATAATTATATCAAGACAGTATTTCTTAATAGATTTGGAACTGTCACTATAAACTGTTGTTATATGTTATTAAAGTAAAAGTTGCAAAAGACTAAAAAAGAAAAAATGACTTAGATTTTTTATATAGCAAATTACAGTTCGAGGTTTCAAAGAATATATAGCAGAAACAGTGGCAGTACCAGCAGATTCACAAAGACTTATTTATTGCGGTAGAGTTCTTCAAGATGAGAAAAAATTAAATGATTATGGTAAAGAAGTTTGTATTACATTTACAAATATAAAGTAAAGGACATTATTGATTTAAATTATTTTACAATTTAGATGTTAATGGAAAAGTTATACATTTGGTACAACGTGCACCGCCTCAACCTGGTCAACGTGGAAATGACGGAGGCCAAAGTCAAAGTCAGACTCATGGATCACAATTGTGGCAAAATCCACAAAGAACACATTACCGACTCACTCGTGCTCAAATGCATGGTAATGCTATGTATTTGGGTGCAATGTCAGTACCAGCTGAAATTGTGGAAGGACATGGTATTAGATCTAATATATATCTGATATAATATATAATTTCAAAATTTCCGGATTTTTTCATTATTTTACTTATATTTTTTCTACAGAGATTTTTTCTTAGAGTTTTTTTATTTCGTTTAAAAGGGTTGCCAGTACCTCAATTCAGCAACAGCTTATCTAATGGTCGATTAATTGCTGCAAGACACATGCTTGAACGCGCAAATCGTCTTATGGATCGACTCGAGAGCCCCTCTAATTCCGCAAATCTTTCTGCATCTGATAATAATCGACCACCATTGAGTCAACTCATGCAGGAGTCAGAGTTGGATACAGAACAATAGTAAGTAAAAGAAAAAAGAAATTTAGTAATTACTGTAGTAAAATAAATTGATAAATTATTTAGTGTTTTCAGTAATAATGAAAATGCAACAAATGGTGGCGCCCGGTTGGCAGAGGCTACTGCAGCTGCAATAGCAGCTGCCTTATCTGCAGTTGGTGCAAACGATGTTACAGTACTTAGAGGTTTGTATATAAAACGTATTAAGAATAAAAAGATTGAGTATAAATTATTACATATAATTGCTAACTATGAACATAGGAAACAATGATGAAAATGCTGAATCAAGACCACTAAATGAAACTAATGAAGAGAATCAAACAGATACACAACAGCCACAACAACCACAATCTGAACAACAAGGTTCTACATCAAATAATGACGAACAATCTAATCGACGACCATCATCACAGTAAGAATCCTGTATAGTTATATATGTATAATATGATGTTCTATTACATAATTCATAAATCTATTATTTTTAGACTTCCACGACCTCCACAATTGGCAGAATTATTGGACCTATTAATCGATACACAATCTCGTTTACGACCTCATACAGAGCGTTATTGTAAACTTATGCGTGATGATCCTTCATTACATCCAGGTGTAAGTAAATAATATTCATAAATATGGATATGAGTAATTTGAAATGAAAAAATCATTTATGTTTAGGAAAGACGCATTGAAGAAACTCAAACATTTGTGAATGGTGTAAGTGAATGCTTGCATTATATGTCGCATGCCTGTCATGCTTTAAGCGACATAATTGTTGATATGAGTCAACAACCACCCAGGAACTTGCGATGTAGACCAATTATTATTCAACATTCAGCTATTTTGCAGCCCGGTATACCAATCCAGGTAGAGGTGAGGATGAATAACAATAGTATTTAAATTTTGTTCCAGATGTAATAAAATTATTTTATATCATGTTTCTACCAGGCACACATTAGTTTACACGGTCGTAATGCAATTAATAATGGTAATGAAGAAAATGGAGAATCTGCAAGTACACTTGCGCAATCAGAAACAAATGAAGCTAATACTGATGATGCCAATCAACAACAAGAATCGGAATCTAGTACTCAACAGCAAGCTGAACAACAACAACCACAATTAGATTCAACACAATCTCCGTTTGGTATGTATAAGTTTTCTTGCGTCTAAAGAAGTAAATTATTTAGATAAAATAGTTAGAATTATGTTATAGGAACAGTGTTTAACTTACCAAACAATGTTGAAGTATTAATGGAAGTTAGCCCTGAAGGTAACATAGATGTTCCACCTGGAAGTGAACAGCCTCAAACTGGTGAAAATAATAATAATAGCAACAACAACAATAATAATGGCAGTAGGGCTTACTAATAGTTTCAATACTATGACTCAAGCTCAACTGTCATTTATATTCGTTTATTATTTTATAATTTATAGGGAGAATGGATGGTAGCACTAATGCATATTGGAGCACAGCTCCTCCACCTGATTTCTTACGAAATTTGATGCAGGCTGTTGCTGGTCATATGGTACAAAGTGGTCCAGCTACCACAAGAATTATAACCCGAAATCCTCTAACAGTAAGCCAAATAACTGCTGCATCACTTGATAGCGGAAACACAAATGCTGGGCAAAGTACGCAGGCACGGTATGTTAATCATTACTTTTACATAATATGACTAATTTATACATCTATGTTTCTAATTTGAATTTAATATTTCTTACATATTATTATAGAAGCAATGTTGGTACTCATCCTACTACAGCAACACAAACTAGAAGTACATCGCGTCCACATGTATTCCATCAACAGCCTCATCCTTTAGGTGTTGGAATGAGTATAGGGCAAGCATTTGATTTTGATCCATTCCTTTCTTGTAATTCGCATCATATTCGTCGCACCTCGACTACAATTCCTAGTATTGTTACATCTACGTCGCAGGGAACACGAACCACTCAAACTACGCCTGAAACACCATCCCAGGCACAAACAGGTATATAATTTAAATAAATATTAAACAATTGTTATTTGTTAACTATTACCCTATAAAATCATTTTGTTATATTACAGCGACAACTTCAAGCGCTACTAGCAATACCAGCTCTACAAATACTACAGCATCAACGACGTCACAAACAAATGCGATCTACGATCCGTTAATGTACTTACAACAACAAATTTTAGGAGGTAGGGTTGGTCAACCACAGGCCAATATCAGTGTCAATATTAACAGTAAGTATTCGTCGAACTGTTTTTGACACGTTTTAAATTAAAATCTGCATCATTTTTGCTGTTAGATTCCAACTCATCCGAAGGTCTTGGAAATATGGTGCAGATACGTACTGGTGGAAATATTCGCATAGGAATTATTGGAAATAGGTGTGCACATTACTTGCAGAATACTTGAGATATTTATTCGTTAAGTAAAACATAAATTCTTATCATTTTTCACTATTAGTACTGGTAATGCTACTGGGGGTGATCTAACTCTTGCGGACTTGTTAGAACGTAGAGGTATCCAAATGAGTCTTTTCACGTCTCAAGACTCAGAAACTGCAGAAAATTTCCTCGTGAATTTATCTGTCCTAGTGGTAAGAAACATTTTTATGAAATTTATATGATGGTAAATGAAATTTATGTATATATATATATTAATTTTTTAGGTACAGAATATGACATTAGAAGGTTTAATAAGATTACGAATTGGTCAGTCAGAACCAATTTCTCATCTTAGAAGACCATTACAAGAATTCTTCCAGTACTCTTTCCCAAACGTTGCACCGGAAACACTTCAGGAGCAAGCTACTGATCGATTGTTATCACAGTTAAGACCACATTTCCAATCTTTATTAAACGCAGAAGAAGAAACTAATACTAGAAACGGTCAACAAGTAGACATTTGTGCTACTGTTGAAGCACTACTTCGCCGTCATATTAAAGATATATTACAACATCTATTTAATAATGGTATGTGGCATTGTGTAAAATGCGTTCTGTAAAATATTTAATTTTAAATCTCAATTATAAGGCAATATAAGTTTGTTTTTTCTAGATATTGATGATACTAGATTCGGGCAAGAAATTTTCAATATTGTAAATAATATGGGTAAGCAATTATGTGCTGTACTTCGATACTCTATTCGTGGCGGACAGGGAGGATTAGAAGTAATTGCATCACGTTTTGTGGTATGTTACATGTGTCATTGAATCCATTATAATTTGCATATTTTTCATACTTTAATAATTGATAATCTTCGATTTTTCAAATAGACCGAAATGTTAGGGAGTATTCATCCTACAGTACGTCGGTGGGTGCTGAATGCATTTATTGCTCAGTTCCGTACTTATTCTTTACGAGTTACACAACCTCCAGATTCAGAAATTGTCCCGCTTTTAATATACAAAAATGCACCTTCCGAAGCAACATCGGTTCCTTCAGCCCCAGCGCATCAACCTTCGCAAACACAATCGGAAACAGAGGCAAGTTACATATACATACATACTTCTGCAGTTTTAATGTGGAAATGAAATAAGTCTAACAATTAGATATGATTTCAGCCCATGGAGACAGAAACTGCACAAGAAAGAACAACATTTGAAGCATCTTCTCTACCAGAAGATAGAGAAGAAATTCCAGAAACGTTCCCAGGTCATGAAGCATTACCTTCAGTATGTATACATCTATCTATGTATATGAATTTGTATTGTAAACAGTGTTATAAAAAATTGTCTATTTTAGGATTGGGTACCAATAATTGCTCGAGATGGTCTACGACAACGACGTCAACTACAAATGCAAGGAATAACAAACAGCGGTGTAGCAACACTTAGTGATGCTTATTTAGGTACACTACCTACTAAACGGCGTAAGCTTATTGAACAGCAAAAGCCACGATTATTAGTTAGTCCTACTCCCAATCATTCAGCGATAGCGGCGTCTATGGAACGTTTAGTGAGAGAAGGTGTAACTCGAGCAGGCGTTGAAGAAGTTGAAGGTGCTGCAATTGCTGTAGCTGTAGATCCTGGAGTTAGACGTGCGTTCGGTCAAGCAATTAGAGACTGCTTGAATCCGCATAGATTGGGAACACCAGATTTTCCGGATCCTTTGCGTTTTCCTAACGCGACAAAATATTTTGCTGATCAAGATAGACCGCCAAAATAATGATTACAAGGAGAAAGCAGTTCGTAATGGCTTAGAGTATTTATAAAGGAGAACCCAGGTAGTGTCTAAAAAAAATTGAGAAATCGCAATGACCAAGGAATACAAAGATATATTCTTAACATGTAATCACAAATATTATTAACTCTTATGATTGTATGTGTCAGTTTAACGCAGTGCGATGATTTTTATAAATACCAAATGTTTTCAAATATCATACTGTACACAATTTGTTTAACCGATATAGCTAGTAATTTTACAAAAAGTACCATTGATTTTTCGATACATAAATATGTTAAACAATTAACACTATACGTTTATTATTAACGCTATATTATTAAAAATTACAGAAATCTGGCTACACTTGCTCTCTCATTGTACTCTAAGCATCGAGTGACCCCAATCTGATACTATAATTAAAATACTTCTTTCATATTAAACTGCGTTTTCTGTAGAATTATTGTTATGCAAATGAAATGTATTATTCTTAATCGAACGACACCTGTGTAGGTATTATACAGATGGTAATATGTATTATCTTGCGACCTATGCATATTGTGCGCTATTTAAGTGTTGTCGATATTAAAATATCCTTTTAATAACGATGATACTACCGATCAATATTAATTGTAATATCCTGTAGTTCCATATTTGATTTGTGAAGAAAAGGAATAACTACGGAGTTACTCGTAGTAGTGGCTGAGGAAAAAAGAAAGTTGATTAGACACAATTTAGTACGTTTCATTGTAATCAGAATTATCTAAGGCTATAGTTTGTACCACATAAGCTTTGTTGAATAATACGTTGTAAACAACTAAGTAACATGTCTCTTTGTAATTTATGTAGATAATTAATTTTGGTTGTGAAGCGTCACACTGAATGATTCAGAAGCAGAATTTTTATACAAATGAAGGTATCATATTTTATGTACAATTTTGGCAGCCTGTACAAGGAATGATTTTAATCATATTTAACTTGCAACCAAATTTCATCAGTTTTAATCATGAAAAAGAATCTAGTAGCCTAATGAAGAAAAAGGATAATTCCAAATTATACGTTCGTATTAATATTAAGGGATATCGTATGAATATTTGATAGATCGTATATAATGTTAATAAAGTAATTGAAGTAATTTCATGTGAATGTGATTTTAAATTTGAAAGTCTGTATCATTTAATTAATATCAAAATAGGAATGGAAATAAAATATGTATCCATATGTTTTTATTTTGCTAGAATTACTACGTAATTATATAAAAAGTACGTAAGATTTTATGTATACAAAGTAATCAATTGTAGAGCCTTAGAGCCTACGTAATTAAAATCTTTGACATTACATGATAAATATTAATTATCAAATTGACAGTTTCATCTACTGTAATATCTCTATATTAACAATTATGATTCATCCAATTGTAATTTTTTTCAACAACTTCGAAGTCCCCACTCTACCTGCTCGTACATGTTTTCCGGATTACTTTGCCCATTCTCCTTCTGAATATTTACGACACGATTAGTCCGTGATTTCGCGATTTACGAGTCAGCCATAAGTGTAGACACTTCATCCGACCGTATGTAGAAACATGGACAATGTATTTTTACGATTAGCGGGGCGCGGGAAGTACCGTAATGTGTTGATTCGTTGAAACATACTTGAAAATACTACTTGTCGGCCAATAAACAACCGCAATTGGTTTCATGGAAACGGATTTGTTAATATACGTCATAACGCTATCTCAATAAAGTCGCAAGGATTGCAAGTACGTAGTTTTTACTATGCAATAACTAATAACAAAATGATTTGAAATATCTATATTTTGCCGCATTTACCGTTTACAGGACTGATCAGGATTTCACAGATGAATATATCGTTGATATGTACAGAGCAAATATTTAACAACACTATCGCGTTATGTAAAACGGCGCGAAAACGTTTTTCAAACAAATCGACTATAAACCGGATTGTGTGCACACAATAAGACAATATCGATCGCTAATCGTCGGGATTTCGAGGCACGAAAGCTGATCGAATCGGATCCGATCGGTTTCGGCCGGCCATTCGAAAGGTTGAAAGTATTATGCCCAACTTTATCGGAGATTTAAAATATTTATCGTCGAAACAACGCGTTAGATTGTTTTGCGATGTTAATTGTTTATTCGCGATAACCAGACCAATGTAAACGTTCGATGCGTTAAGACGCGATAAATCACTTATCGCGTACAGGTAAACGCAGATAATAAAATCAACGCTTCCTTGCCGTGTTTTAAAATTAAACTAGAATCTGAAATCTCTGCGATCTCTTTCTTGTAAAAATTCTAACACGATTACCAGGTATATTATTATATTTCTCCGAAATACGATTTTCTCATTCGATAACGTAATCTTGTTAACCTCAATCGCATTATACGTACATACATAGATTGTAGATCGTCACGTGACGAGATGCAATTCAGGAATGAAACGAAATTTGGAAACAGTCTGATGAAAGAAAATGAAAGTAAAAGGGGCTGAATGATTTAATGGAAAGGGTGGAGTGAAGGTTCGCGCCGACCCCTTTCGTATTTAGTAAAAAAAAAAAAAAAAAGGAACGATTAAAAGAAGAAAAAGTAAAATGAATTTCCCTTCCTCTACCAGTTGCCACTCGCTAATAGGCGCTCGTTAATATTGCGAGTGCCACTCTTGAATATCGAGGAGAGGTTCCTACTACCGTCCCTCCCTTTTTTCAGCATTTCACCATCCTAACTCCCACATCCTTCTGCCCTGTTGCTCGGTCTCGTTTCAACGAGCGTGGCGGGCAGTTTCTCTTTTTCGCCCGCCGCAACGCGAGCGTTCGTTGGATTAAGGCATAATGAAATTACGAGGGTCACGTCATTTTATAAAACGATCGTTAAGCGTCGAGAGTGTTCGCTTGTCGTGGCTCTCGTCGAAATGACACCGCATTGAAAACGATCGATCGAAATCTCTGGCGAAAGAGCTCGGAGCGAGGAAGAGGAAGAGAAGGAAGAGGGAATGAGGCGAGAAGGGGGGAAAGAGGACGAAATTTCCGTAGAGGAAAAGAAGGGAAAAAGAAAGGGATAAGTGGAATTTTATGTATAACAGAAGCATACTAATAAATCGGATCCGGTTGTAAAGTCGATTATTAATTTAATTCGGACATTTTAACGAAATATATTGGAATTCCCTTAAATATCAGAGCCGAAACGTTGTGCATTGACACAGGTTGTTATGGATGCTTCGTCATAAGTGCATACGAAATTTTATGAACACGCGCGCCTGTTAACATTCCATGTGCCAAAATTCATTATAATTTATTGATACGTCAAATATATCCGCCAGTCTCGCTCGTTCGTTGCTCTTCATAATAACGAGGAAGCCACCAGCATGTATGTGTGTATACGTTGGTGGGTGTATGTTTCAGTTTTCCTTTCGTTTTATTTTCAATCGTTCATATGCCGTTTCGCGCATCGTGGCCGACCGTGTCGATTTTTCGCGATTCCGTCAATGAGCGTGAGAGGTCGCCAAAATAGGCCATCCACATGTAGCCGCATTCGTAAATACACTTGTAACGATATAATTGGCCGCGTCGACGGCGTGTATTCGTTATACATATGTATATCTGGCGTCGACACGACGCAATTATTCTCAAACTTTTATTAATATTATTTTTCGACATTATCGGATATAGCGTGTTCTTCTCGCTTAAAACGAATCACCTAAATATTTCTTTCTTTAGAGAAATTCTCGAATCTTGTTGCAAATGAAAATCACATTAATTTTCTCTTCTTTCGAGTAACGCATTATGAACAGTTTATCAATACAATGACGAACTGTCTGATATTTATGGTATTATAGTAAACAAGTTTTGTTTACATGCATAATACATATGTTGTCTTCCGTCATCGTCGAAGTTTGTGATTTCAATGGAAATAGATGTCATGTTTGACCTTTAGTTATAAGTGTCAAAGGTTATTTCAAGGTCGCGGTATTACATATCTCCAAATAAAATTTAATGCAACAGCTGCAACTTAGAAAAAAAGATAGTACATATATACTTACATATATTAAAAATATCGGTAGTTTTGAAAGCTCCGAAAATGATAACCTTGGAACAAAAATATTTTTTTGCATTGTATTTGTCCTTCGATATCATTTAAATTGCATATGAAATATTTTTTTATTTGGTCGAACGAGATACATATTTACATGGTCCATTTTAAGTTAAATACTATAAACCATCTAACCTGAAAGCTCGTCGAAACGCAGACTCGTTCGATCGAGAATTAACCTATAGATCTGCCGCATTGTAATCTCTTAATACGCCGTATCGATGTTCGCACAGTTTCATGAGATAGAATATGTATATACGAGCAATTTCATTTGCAACAAGAAATCAATTTTTCATAAATTTCCCTACACATCTTTTCCTTCTCTTTATATAGTTGCGTTTAGAGAAAAATAATAAGCATAATACATAGCATCCCTTTGTAATGCGATAAGATCGATAACTCGGTGTTCCTCTCGACTCGAATAAATCTACGACGGTATCCTAGAACAGAAAACAGTTGAGAAGTATATGTAGTGTATTGAAATTGTATATATACATATAGGAATGAAATTGTATATATACATACGTATATATATATATATATATACATATATATAAATATATAGGTGGGGCTGCGACGTCCAGTAATTCGACGAAACTTTTTCACGGAGGGATAACACCTTCGTTGCACTTGTCAACGAAACGGTTGGGCTACCAGGAACGATATCATCGAATGGACCTCCGGCTGCTCGTTGTCGCGGCTAGGAACAAGAGGATTTTTCGGAGTCTGGGAGCGAAAGGCGTTGGTATTAATTGGCTGGACTAGTCCGTGTGGAGTGGGCTGACTACGCGAGTGGCGCACTACTACCAATATCGCAACTATCACCACTACTAGCGCACGACAATCACCGAGCAACGCTATTCTCTGCGTCGAACGTTTTTCGTGGTCCGTGCCACGGAAATGTTCGTTCATTTGGTGACCGTCCCTGCCTTCTCTTTCTTCTTTCTTCCGCGACCCCTGGGGTCGTACCCTCTTCCTTCTTCGACCCCTACCCATAGTGCGGAACTCGAGGAGACCAGCGGGAGTATAGGCCGCGCTCGCTTGTAGCCGTGTCTATACACACGTATACTGGCGCGTAGAAAGGCATAATAAAGGTTGGGGAAACAGTCCGCGCGGATTTAACGAACGGCTGTCAGCGCGTTCCATATGGAAGCCAGTTGGTCGGAGTTACTGCGCTCTTCCGGCAGGATTGGCCTTTTTCGTTCTCGATTACGCCTCTTTATTCGCCCACTGGGCGTCGCCTCGCATTTTTCTGCGCCCAGGTTGGTTGCTGTGGTTGGCTCGCGTCTCTTATAGGCTGACACGGTGCTTTTTCATCGTGCAAACGTAGAGAAAGTCCGCGCGGACAAACCGAGGCCGAGGTTAAGACGCCTTGGCAATCAAGTAGAACCTCGGGCAAGCAGGGGCGGTTATGGGTGGTTATCGGAAGGGGGTGCACCAGCCGCACCGGTATAGAGAAAGAGAGGACGTACGAAGGCGGCCATATTTAGAGAAGGAAATCAGTGAAGAGCATTTCGCGCCGTGTACCGTGTTCGACCGTCTGTCCTTGTTTGGCAGGCGATACACTCCATCCCCCTTTCCTTTTCTTTTATCTTCGTCCCTCCACTATCGGTGTCCCTCGTTCCTTCTTTACGCGTCTCAACATACCGCTGTGTCTGCGCCCGTTGAATTTTGACGGATGAAAAGTAACCGAGGTCGTCAGAAGCGGCCGAGGTTTCTTCTCGCCAATAGGGAATTATGGTTTTGCGGCAGCGAAGGCGTCTCGACGATCATCGGCACGCTAAAAGACGAATCGAAACGTTGTTCCTCACCGTGAGAGGAGAGTTGCGCGCTCTCAATCTCGCTCTTTCTTCCTCTTTTTCCTTCTGTTCCTCTTTCACCGAGACTGTCCTTTTAGCACGCGCGTTACCCTTGGTACTTTACGCACTCCAAAGAACTCGTCGCTCCGTATCTCTCGTCTCGACGATCAGTTTTTATGGGAGGGAGAGAACAGTTCGCGGTGTTTGTTATTAACCAATGCATAGGACCGCAACGTAGCAGCAACTCGAAGAACTTTACCGTTCCTGGCGTCGTAAATAGACCGCCGCATCGGAAAACTATTGTCGCGTCTTTGATTCTACGGTGAAACAGAAGCGTGCTTCATGATTTTCTATAGGCTATAGATGGAGTTGACAGTTTTCCCGTGACGTACCGTTACGCCTGTATGCATACATATATATTTCAATGCCGTGTATTCGTAAACCTTCGAAAGATCACCCTTCCTGCTAGCCACAGTCCCAACGGGCTCATGTACGTATGCGCGAGTCTGTATCTGTATACGTAATTCGTAGCGAGTGTCCAATGGCGTAGAAAAGATTGGGCACGACGTTTCGTCAAATTAAAGTTCGCGCTGTATCGAGATCGTAGATATTTGTCGAGGCTCGCTCGATCGAGCATCAACTTAATACGAATTTGTGCCTCTAATTCGACAGAAAATGGCTAAACCGTTTATATTTCGTGATGTATTGAATTTTCTCTCGTCTAATAAAACCTTTATCACATACAAATTTCATTGAAATCGATTTTCACATATGTACCTTCGATATCGACACATAAATAATCGCGTCATGGTCGCTACATCTGTCGTCGACGCGTATAGAGTTATTTCTACGCTATTGTCTTTCGAGTTGGCGTAGTCAGTGGAGAAGGAACGAGCCACTTCTAAACGCGTAAACGCTCGTTGCACGCGTCAATCGTATATACGCGTATAATCGCGTACCTTGGATCCGAGCGATCATTCGAGCTAGGCAGCCTGAAGCTTTTCAAGCAGTTTTTTGCAGTCGTCGACGACGGCGCTGCTGTGTAGTCGACTGGTGTGGTGTCGTCGACGGGCGCGAAGCGTCGCTCGAAGCTCAAGAGCTTTTTCTGCATCGCGCCTTCACGGTATGTAATGTCATTTCTCCTCGCCTCGGTGCCGTGACGAAAACACTCCTTCTGATTTCTCCCGTCGTTTCTCCCCTTGCTCCTTTTTTCTTTTTTTTTAATATCGTACCCGTAGCCAGGCCTTTTTTATTTTGCACTTACCGTAATGTCGGAGTCGGAGCGTTCCCTGTTTAAGAGGTTACCTCGCGAAAGAACGCGCGGTTTTTTCGATTTCAGCCGTATGCTATCTGACCGTGTTCGCGTATATGTATGAACCGCGGCTGCGTTTATCGTTGTTGCGGTTGTTTGACAAAGGGAAATGATTAAAGCACGATAAAAAGAGGAAAAAAGGAGTACGATAATATATTAAAAAGTTATAGTCTGTTTCTCGTTCTTGTCGTTGCCCCCTCCTTTTTTCCATTTTCGTTTTCCTTTGTCCCATTCGCCGACGGAAAACGGGAACGCAGGTGGAGCGTGGACGATAAAAAGCATTTTCTACGAGCCAAAGGAACACCCTTTCTCGTCGCTTTTTCCCCACTTCCGTACATACTGTGTATATACGCGCGTTATCGACACGCGGCAGAAATTATTTTTTGCCCCGGTTTTATCGACCGAGCCGCCTTTGTTCCGTACGAACGCCTTCAGATAGGATTCTAATGACTTTTCATATATCAAATCCGAGCAGTAGGCAAGGCGGGTCCAAAGATCCCAGGGTGATCGTGAAACTTTTCCGTTTAACAGTAGCAAGCGGACGCGACCTAACCCGTGCGGTTGCGTCGGGTGATAAAACTTTCCGCTTGATCTATTGCCGCTTCGGCAATTAATTCTCGCGCTCGCGGCCAGCTGATATCAGTATGCTGGTGTGTCGGTTATCAGGAAGCGTGGAAATAGTGACGGCCACATCGGATCGCGGCGTTATAGGTGTTTTCGCGGAAAATCATTTTTTGATCGTTTTCCAAACACACGCCGCAGCTATTGCCAATGTATACGTATAAATTTCAAAACTGACCGATCTTCGTTAAAGTTTTTATCCGAAACGCCGTGCATATACACGAGCTATCAAAATGGACGAATGATCACAGATTTGTAGAGTAAATCGGAATCAAAGTTAAACCATTCACGGTCAGAATCTTACTACAAGAGCAAGCTCGAACAACTTAATCTTTTTGTATTTAAGGATCAGATCTGTTTTACTAAGGTGTGATTTTTTAAATCCACGCCGATGAAATTTTATCCTTACGATCGTTTAAATTTTAATTTCAATGTTATTAGTGATACGAGAACATGTTTCAACAAATGTAGGTATTATCTAGCGAAAAATATTTCATTTTTACATATTATATTCACGTGACAGCTTATACCCGAAAAAGAGCATGCGACATTAAATCTATCGTACCATTCATCTTAAGGAGTAAATGTTTTCTCGGAGATTGATGCGTTATTGCTCCAGCCCATTTAAAACAATGCCCAGTCAGACCGCTGATCAAATTTACTTAACCATCCGAATTACATGTCCGATCGGTCGGCGTCGTCAATTAGTCAAATTGCTCGAATAAATATCATTTCGATTAAAGTTTGCCGTGGATGCCGAAGCCGGGGCCAAAATTGGCCCGTTTCATAAACCGACCTGACAATGATCGGTTTATTCGGCCGCTGATAATTATCCAGGTAACAAAACAGCGTCGATTACGCGCAAGAGACCGAACCAACCTCATACCGTATCCCCGTCCACTTTCCAGTCGAAAAAGGTGATCGTTAAGAAGAGTGGTCGGTCGAAGTGTATATGTATACATATCTACGTATATACGTTGCAGAGTGGCGTATAGAGCGAAATGCTTTCGCCGGATATCGAGCGGACGTGTACCCAGCGCGTAGCGATTGATGGCCGAGCCAATTGGCAGCCGGGCACTTGGCAAGAATGATGCAATTAACCAATAAACACGTTTTCCAACCGGGCAACTGCACGTACACGGCAGGGAGCAAGCGTACACAGTCGGACAAACTCGTACAGGACACATGCGTTTCTGTCGTGGACGTAGTCGTCGTCGAGAAGTCACGTTCCACGTCCACGTCAGACATTCCACGATTATCTGCCATCCGTGATCGCATTCCCGCTTTGTCTTCGATCCTGTCGCGATAATTCGCTCGACATGCGATTCACTGAAATCGAACGTTGTGCCACCGAATCTAAATAAACCGGTTCGCATTCGCTTCCCGTATGTACTTACGGTTTGTCCAGGTGAAACTTTCTTCGCCTTTCATTGACAGTTTTCGTTTCCGTGATATTTCTTTTTAAATGCTGATTTTAAAGGTAGAAGGGTTATGAGCTAGGTATACTTCTATACGTGTTCGGTCTAACGAGCACGTTTCATTTTAATATTCGAAAGGTGTTTGCGTGAGTAGGTAACATTGGAAGGAACGTTGTATTATACACACGGATACACGTAGATACGCGTGGAAAGGCTGTTTTTCTTCGGCGAATCGATAGAGATTCGCATGCACGGGACGCGTTACGCTGGTAATCGTGTAATCTTTCGATCACGCTAGAATTATCACGTATGTACCGTGGCAATCGATTCGACGTACGCCGATCAATTTCGCCCCCGACGAACCCACCGAACAATAGACCGATGTAAATAAATACACCGCGTGAACGGAGAAATTCTGTCGGCATTAATAAACCATGCGTTGACAAACATTCGCGTTAAACAAACTATAAACATCGATGATCCTAAATATTCGTCATCCTCATTGATAAACGCGAGTCCGGCTGCGTGACTGTTTAAATAGGCACACGAATCGAATCGTCCCGAGACTGATATCGTAGCTAAAAGTGGCGAACACGATGTGAATTGATTTCATTCTAAATAGTAATAATAACGACAATGACGTTAAGCTCTACTCATTGACACAATGGATTTATTATAGGTTAGTTTCGAAATCGTCTTTATAGATTAGGATTATAGCCAACATTATTAAAATGTATTGTATGAGTGTCGTGACATAAAGATCTCGTCAAACAATAGCGGGATGAATTAAAAGAGAATCTCATTAAACTTTTGGGAAAGTACGGCACAGTTAATTCTAAAACGTCCGATCATTGTGTCTATAACAGTAAGCATTGTCATACCGTGATTTTCACAAACAGTTTAAGAAATACTTAGATGGAATTTTCTAAGGGGCTATTTTTACCTGAATTACCCTAATACTTGGAAACTCTACTTAGAAATTACTACTAAAACTCTACCTGGAAATTGCTCACGCTGTTCGAAAATGTACCGTTTTCTTTCAAAGCTACGTACTTTTGGACGTAGCTTAGGACCTTTGTAGCTTCGAATCAATTTTTCCTATCTACAAATAAAATATATGTATATATACCTTGCGAATAATATATATTTCAAATGTTAAAATAAAAAAATATAAAATACGAAATAGATTCTAAAAGATCTTAAACAAAGAGCGAAAGAGAAGAAAGATCAATGAAATAACAGATCACGAAAGGCGCGAGAGGATAAAACATCTACGCGGCTCTATCACGAAGCTCCGGCGAAATAAGTGCAGAAAAAGGGAGAAGAGATGGTCGTTAAAATGTTCGGTAAATACGATGAAATGGGAAATGTTTGAGAAAACGTCACACATTCGTCAAAACCGACATCGTAAAATGCGGCGTTAACTCGGTTTTGTTTGCGAGAGAAGGCAACCGGTTTATACTCGCGATCTGTCGCGGCTCGCGTTACATCGCGAATATTCGAAAACACGAAGTAAAAGCGTAGGAGGTTATGAAGAAGGGTGAGAAAAAGTGCGATCCATAGCTTTTAATGGCACGCCCGCGTAATATTCGGGCGAGAACCGTCCTATTTTTGTCGCTGGATTATCCGGTTAAACGTGTCGTCGATATGTCAGAAGATAGGAATTTCGTATCGAGCGTTCTAGTTCGATGACAAGCGATGACGTGTTTCTTTCCAGCTTTCGCGCCGACTCGAATTATGCGGCACAGATTTCTGTATCCTGTACCGCCAAACGAAACGATCTCGTGCTGTATGACTTCACAAAACGCTCGTGGATATTAACCAATTAAACCAGAAAACGACCGAATTAATCCTATATCGGTAATTATGCGTTTGCTTAATCGACGTACGAGTGATTTTCTAACATGGAAATCGACGTTTAAAAGCCTTTTTTGTTTCGCTATCGATTGAGAGTAAATTAATCTTCGGCAAAGTCGGTTTGATCGCCGTCTAATTGTACTGACGCTAGATTAATTAGCTGTGAAATTTTAATTAAACGTTCAATTGCAGTGTGAACGAATACAAAAACG
This sequence comes from Bombus terrestris, assembly GCF_910591885.1. Lineage (NCBI taxonomy): Eukaryota > Metazoa > Arthropoda > Insecta > Hymenoptera > Apidae > Bombus > Bombus terrestris. The sequence goes on from NC_063274.1 coordinate 13,507,156, forward strand.
TTTGTAAAAAACTTCATGTATCGAATATTAAAGAAATTTGTAAAACGAATGGAAAAAGAATTAGAGAAAGTGTTAGAAGAATTTAACATTCTAATTATTATTATATGTAGTAGATATCTTGCACATAATACGATTATTAAGTCGTATTGCTCACGAGAAGTTAAAAGTATCTACGTATTAATACGATAATAAAATCATGATTGTAACAAAATTACTTTCTAAATCTTTTGTTTCCAATTTCTCCAAATTTGATCACACCATGAATAGGTTTAAGCAATGCTAATATTTCATAATTAGAGCCGCCGAACGATACGCAGCGCGATGTGGAAGCAAAGTTATTGCCGCAAGACATCGACACAGAGAAACGGTCGACAAGAAAAAAAATGCACCCTCTTGTCCGCAAGCACGCTGCGCAACGATTAGCTCGAATTACAGTTGCTAAAGCATGTCGCTGGGTGCACGTTGCCTGGCCACGGTATCATTAGCGGGCTCCGGTAATTTCTTCTTCCATTTGCTCTGGCGTACGCGAAATTTTCGTGACGAACATGGCTCGCGTGTCACCGCTCGTTAAAACTACTCGCTCGTCTCGTCTTCTATCCGAGAAGTCTCTTTCTCTCTCTTTTCCCCTCGTGTTCCCTTGTTCTTCTTTCTCCCGTTAAATAACGATAAGATTAAGCGTCACCGGGCCGAGTGCAGGAAGGGTAAAGTGATAATAATTGTTTGCAGGGAGTTGAGGCGGAAAGGTCGTCGATGGTTACCACCCTATCCAAAGGGGATGAACGTCGAGGCTTGTAACAGGGCGTGCACGCGTGTACACGTATACACGCCGACTGTAGAACACACACTGTCGAGTTGGAGTCACTGGGACGAAAAGAGGCTGTAGCGGAGTAGAGAAGGCATCGACGTGGTCGAGGGTTAGGGAGAGAGGAAGGCGGGGTGTACGACAAGTAAGAGGTCGAGGATGAAACGGACTGGCGGCGGCGAGATAGCGAGGACGAAAATGAGAGAAACTAAACGAGCGTGACGAGGATGACGGATGAGCCGAGAGCAGGCTAAACTCCAATCTGAGAGGTTCGTGGCTACAAACGGGACGAATGTAAACTAACCGAAAAGCGCGGGTCCACGGTAGAAGGTTTCGCCGATTGTACCGGAACGATGCGGTGGAAGAATAAGCAGAGAGATTCGGGGAACGAAAATAACTTTATTTGTAGCATAAAATAAGTTTTGCATATCTGGTTCCTTGTTGTTTAATGTTCGTTTTCGGTTTGAAGTTGGGATGAGACGGACGAGAAAGCCGATGGTAATTGTAGTTTGTTTGAATTCCTTTTCGATACGATTTGAAGCTAGGCGGAGAATCTTCATGCGCGTCGAGACACAAGGATAATCGTTTGAAAATAATTCTGGATGCCTGCAGGTAATTTAATTTAATAAATGCATGGGGGAAGGAATCGCGGTAGCGACATTCGTTATGAAGCGATCAAATTTGCATGTAATAAAGAGGAAGGTTAACATAGGTTTTCCGGCGCGCGTTAGCAATGTTCAGCGTGTCTGGAGTAATAATTTAATACGCGCTCGGCGTAATGCAGCTACAAACTCACCGCAAGATCTACCGCGTGCAAATCTCGTTTTTGTGTAAGTAAAAATGCAAAGCGGATCGCGACGAACGGATTCCCTGTCTAGCTGAAACGTAGTATACGAAGAGCCCGTCTATGCCGCGCGCGCAACCGACCGGACCAGACGGAAAAGAGACGAACGAGCTAAGAGGCCGATTGTCGGAGGTGCAAGAGTGAGAAAGAGAGGGAACGACTGTGCGGTTGGATGGGAACGAGTGAGACGGAAAAGACGAGCAAAGGGGAGACCACGTGGTGTCGCGGTAAGCAGTGGGAGGGCGTAGCGGACGACGGTGCGGGAGAAGGAGAGGGAAGAGCTTCCCCTCGACTCTGCGGTTGATTAGTTGATACCCGTCCGTCGTCGAGGGTAGATCGTTCGGAGTTACGTCTTACATGTGTGTGCCGTCGGGTATTCGTATTGTGTAACTCTAACGTGATTCGATACTATCGTAAGTATTATTTCCTATTCTAAACGTACACGCGTAGCGTATGTTGGCTTTCTTCGCGGTGTATATTCATTGTGAAACGAGTATCAAGTGAGTAGTGGCTGCCACGAGAAAGACGACTCGAAGAAGAAAGTGACAGTGCTTAGTGTGTGCTCTAGCTTCGACTATTCTTTTCTTGTCTTGTGTCTCCTCCCGTTATTTCGTTTTTTATTGCTGACCAGTGAATAATAGTGTATACTGGCTATGACCTGGGATACCGCCGGATATACCTGAGGATAACGGAGACATATCCATTACTCCTGACAGGACTTCGTCGTGACGGGAGGAACCAACATAACCTCTTCGAGGGCCTCTGACGATAAGATGTACCCCAGTGCCAGTATAAACGCTGCGGCAGCTGTGGCTGTGGCAGCTGCGGCACGGCACCCGGTAAGTGCTTTTATTTCTCTTTCTCGCTTGTTGATCTTTCTTTTCTTTTTTTTCTTTGCCTCCTTCTCTTCTTACGTACTTACACGTTCGATAGGAATGACTGACACGACAATCGCGATAAAAATAAAACAGCAAAGGATTTTGAAGTATTGAGACATCTTGTATTGAGCTCACGAGGCGAAGCGTTTGGATTTTCGCGTTTAGTCGCGTCGAACCGTATGATTCGATCCGACGCTACAGACAGACACGATCAACTTTCGACGTGCTCGTGCAAATTCTTATAAAGTTGTGTGTTCTTACGTTCTAGGAAATAAGTTCGGAATTATTGATATGTATATGTAATGAACGTTTAACTATCGCTTACGCGGTAGTTAATTATCGTATTTACAATTTCCGCGAGACAATTGCACAAAGACCGTTTGCATATTGAACGATAGATTTTTCTGCGAGTCGTCAACGCAATTGTTCTTTCTTTCCTCCGATCGTTTATCGCACGTTCTAAGTTTCTATTTATCGGGAAATTATACGCGAAGTGATGAGGTTGATTAACTTGAACCGGTGACCTTGCTACATCTTGCTATCAATAGATAGTGATTAACAGCACAAAGCAACTGTGAAAACATTCAGATCCGTGGTCAGATACGATTAATTATAGTCGGTTTCCCCCGACATTATCATGTATATACTTATACACCGTGGACGCATCGTTGTCATAGCAGAAGTGCACCTACAACCAAACCGGTGAAATTAAATTGAACCTTCCTCATTACAACAAGATAGCAATTTGTATGTCGTAAAAAATAAGGTTGCGAAAATTGCATCTGATAGTAATCAGTCATCGAGTGACTGTATGCTCTTTTATTTCTACCTGAAACTTCTTGAATAATCATTTTATTTAATTTTTTGCATGTAAAAAGAAATACATAATGATGATGTATATTTTAATATTTTAGATTAGATTCTTTTTTTTTACACTAATAATTTTTATAATTTTATGGTCATTATGCGCAATGTAGTTATTAAACAAATATATCTGACAAATATACTACGTGAATTACTAGTGAATCATTTGACCTGAATGACAAATTATGAAACGTATTCTAAGTGCTTTACAAATATTGAGTATCAATGTCTTATAACAAATGACGAATTGAAATTCACAGAATGTCTTACTCATATAGAGCAAGTCAAAATTTTGAGAACTTTAATATAAAGACGTAATTTAATTTATGCAGGTTCTTTTAATTTCGTAGTTCAATAAATTATAAATTCTTTCTTTACCATGATACTTATATTTGATATGCTATACCTAATACTTTTAACGTACACATCAAATATATTCTTTATAATTCTTATTAACAAAGGTAGAACATTATTTTACAAAAAATACTGCTAAGCTACCTTAGCTTACACCATTATGATTTTCAGTCAACAAATATGTATACTGTATACAAGTGGTGCGACTATTCATATTTGAAAAAAATGTCAAATAAAAATTAGACAAAGTTTAGTTCGGAGTATCCATCTCGTAATGGCTTCCTCTCGATACGTTGCGCCCCCATATTCCTATATACATACACATACATACAATGTTGTCTCCACACTTCTCGCAATTCATCGTCTCGTTTCGCCACGGATATCGAGTATGCATCGTGTATCCTCACGTTCGAAAATCCTTTCAATTGTGCGAGCGTACTTTCGATAAGTATCGTTCGTTGCAACACCGGTCGGAGCGGAGCCTCTACCCATGCTAATTCGAGATACCGATATATCGACCGGTATATAGGTGCCAGGTCCATAGACTCTTTCTGCCGTCAGATGAATTCGTAGCTCATGGTCTATGGCTCCATAGCCTCTCCTCCCCTCTCGCCGCTTTTTCCCCTTCGTGCACCGGCGTTACTCAAACGGAATAAAAAAGGTAGACCTGAAAAGTACTGTCAGAACGTTTTTTCATTTTTTGGGGGGGCAGGTCGTCGGAACGGTTGCGACGGCAAGCGAGTCGTGCGCGCGCGTATACTCGCTCTGCCAGACGAACTCTTTCGGATCGTTAGTCGAATGAATCCGGTCCCGTATTTATTTTCTCTCGATAGTTTACCCACGTTCTGCACCCATCACCCTCTCCACTCTCTACACGCGCTTCCCTTCCGTCACTACCTCCATCACTCTCTTCCTGCAAAGTACACACACGCGGCAGGAACTCTGACTCGCGCGCGAGACGAAGTTTGCTCATGCGTCTGTGCGCTAAATACCTATGCACTCCTCTTGTGTATAAATACGCGTCCGATGGAATTGACGCGAATCTAATTTTTTCCCTTCGTTTAGTTTTTTGGACCTCCCGCTTGGACCCTGAATTCACTATATGTAGTATAGATATATATCTACTAGGTAATATGATTGTCAGGATTGTACGTGTCTTGTGGAAGCGCCTTATGCCTCGTGCAAAAGTTATGTGTGAACTGGTATTTTGCTTATAATTTTCCACTAAAATTATGAGAAATTATGTTCATACTTCTTTAGTAACAATTGCCATATTAGTGAACGTCGATTTGTAGTTGTAGATTATATCAGGCATATTTTTTAAAAGGACGAACAAGATTTCGTTCTGAAAGTAGCTCGAGTTCCTTATCTCCCGAAATATATCTCAAATTACATGTTTCGACAGTCGAACCGTGTAACTCAACTCCTTGCTGATTTTACGACAGCGCTTATACGATAATATGTATCGCATCAGCTGGTTGGAATTTTGTTTCGTTAACAGACTTTTGTTATTCTCGTCGCAAAATAAACCAAGTGGCTTAGTTCATTGAGTGAAAATGCATTGAATGGAAGACAGATATTGCGGCATTCTTAGAATTATACCTCTCATGATAAGGTCACGACCCCTGGTCAGTTTACGCGGCACTACTGTATATTGTTTCCATCTAGTTCGTTTGTTCACAAGGCTTGGTATATCTTGCGTGTTTGCGTTGCACAGCATGGGTGTGCTATATACAGATGGATAGACGGACGGTGGCGCAGAAACGGTCGAAAAACGAACGAACGAATGACTGAACTGGGCGAGCACAGTGAGGAAAAGAGATTGTGAACGAGCGTTGGGGTCGCCGACGGAATAATATTTGGCCGGCGTGCAAATTTCCATTTGGCCGTAAACAGGCCGCGAGCCGAGGCGGAAAAGCTCGTCGGGAATACGACGAAAATAAATGCGTGTATCGTGACCGCCGCCGGCCAATATCCGCAATTACATTATGTTTGCTATAGCGCGGTACCGGTAGGTCGATGTATCGACGATTACCGACCGAGTAAACGGCGGGAATCGAAGGAAGGAAAAAAAAGAAGAGGGAAGGAAATAAATCTTGGATAAGAGGAGACGCTTCTGTCGCGTGGAATTATTTGAAAGTGCTGGAACATTTCCAATACGGTATATCGGAAGTGGAGCAGATTTGCTGCTCGCTTTAAAAGCTTGCTTTAGGTGATCCATTTTTATTCGATGTTCTATTGTACAATTGCTTTTTTATTGTCTCAATCGTATCTTAAGATATGCGTGTTATCGGACACGCTTCATTTCGCTGTGTAACTGATTAATGATTCATAACGCGTTCGATGTGAAAGTGCGTTTAGTTGAAACTATAGACTCTATAAAATTGTATATGATTAATATAATTCCGGGTTTTGTCGTTGAAAAGAAAGCTGTCAGGTATAAAAAACAGAATTTTATAGCATAGCCATTGTTCTAGAGAACAGCATACATTGTATACAAACGTATACAGTATACGTTACATGTAACGGTATGTTTAATGTAGAAATTCTTGATCCCTACGAAAAGGTTAGTGAAGAGCTTATGTGATGGAATGATTCATCTGTAAATGTAGTGCGAATGATGCTTGAAGATCGAATGAAAAGAATCGAGTGTTTCTGTTATGATATTGATTGAGAAACGATTCTAAGAACATATGTAATATGCATACTGGTCATTTAGATGCAGAATGACGTATGGTATAGATTTTGTGCATGAATAAATCTTTAGGAAGCTGGTGTGATAGGAAAGAGGGAGAATCGTTGCAGAATCATTAGAATGTTGTGAGGTAGTGTGGAAGTGCAAACATGGCTGCAATAGAATATATGTATATATTAGGTTGTCCGAAAAGTTTCTTTCGTTTTATAAGGAAATAATAAACGTACAACGTTTTTTGTTTTATATTATTTTGTCGAATTACACGCGATCCATTTTGTTCTGTTGAGATAAACACCGCGACATTTCACAGACTTGGTTTCACGTTTGTATGAAGGTACACTGTTGTAAAAAACACATTTACGAAAGAAAGACACTTTTCAGACAACCTAATATATATATACTTAATTGAACATATAAATGCATATATTTATATACTTTATATATTTATATCAATTTAAAACTATTCAGCTCATTTTCCATCTTATTTATATCTATCCACTGATTTTTCGTATATTCACTCGCACGTGTAATATTACATAGTTGATTATATCATACTACGCACATATCTTTATAATTACATGAACTGCAATTTTCTCGACCATTCCAAATATCTATCGCCCTCCAAATATGCAACTAATTTTACATTTCGAACTAACTTTTTCCGATTCAAGTTTCTATTTCTCGAACAAAGATCCTTTATATCTATACCTAGATGTCTTTTCACTGAAAAGTGAGTCTTGTGAACAGCATTCGCGCCGGAACGAATCGCGTTTGCTCAAAAAATATTATTCGAAACTGTGAAGGATCAATAAAAGTAGGAGTATACCTGCTGTAACGAGCCGGTCAAACAATCGAGGCTGACAATGCTAAGCAAACATAGTCGATCGTAACTCAGGTAACCAGCTTTTTCTATTTTTCTTTTTTTTCTTTTCATCTGCTTCTCACCCCAAGATCCAAGAACACGGCATCTGTGTTTACATTGCAGGCACTTGCCAACAACCAAATGTCCCCTTTGTAAATTATAACCTCACCCGAGCAAGGGTTCGAATTTTACGATTATACGATGTTAATAGGATTACCAGATTAAAGTGTAAAAAGCTAAGATACGGCTGTTCGAAGTGACGGCGAACCGACAGTGGCGGGACGCGTCTTTAGAGAGGCGCAACGAGGCAGCATGTCCTCGAGGTAGATTTTTATAAGCATTTCTCGTATCGATTACGGAAACCTGTAAACGGCGCGTATTACGGCGATAAAACAGGAATAACCAACTCTCATCGACTTACCGATAGTACGGTTAAACGCAGAATCGTTTACGATCGGATAAAAGGAAATGCGACTATGTGGAAACAGGTTCTATAATAGTGTAATGCTAATACAGGATGATACGAAAGTAAATTACAATCTTTACTTTTTTATGACGATGGTAATGAGAGGAATTTGTGAAAAGGTTTTTATCGGAACGTATGTTTGTTCTGTTGAGAAATATTCCAACGTTTGAATAAATCTTGCTATACGCAATTCCCAAGAATTCCGTACAATATCGAGGAATTTGCCGTCATGTACTTTTATATCGGAATATTTGATTCGAATTTAGTTCGATTTAAAGATATTAGAGTGTTCGATTTTTCATGAAGTATTTAATGAATTTTACTTCGGTCCGTTAGTTTGAAAGTAAGTTATTCACGCGTATATAAGCCATTGTAATATAATACTCCATCATATATATATTTCTCAGATATAACCAGAATTTACTAAAAATCCAAATAATCCCCTCCTGCTTAGCACCCCTTTAACACATTTCGTATTACTTAAGATGAAAATCTTCGAGCAAAATACAATTACTGTATTTCACGTTATATTCTTTTGCAACATATCTACTGAGATCCTACGATCATCTTGATCGATCGGTGAATTTAGCAAAAGATGGAAATTGCATCCACGTGCATATCCTCGGCCGAGCACCGCTATTCTCCACTTCCAGCTACCATCCAATAAAAAGTAAAAAGCCGAAAAGAGAAAAAAAGAATCGTGTAAATCGAAACGGAGGAGAGTACATTTAAACTCGAATCGAATTAAATCCCGAGCGATAATGGAACCGGCAGACTTTCTTGTAATTATTATATGACGATATACGCGGGAACAATTGGTCGCGTCGCGTAATTGTCGTCTGGCGTGTGGAAACGAAGAAAAGAGGGAGCACGCGGGGAATGTAAAAGCGGAACAGGGCTGGGAAGAGTGACGTGAAAAAAAAGGGAGAGAAGCGGCGTGTATGTGGGAGAGATATATTCAGGCAGGATCAGGGCGAAATTGAAATCGAGACGAGCGGAACGACGAGATGGCGACGAGATATGGGGATGAGACGCGGGTGCGGCAGAGAGGAGCGAACGAAGGGATTCGAAGTACGATTGCACGAAATTCGCGGTTCGCACGCTTCCGAGCTTCCGCAGAGACCGCAATATGCATTGGTAATTACACGGGATGAATTACACCGCGGAATGAGCGAAGCGTGTTACGTGTAATTGGCGCGCATTATAAATCTCGCGACGTGCAAATAGCTCCGCACACCTCCGTTTCGCGTGGATCGTGGACCGTGATATCGTTGTCATGGTCGTTCTTTTCCGTAGGACATTCGTTTCCTCTCGATTTTTGCTGGAAATCCTTTCGCGATAATTTATCGTCACGCTTTATATTGGACGTGGACGTTGAAAGTGGCAATGGGGAAATTTAGAGCCAGTCACACAGGCGTGTTTAATGTTTTTAATATGATTCGTGCTCGTTGCAACGAAGTTTGATAAGAGAAACGTTCCTTTCGATGGATCTTTCGATTAGATTGTATGTAGTGCATGGAATGTCTGAATTATTCGAATAGCTCGTTTAAATTGTGGCTAAAAGCATATCTTGCTTTATGTAAAATTAAATGTCAACTATGTGTTCTTTCGTTTCGTGTATTCTGCGTTTGAAATAGCGTTGTTGGAATTAATTCGTTATTCTTCTTCGAAATTTGAGTCATCTTCCCTTATGGGGTTAAACCCCACCATTCCATTGTTCCAATGCTGCATGCGATGTTAATTGTTTTTGACGAGAGGTTTATTAATGAATGTGCTGTTCTTCGTTGGTTTTCCAAATTTTTTTTTTTGGTCGCTCGTTGAAATGAAAAATAGATACACGTATTTGTGAAAATTTCATACAGTAACTGTGTATATAGCGCTAGAAGTACAGTTTGATATTGTTACTGTAAATGGTTTGATTAGAGGCGAAACGCTAACTAAATTGGAATACAAATGCTGCTTCCTTTTTAGTAATGTAGTAAAATGGAAATAAATAATCTGTGGACGTGCTAATACCTTTTTGGAAATACACGGCTCCATGTAAATACTTTCTTAATTCTTCAAAATCAGTCATGTAAATTTTACTATTGATACTGTTCATGAACCTTTGTTCATACATTGTTTTTTTCCTACTTGACGTATTATTTTCGGACATCTTTCTTATATTCTTTCGTGTATTTGTTTCGTGTTACATTGTTATAATTCGAACAGTTGCATAGTTGAAAATGTAAGAATAAAACGTATAATACAGCGATAACATACTAGGATACAGACTATACATATATTATATTTAGGTTTATATGAATAAAATTAAAAAGAAAGAAAACAGAACGTAATTGAAGACTCGATTCGTTTTCTAAACATTATATAAATATTTTATTTTAGGTATTTTGTACATTCATATACGCGTTAAAATCTTCCATAAATACATAAGCGTCAAGTATATGAAATTATTTACAATTCCACAACTTTTATTCCATAACGTATGAAATAAATTTTATTCTAAGAAATTCAATTTTTACATAAAAAATCTCTATCCTATATTATATTCTATTCCACACCACAAGAAATTCTATACATAGCACGTCTTAAAATTCTTGGAAAATCTACAACTGTACAATCATCCCACAGCCTTTCGCCGAAATGTCTCAACGGATGATTCGCGTAATTTCCGTTCCGCGATCAGTCCGATCTTCCTTATCCGGAGTTCTCGATGTTTAAACGACGCCAAACAAGCTTGCCGCGTTTGGAGGCGCTAAAAGCCTTTCGTGAATTACTAATTTGCATGGAACGTAAACGACCGAACGGAATCTCGCGTCGTTAGTCAACGGGCGTCGTTGCAAGTTTATTGCGGTCGTAAAAGCAAAAAGTAAGAGACAGGGGGAATAAGGATGAGGTAGAAACTGCTCTCCTGGCGTGGTTGGACACCGCCCTGCCTCTTTCTCCAAGCCCAAGAGTTACACCTTTCTTGTGGCTCTCGCATCGTGACTCATTTGAGCGGCCTGGTACTTGACCGAGTTGACACAGGCGGTGTTATTGGCACTCTGGAGGGCCGCCAGGGTTGTTTACGTACAAGCTGTACAAATATTATTTCCGGACAAACTGGCTCGCCGATCATTACGAAACTCCAGGCGGAAAGTTTTAACAGCGAACAACCCCTCCCACGTTCCTGCCGCCGGCTTTCCACCGCCTTTCGTTCTGTTCTCCAGACGATACTTTAAACTTCTAGACGGGATCGATCGTTAAGGATCGAGCCCCGGTGTTTCCGGACCGACTACTCGAAAACGCTGTGGCTCTCGAGAATTTCGAACCGCCGGTAACGTTTGCGGTCTGGCAATCGACGAGACGAACGTTTCTCTTTTATTTTTCAGTCCTTCGATCGTCGTTTAATCCCGCGAAACTCTGTCGGGATAAAGTCGGACAGCTGGTTTTTGGATGTCAGAGGATTCTCGAGAAGGATGACGGAAGCGGCTGTCGTGTGTTACAGCTTGGATCGGTCGTGTTCTAGCGTGAATTGGATGTATCGGTGTGAAATATAAAGCGATGAAGTTGGCGTAAAATTGTTTCGAGCGATAAAAATTGATTTTCATGCGATGATATAGCGGAGATGTGAAATAATTTGGAGGATTATGTAATTTTGATTTTCTTTTTTCTTTCTTCTTTTTTTTTTTTTTTTTTTTTTTTTGTAGCGTTGGAACATTGGTATTAAAATATTAACTTCTTAATGCACGTATGTTTTCCTTGATATTTCACGTTCTCTTTGGAAATGATTATTGAAAGCGTGATACGTTTATGGATATATAAATATGATTACTTTTAATACTTAGATAAACGTTCGAGTACAAATGGGTTAATACATTGCAAACAGATATGAAAGTATGGAAGACTTTAATTACAAAGAGTAAACTGAACATGACGCATCTTTCTCTGTATGAAATAATTTTCGATGCGTTGGATGGTAAAGTTTAAATTGAACGATCAAAGTAAATAAAAGATACCCGTTATGTTACTAAAACAATTAGACCATCACCTATCTAAACAATGCTATCGCTTGGAAAGGAATTCTTTAATTATTCTAAATAATTAGTACAAATATTATTGTAGTAAATAAGATAAATATTTTGTCCTTGACACTTACTTAAAAATGATACTCTTATGTTATCTAGGTACTCACATTCTGTGTCATTATTTGATTGTCCGAGATAACAAATTACACGAATTAAGAATACGCGAAAGCTGTAGGTACAAACAACTAAAGCAAACAACTTTCATCGCTAGTAAATTTCATTTCAAAACTTCAAACCTATTATACTCTAGATAGACTGATAAATTCTAAATAGAATGATTGAAATTATCTTTCCTGGCGATTAATTTTTAATTCTTCGTAGGCAATATGAGTTATTTAGATTCAGATTTTTTATTGTTTTAAGCTTCCAAGAATTTTCAAAACATTCTGTAATATTTGTCTATGTCTTTATTATATTGTACAATCGTTTGTTAAATTGAACGATGGAAATTTTTTTTTAATAAAAAAGAAAGTGTTTGGAGGAAAAAAATTAAAGGAAGAGTTTCGTTTGCACCTACTTACTCTAAATTCAAAATTAATTTTGTAATCTATGGGTATAATCTATTCACATACTTCCTTCTTTTTATTTTAATCCCTTCATATGTAACAAGATCATTAACATTCATCTCCAATAGAAAATTGAGCGTATGATATAATTTTGGCAAATTATGCAAAAAATGCAAAAGAAGAAATAATTATTCTCTGAAATTCATTTCCAATTCATCCTTATATATTACACCGTTAAAACGTTAACAGCTAAATTGTTAAACATTCTTTAGAAAATATCGTCACGACGAATGGCAGAAAACACATAACAAATATAATATTTAAGAAATTCCAAGTTAACTTGTCGCTTCTATTTCATACAACTACGATCAGTCAAATTTTATATAATTCATTTTACACAGATAACTCGAGAGGAATGATTTCGGTTGAAATATCACGAGAATCTGTGTGTCGTTTCCGCGGATATTGCCCGGAATAAATCAGATTCCGTTTGGAATGTCTTTGTCGATGCGCGACGTGCGTCGTAAACGCGAACGAATATCATTCGAAGAGCGTAGAAAGCGCGATATCTAGGTACAGGTTTGTCTAAAAATTTCGAGAAATGATGACGCAGGTCCTCTTTGATGAAATTCGGCCGCGGGAAATATTCTCGACGAGGATTCCGAAGGTGCATTTCGCTCGGATATCGTCGAACACAGTGACTCTGAACGCTCGAAGCGAAAACTCGAGACCGGGAGAGCAATTGCGCGCTTATCACGCGATATCTCGACACGAATTCGTTCCTCTGCAAATAACGCGCCGTGCACGTGTAATACAAGACTCGTGTATGATCGTCGTTGACGTATCCGCGAATATCTCGAGTGGCTCTTTTCGTAACTCGCCTCTAAATTGCTTTGCTATCGTAGGAATATCGAATACGATATGAGAATTATCGTGTTGCCTCACCGTACGTTGTAGTCTTTTATTTATAGCCTGTTTTTAAATGGGGTATCAAAATCTTTTTCTGTATCTTTATCGCAGCAAAGAGAGAAATACAGGGAGGAGAAAATCGTTGCTCGAAAGTTGTTCGATCGTAAAAACTTTTTGGACGTTTCGCTGATTGTCGACGTGTAGTCTTCCATCTAGATATCGTTTATGTGTTCTTTGTAAACATAGCGTGTATCTTATATATTTCTTCATTGTATCGAACAATAGAGTATAAACAATGTTGTTGCTATTAACGTTATTTTACGTCTAAAAAGAAATATTTAAATGCCACGTGGAAAAAGAGAAAAATGGAAAGGACCTGTTATTATCATAGTAGAATAATTTTTAAATTGTGGAAAGGAAATAACGATACGTATCGTACAATCGCAAAATCAAGTAATACGGTAATTTCGATAGCATCAGATTTATCGCAGATGTATCTACAGAATTATAAAATTGTTGTGCTGTAAAAACCTAGAAAAATGTGACTTGGCGTGTTTTTCCTCATTGTAGCCTTCATTGTAAATTACATTCAATTTTAGAATAGCAGTTAAACGCGATACGTAACCAAGTAATTTATGATCATATCGAGTATCTATATCTTTTTCATTTAAATATTCGAAGGTTTATAAATAATTCATAAGTTGTCAACATCAACGGAATTGTTATATTTAACATTTTCATGCTTGAGGTTCTACATGCAACATTGTATGTTAACAAATTATTAATTAAACACACTAAACGATAAATAAATGTATTTGTTTTGGATAAAATTGGTCTTAAATTATGCTACCCAAAAATAAATCAACGTCGAGCAAATGTTTGTCCGGATTTACCGCTTATTTTTTCTCTCTAATTAAATTCGTTAATGAGTATAATTAAATTTATTTGCGCCGAGTGGATTGCGACGAGCTGGTCGGGACTCAAAAATTCATTGTTAATCGGTGGTTGCGGTACGCATTCACATGAACAGGTCCACCGAGAAATCGTGCAGCGTACAAATCCCTTGGTTGTAATTGTTGCAAAATATACAAACAGTCTGCGCTAGCCCAGAACAGCTGCATTATCAAACCAATTCCGCACGTAGCACGGAATCCCTGCAAAAAGGCACAACCTTTCACCTCTCCGTTACGCAATAGGAATTTAGTCGATTAAGGGGATATTCTACCGTGAACGAGCTAGTTTCAATTTGTTTTTGAAAATTCTTTTTCCCTGTGTATATCGCTATTTGAGGTATCGAAAGAGCATTGTAGCCTACTACCACTGTTCAATTTTTTCTAATACAAAATTTGTCACACGGTAGGAAATTTATACGATTTATGTAATTACGAGAATAACATTCGAACGTTTAAGATTAGAAATTATTAGGTTGCCCGAAAAGTTTCTTTCGTTTTATAAGGAAATAATAGACGCACGATGTTTCCTGTTTTTTATTAGTTTATTGAATTATGCAGGAACATAATAATAGAAATAGAACGAAATGGAATAATTCAATGAAATAACATAAAACGGAAATTGTTGTTTATCTGTTATCACCTTATGAGACGAAAAAAACTTTTCGGACAACCTAATAGAAGTGGAAAAATGTCGTAAGACACAGCGATATGACGTGAAACGGAATATACTTTTGAATAAATTTTATCCACCTTTTTTATATATCGATATATTTAAAACTGTATTCGTATCATCTTTTTTAAGTGTAATTTTGTAGTTTTGGCTGCAGATACCTGTATACAGCATTATACATGAAAAATATAAAAATCAAAAAATTTAACGTTCAACGTTCGGTCAATTGATATTTCGTCGAAGCTAAAAGTTTCTGCCGAATGCAAGACAGATGCGCATTTTTTTACATCAATTAAGCGTATCATCGAGGGAGCCGTTCGACACAATTGTCGGCCGCAGCTTTACAAACGTAGCGTTGAATCGGAAAATAACGTAACCGAGTCACGGCAAATTACGCCACGGCGCATAATCTTCGGTCAGTCATTAGTTTATTGCGGTGCACGTTCGCCGAGGTTACCAATGATGACTTTTTATCGACGTGATTGTGGTGATGATTAAATCTATTCCCCTCGACGATCTGCTGACCTCTGACCGGTTCATTGAAGTAATCATGAAAGAAATGTTTTCACGAGTTGGAAAAAATGATGCAACATCCACGCGTTTCATCTCTGCCACGAATAATTTATAACACGTTGCACGTTACGTAGGGCCATCGATAATCGTAAATTATCGATGGAAGTGATATTTTTATTAGATAAACAAGAATATTATTAACTTTTTCTTCTTAATCTAAGAAAAGTTCACAGCGCAGCAAAATAACGGAAATTTGTGTATATGTGTATATATGTAGTATATTTTTGTATATGTGTATGTATATTTAGATGAAGCTCTTGGAAAGTCAGTTGTATTTCATTTAGGAATTCTTTTCTAATGTGCGAGAAAAATTGTCTTTATTAATTACTGGTAACGGGAGTGTACTTGTGGGATGGTTTTATAAAGAAAATAAAGTTTTACTGAGAACAGATATATTTATAGTTCAGTTTAATCAATCGCGTTTTATATTATATTACATTTTACTTTAATAAATTCTAAACAAACAGAACGATAAATGTATAAATTTTTTAATAAAACTAGTCTTCAGTATTATCATTATATTCTCTTCACAAAAACATGAGATCAATAGTACACGTTTTTGTCACAAATGGCTGATTAGACAAGAGGTTGCTACAATAAAAAAACAATTGAATCCCGAAATAAAACATAAAATATAGTCAAAATATATTATTTTACGCGATAAGTCGTATGGAATACTCCTCCCTTCAAATTACGTCAAATTTATAGTCTACAACGATTGTATTATAAAAGTACCATTCTTCTATTCGCATCATTTCTGTAAGGAACATTTAGGAACTGTAAAAGCTTCTTTACATTCTTCTGCACAAGTTTGGTGAAAGATGTTTTGGGACTTTTGAACGTGTCTGCCAGGTCGGTCTGTGCCAGAAAATGGTGAAGTAACCGCATTGTTGGCGCGATAATACGGACTAATTTGTAAGGGGCAGCGAAACGTTGGAATCAAGAGGACCATTGTCAGTGGAGTCCTTGGTGGAACATGTCGAACAAAGCTCCCTCCTCGTAGAGTCCTTAAGATCGCCTCATTGTTCATAGACCGTGAGTCCTCTTCCACGCTCCATGGAGCAGCCGTTTAGTTAGAAATTGCCGATATTATGCGCTCGACACTTCTTCCTTTGCCAGGTAACGGCGGCTACAAGAAAGAAAAAAGGGAGGAGGGGAAAAAAAAGAGAAATCTCGCATTGTTTGCCAGCCACTGTGTCAAATATTTGTCGACGCCGGGAATCTCTAGAATAATCTCGATGGACGATCCTCGCTAGACTTACTTTTCACGTTGCCGGTTAACGAGCACTCTTGCTTTAAAATTGGTCGTTCCTGATAATTTTCGATTATCCTATCTGCAGCAACTTTTGAAGCGCGCCCATACGACGTATTACTTGAAGGGTACTCTCTTTTAGAACATCGATTTTTTAGCGTTTAATTGATAGCTTACATAAGGCGTTCACTAATTGAGAAATTGGTAGAAAACTCACGTAAGATACGTTGAGTGTTCGTTCTTAGGAAGATAAAATAAGAGTATATGTATTTATATACACTTTTACTTGAACACGATATCGTTGATTATCGAACGATACGCGTACGTTCAGTGCATCGATGTATTTGTTATTTTATCTTGTTTTAAAGTGTAGTGTCTACATTCGGTGTTTTTAACCAGTTAGCTGTTGCGACCTCTTTGAAAATTTTGAAGAGTGTGTACGTAAAATGTGTGGCAAAAAGTAAGCGACGTCGAGTATACTCGTCAAACACAGAGTATGCGTGACTGTTATAATATAGAATTAAGCTGTAATGAAATGACTGTTTTAGTTTTTAATTTTATTATTGACAGGGTTCGTCATAACACCAAATATTGCCATTTCTTCATGACGAGTATACTCGTCAGAAACAGTCAATTCAACTTAATTCGTATAACAGCTTGGAGAAATGGTTTTTTTTAAATAAAGACATTCGTTTAATTGGAGTTTCGAAGAAGATCATCGTAGCAAAGCAGGTTAAAATCACACGATGAGTACTGTTTTATAAAATTTTCCTAAGAGATCAGCGAATCATTGCAAATTGATTCGAAGAAATAATTTCATGTGATAACTTCTTCATTCTATCAACGTATTTGCTAATACGCCTTGAACATAATTATCGCGGATATAATCGCGCTTGTCACAATTCCAGAGAAATGTGAATTATTAAATTATACGCGATATCGTAAATGAAAAAAGCGCGTATGTTGCGAAAATACGTAGCTTGCCCGACAAAGTAATATTTTCCTATCTGTTTTCATGCGACATAGTATTTTGCTACCTTTTTTTCTCGTGATATGAAATTTTAAAACGTCAAACGTTGCCTATAAATATATCTTTCATATCCGTGGAAACTTTTAGCATAGAAATAAAAATATTCTCAGCCGAATATATCACATTCTTTTCTCTTAGCAAAAAGGAACAGAGTTATACGATGTAATTTCATGTTATTCGTATGTATTACGTTTCAAAGATTTTGTTTTCGCTCTCATCCCCTGTCATGCAATCTTCTTATGTTTTCTGGTTAACAGTGCATAATGCATTGTTCCACAATTATCGCTGTTCACACTCATCCTCCCATTTATCATTGGCATAGCCCACGCCAGCCTGTTCACGATGTCGAGTGTTTATTTTAGACTTCACTGTTACACATGTTAGAAGAAAAGTAACTTACCTTTTAAATTTCCCTTCTTTTTACTTCCAATGAAATTCTCTATTCCATAAATTAATTTCCAGTACAAATTTTTGTACTTTACTAGGATATTCAAATACGTGTAAATTGCGATACTTCAGTAGCAATATTACTGAGATTTTCATTAAATAACAAATTGGAATTTCGTAGTACCTGTATAATTTTTGTTATTTAAACTTGTATAATCCAATGGAATACTCGAAATGTGTCTCATCCTCGTCAACGAAACTATACTAATCAAACGTATTAAAATTAGTCGTATTATTTCCATCCTTGCATGTCCCAATTAAGCCGCATTAATAAAAAAAAATACACGCCATAAATTCAAGTCACAAAGAGCCCCCTTTAGCGCAATTATAATTCACATCAATAACCTGATCGCTCGATCATTATCTCTTTACGGTACAGAACCTATACTTTGTCAAACAAAAAAAAAAAAAAGAAAAAGAAAGAGGAAAAAGAATAACCGTTCTCACGATAAAAATACAAAAGATAAAAAAGAAAGAACTGGCAGCTCTTCGCGTGTTGAAATAACTTCGAAGTGTTCGCTTCCCGACTCTCGTTGGTCGTTCATCATCGAACGAGAATCAGTGCCCCGATTTCGTTCGTGGTATAATTAAGGAAGAAACTGGAAGTTTTAAGCAAGCCGATGAGTAGGTGAGAACAACAGGGTTGTGCCATGAATAGCGGCGTTCCCCGGCGAATTTCCTGCGCCGGCCGGTGTGGATTATTGCTAGGGGACGGAATCGACTACGAAATTGAAGGGCTCCGGGCAATTTAGGACGGCCCGCCCTAAAACTGCCGTCAATTTCCGCGTTAATGGCCGAATTCGGGAAATGGTACTTGGACCCTCGTCACCATTAAAATGCCTTGGGTACGAGTTTCATGCTTTGGCACTCGTAGACGGTCTCTAGTAGGAAGGCCGGAAAGGAGCCGAGTCGATTTCACGGCAAAGAGAACCCTGTCGGAGTATTTCCTCGACGCGTATCGATTACTTATTTCGAACGTCGAGTCCTGATTACAAATTAAAATCGTGCCTGGCATTTAACGGAGGACCAGCGACACCGCGCGCGGGGACGTGTTCCAACTTTTAAGAGACGAGAAACGCTTAGTAGCGAGCGCGCCATTTTTCGTCGCCATTATTATAATGGTATTTATGCCATCGTTTCTTTCTTTCTCTTTTTTGTTCGATTGTACACGTCCCTGCTCTTATATGCACGTACGTATAAAGAAAAAGAGGAAGAAAAGATGGCATGCGTAAAAAAAATAGACGCGGATCGGTGATCGCGTTTCACGCGTCATCGAATCCTTTTTCTTAATGCAATCTCGTACTCTGGCGCGCGTTGATTCGCGGTTTTATGATCTCGCCAGGCTAAACGAGCGCAATCGAAGTCAACGAGCACACTCGAGCCTCTGTGTGCAATCACCAGTATCAGGGGGTGGAGGAACATTTTCAGCGGATCGCGAAAAAAATTCGATCGCGCCTCCATGATATATGTACATACGTATACGCGGTGGTTCGTGCCGCAAGTACGCGGCCGCTTATACATACACATAGAAAAATGGAAAAAGATATCTACCGATATATATATGTACGTATACATCATGTACGTAAAGATACATGTATACGCGTCCATATGTATGCACCATATGTATATACACTAGACGCATATACATGTATGCGCCTTGTACATATAGATACACAAACATGTATGCATCATATACATGTAGACACAAACAGGTAAACCACAGGTAGATATGTAGATAGTATATTCTACCAATAGACGGGACAGCTCCAGTCACGGTGACTACATCCACAGGCGCATGCGCGGTTGTATAGCGGCGAATACGCGAGAGCGCGGAAACGTACGCACGCACGCACGCGCGATGGCCTGTGTACATTGTTCGCAATAATGAGGAGTTTGCACAGACCGGGATCCCGACGTTCTTCAAACAAGGAGAGCAAGGACAAACAGCCCTATATGGACGGATGGACAAACACACTCAGCCACGAATCACACACCGCGCCAGCAGGCCCGGCGACATGCGTATTGCGTGCTTATGTACGAGGGAACTAAGCCTGTGAGCCGCGTCGTGTACATGTGCGCTCACCCGCTCACGGAACGCTCACGAACGAAGCCTCTTCACCGCTCCCACCACGGAAACTATCGACCATCACCCTCGCTCAACAAGCACCATAAGCGATATGGTGGCTAATATTTGCCGGGCTAAGCACACAAATACAATACAGTACTGTTTACCTACTGCCAGTGGTGCTCAGCCGTTTTGATCGACGCTGCTGATACCGGCAGGTCCCGTTTGTAATTGCGGCTCTCTCCGTTTCACGCACGATCGTCGTTCTCTGTCTCGTTCCGTCGCGAACGTGTGTAATGTTGCACCATGCTGATGGTACGTCGCGCCGCGTCGCGTCGCTCCGAAATGGGAAGCGCGCGTTTCATTATGAATCGATCGAACCCCCTGCCATATGGGCTGGTGCGACCGGTTTGTCACGTTTTCGTGCCAATCTTGATTTTGCGAGGATGGAAGTTACATGGAGCGTTAGTTTTCCTTCTTTTTCTTCCTTTAGTTTTTTCTTTTTATGCTTTTATTTGATATCGCTGGTTGGAAAAGGTTCGAAGAATATATTATGATTGATTTTGAGAGAGAGGTTTGGAGCAATTGGTGTTTAGTTGTAGTTGATTGTATGCATTCGTTTGATCGAGGTTTAAGGTAGCGTAATTATGTTTATTACGTTATGTGTATTAATTCTATAATATTCATAAATTATTAAACGACTGTACAACGTTAAACGAAGTATTGCCGACTTGTATTGGCCATTTTTCCAAAGTATAAAGCCAAAAAACGTACTTTTCTTATCGACACGGCCATCCAAAGGAGGTACTCGAGATAAGCGATAGGCGATCAAGATCGATTTACGGTGTTTGTAGAACAAGTTTCATCGCAATATCGATTTCCCGATAAAATGTTTTCCGGGTATGATTTTCGAAGCTTCGATATTGCTGTGATATTTTCGATGACTCGGTAAATTTAATACGTGCTGATAATGTTGATCACGGTTTATCGATAACGTTAATTTTATATTGAATCTAAAGCTAGGACTTGTGATTTCTATCTATTTATGGACTATCGACTGATCTTTTAAAAATGTATTTCATTATGATCCAAATAAAAATGAAACCTTTTTTATATCCTACCTTAATGTTAGATAAAATGAGAATTTTAATCTTAATTTTAAGAAAAATGTCTGTTTGTCCTTCTAAGTTACTAGTAAAAAGTATATTCTACATCGCTTATTACGATCTTTATCAAATTTACACTTTAGAATTCCTAACAATATTACGAATTCACTATCTCGACTTACCATTTATCGTACTTTACACAATCCATTTCAATACAATTTCAAATTAAACGCGATTGCTTATCCCGCCTCCTACTTTTCCACCAGTATCACTTACAAAGTAATCAAATTACATTCTACGCGGCGCTCTCGTTGTTCCCTGTATCACAAACAATCCACGAATTCGAAAACAATTGCCGCGTTCACAATACTTCCGCGCCATTCACCGGCATAAAGAAACGTGTATTAGCAACGGTAGCGCGAGAACCGATTCTCTCAACGCCTTTCCAGGCGTTTTTTCTATCGACCCAACGTAACGCGAGCCGAGCGCAGCCGGTCATTTCGTTTCGGAGAAACATTTCTGCGAATCGGACGATTTTATGCGAACACGGTTCGTCGGGTAAATTTCTTTTTTGCCGAAACGACCGCAGGCAGCTCGCTATCGAAAACGAGCTACTCGCATTCACCGCTTCCTTTTGAACAGCGAAATTCTCTCAGGAGCCGCGGGCCCGCCAGCATCCTGGCGTGACGGTTAGGTCAGCTGGTCGGTGGTTTGCGAACTATCTCAATTTGCCTAAGCCACAACCGCGGCGACCACGAGAACCGCAACTTCCCTCATCCGTGGCCACCTTTGCCCCTCTTTCTCCGCAATTTCAGCTGTTCCCTATCCCACCCGCAACGATCCTCTTTCCCCGTCCGCCTTTTGCTGCTCTGTCTCCCCGAATATATTCTCTTTCTCTCTCTCTCTCTCTCTCTCTTGTGGCTCTAACATCTCGAGAATTTAGCAACTACATACCTAGTCTACGTCGGCGTAACCTCTGACCACAGACCCTTGCGTCGAGAGAGCGACACTATCGTGTACTTTGCTACTAGTAGTAAGCTCGAACGATTTTAATGATGGGGGGGAGGGGGGGTTAATGTTAGGTTTATTTGAGACAGGATATTTTAGTCCGGTTAAGTAGCTTGCCTTGTAACTCGTCAATTTCGATTACGAACAATCTTTAAACGATGTACACGTGCATGTACCGTGTACTTGCATTTACCTTGATAGCTTGACGATTATAGTTTTCTACGATGATGTCACTTCTATTCGCCGAAAGGAAAGTTTGTTTACACTAATAATAGTTTGTTACGACTAATGTCAATGTATTCTCAATTGTATATAACTATGATTCAGTTGCACGCACATATATTTTCTGGAAATTATTTTGTCGTTTATTTTATTTTCAATGTAATAGCTTCTCGCCGACTCAAACGTTCTCACCGTGGCATTGTTCGAATCATCTTTCGATTTTTTGATATCTTAGCTTATTGTACGTGAAATACACCGTATTTTTTTATTCTTTCGTTATTATATCGAAGACCATTCGTAACAGAGATAGAAAGTCCGGTGTCTCGTAATACGCAAGCTTGATTATTCCGTACGGAATTTATGGTTGAATTCTAAGATGTCGAAGCTTAGGTGACTCGAAATAACTCTAACTTTACTATACTCCGACTCGAGTAAGATCTACGGTGAGAGAAACAGGGGGAGCATGAAAATGAGAATACCAGAAATTCCGCGAGCGAGATTACGAATAACCGCGACTCTGCCACGAGAAAGGTAAGTCCTGATCTCTGTTCTCTCGTTCTTCGCGACTCGATGCAAGACAAGAGATTGAATTCTTTCGCGATTGCTCGCTGTATCGAGCGTAACATCTTGCGGTTTTCTCGCAGCTCGATGGGTAATTTCGGACTACGATGGGGAAAGGATTAACGCGTGTCGTAATGAGGCGTATGGTGTAAAACTGTTATTTTAGATTGGATTGCCTTATGTGAAACGATGAGTAGCGTGAGTCAGACGAGTTATGTTCGATGTTCGATCGAGGTTAAGGGGGTGTCCTAAATTAGAATGTTCTGAAACAGTGTCTTTTTGTGGTTTTTTTTTTAAAGGGAAAAAAGAAATGAAGTTATTGAATTCTGAGGTATGATTTTATATATATTTAACGAATACAAACAAATTTTTTTTAAAGTAAAAAAAGAAAATTATAACAGATTTCTAAGCCTATTTCATGGGCTGCGGTTGTCAATCGGTGTGAAAGATCCACCTCGTAATTCACGACTGAAACAAAAAATCAAAAAAGGATTAGATTATTATATATTTTTCTTCTCGACGAACTAAAAAAGTTCGTCAAAAATTTATTTAAATAATTGTTATAGCACTTTGAAGTTTATTTTTTCTTTCTAAAAAATACATTTTTTCTTTAAACCCGCCAAAATTTTTAATTTCACATTATTTTCTGTCTTTTTTTTAGTTTAGTAGTTTTAGTAGAGAAAAACTGGCCACGAGGAAAGTTGGAGCGTAACAGATTCAACGATGCGTTATCGAGCATGTGTTTTTCCTTTTCAGCAGATTTTTAATTATATCGTATGCGAGACTGTTAATTTATGTGTTTACGATTTTTTAATCAAAGCCTCCCATTTAGATTTTTTGAATTTCGTTGTTCTTATCGTTGTTTGTGGTAACATCGTTGAAGTCATAATTTGTTAAGATGATTGACGTAACTGGAAAAATATTGATTCTTCGCTTCCATATCTCGAAAGAAACGTATAGTTTTATTAAGTGTAACTGTCAATTACATTTTGTAGGTGCATTGTTAAGATTAATATTGTTGTAGCATTCGCTTTCTTATCAAACTAGAGATATAACAACCATCTTTTTTATCGTGTAACTGTAGAAGTATGTTGATGTCAAACTTTGTAAATTCATTTTATTCTGTGTACAGAGTAATAACACACTAACTATTGCGACGGAAATACAATTTTTTAACATCCGTACTTAATAGCTTAATACGTAAAAAAGGTACCAGTTAGCAGAAAATATTGGTATGTCGCAAATAACATTTACACACATCGTGTTCACTTATCAATAATTTTAACGCGCATTAAGACGTACATATATAGCTTCTTGTTTTAAACCAACTGTTTACTCAATCTATTCTACGAATAGACGAAGAACTTCCTCCTGTATGCTTCCAACTTTTATCTGCTAAATATATCACCGCGAAAGATATCCCGTCTAAAGTGATATCCGTTCGTTGCTACAACTGCCTATCAAACTATTTATTAACGGCATTTACGATGTATTTTTGGAATACAGGAAAAGGTTAGTGCCTAGATTATCGATAAATATTCGTTAATTGTAGTTCTCGGTATCTATACCTTTAACCATAAGCACTCGAACATCATCTCGTTACATTTATTGGGAAACTCTGATGGATGTCATTATGTTTGGTAGCTTAGAATTCTTATTATAAGAGAGCCTTTCCGAGTACAATAGAAATTTTCTAAAATGGCACAAGTTCCAAAAAACGAGATATATTAAATAGAACGTATGTTTATTTTTATAAAATCAATTTATTTTTGTATTATCCCGTACGAATAGGGGTGGAATATACTTTCACTTTACCGACACGCGTAACTTCAGTTCATGGGGAGAACCAACCCTTACCGCGTATGAGAGGTAGTTAAGGTTAAACGATCGAAAAACATAATTTTATCAACACTTTACCGATTCAACAGCATACGCACGTCCAACCGGCATCTCAGGCGCAGATCCTCCCTGGCGCCGGCTCTGTTTCGGTTTAGACTCTCCAATACCATTCTCTTCGTTCATCGCAAACGATAAGTTTTTCAAATTGGTATAAAACTGTGGGAGCTTACAAAACAACGCGACTGATGCAACTGAGCAAGGTACCTTAGTACTAAATAACAAATTACTGCTCAAATAATGAGAAAGATCGCCGGCAACAAAAAACCGATTAATAGGTTATCAATCGGTAAAGCGTTAATACGCCATCCGCCTCAAACATATTCCAACCATTCGCTGCGACGTAGTATTGGTCGTATCAAATTGTTAGAAAGTAGATGCAACTAACAAAGGGTTACAATTTCCTGGAAATAAAAATAACGGCAGACTGCAGTACTATGTTATAGCATTGCAGGGTTGAGATCGGTGATAAAACGTGCCGCAGCGCAGATTTCGTCCACGCATCTGTTGATTGTCGTTCGATTTGATCCAGTTTCACGCGATAAAACGATTCGGTGAAACGATTTCTCGCGTGCTATTGGAATCTGTTGGAGTTAAAACACAGAAAGATTTACTGTTCCTTTCGGCGAGATCGGAATCTGCGAAAAATAAATAGCCTGTGACATCATTATTATTCGCGTCAAACACTATTTATCGCGTTTTATCTAGCGCGATAAGTTTTATGCGGCAGACAGTTGAGTGTACCAGGGGAGAAATATGATTCGTAGCGTCCTTGCTCGGCGTGTTTCACATTTTACGCGGTGTATTTCATTCGAGTAGACGTAGATAGGATGCGCGGAGAGGTATGTATCTTTAAATTTCCGACGATAGCCGCCAGGGGAAGCTTTCGTCATGCGAGAAAAATGCTTTCGTCGTGTTAGAAAAATGCTTTCGTGGCGCAAGAAAAGACTCGCGACAAGGAAAATTCGAAACGAAGGTTCGTCGCTGGTAAATGAAGTTTCATCGATCGGACAAGATAACAGGAGCTGAAAATGTGTTTTCATGCCGATAAAAACTGGTAATATCGAAGTCGATTGCCGTGTTGTAAAAAAGGTTTATTCTTTGATAAGCCGTTTCCAAAATTGATACGACGAACGTGTTAAATCTGTAGGGAATCCTATCGATAAAAGTTGAAGCGATCGATATCGATCAAGTGTTTGCTATTTGCAACGAAGAATGAACTAGAAAATTTAAATCGGCGAGAAAACGAAGGAGTATTTTTGTTCGATGGGACAGTCTCAGGTGATTTTAAAGATTTGTCTTCCTTTCATTTAAATCAAATCTCCTCTACTCGATACGATTATTAACCAAATGATTGATGGAATCTGTTGCTCTAATCAGGAGACTCAGAAGAAAAGCGATACGTACGATAAAATCTTTAATTTCAGAAAATTATCAGCAAACTTGAACATAGAAAGATCTCTGTGCGTTTGTTACTTTTGATTTATAGTCTTCTCGTAATTCCGGTATTATGGATTTCTATAATTTCTTCCGCGAGTCGCATTCGATCTTAACGGTTTCGCCTGAGACATTTTCACGTATTGTAAGATTATCGCAACGACTGCCTCGCGAATTCCCGTTTCGACGATAAATTTGCTTTCGAATAGTGAAAATCTCTGGCGTCGGTAACTATACGTTATTTCCACCACAGCGAGTGTGGAGTGAATGCACGATGTGCTGGCCGGTTTGCATTGCGGTGCACAGCGTAACGAAGTGCATTTTAGCGCATTAGCCGAAACGCTCTAAAAGCCGCAAAGTGCCGCTTGCGTTAAGAACCGTTTAAACTGCTGCAACAAGCTGCGTACAGCGTGTGCAGTCTACGTGTGCTACTGAAGACGCAAGATATTTGACAAAGACAAACAAAAGGTTTCTATAAAATTATAATTACAGCATCGCGACTGAAATTACGACTGTAACATACATACAATACAATGTGCAAGGTCCTTTGAAGCCTTTTTGAAATCGTACAGCGTAGAATGTTGATTTTCGTAGACGTTTCTTCGACCAACTTCTATGGTTCAAAAGCAGTTTGTATTTGTTTACTTGTGTTTGTATTGCTTTCAAGAGCGAGTCGCGTTGCAACGCATTTATATAGTAGACTTAAACCCTTTCACCGTGTAGCACGAGAGAATCTTAGAAAGACAGACAAAAATATCCTACTACGAATTTTACATTTGAAATTTTATCAAACGTAACACAGTTATCGATACAGTGGCACATATCCTTAGTTTTCAATGAAATGCTTCCTTTTATCAGATTCTGTGTTACATATGTTCGTAGTATCAAATTTTCGCAGATGCGCGAAAGTACCACGAAGTGATACGAAATTTATCGAAAATATAATAAAATTAAAATTAATACGCGGTATATAGCATAATAATATAACGTATCATATAATAAATACAATTTTATATACTTGCACCCAATCGATTAGCATGTAAATGCTATAACGAGAATAATAGAGTACACTTCTCGTAGTCACTGTATACATTTTCAATTAGAAATTGAAAATATGTATTTCTTGTTTATCACGTGCAATTCATTGGTCCATCAGAGGCCGTGATTTCGCTTTCCTCATTTAACGTTTTACCTTGCTCGAAAGTAGACGATTGAGTTTCATTGCAGCAGAATAAAAGAGCCGGGGACGGAAAAGCGCGGAGCGAACCGCAAGAATGTTCGCACAAAGAGACTCGATGGATTCCACGATCGATTCAGTCGGCCGACAACTGAACCGAACAACGAGGAAAGGGAGCCTGGCTCCTCGGTTCATTCGATTACAACGGTTCGATTGTGATCGAGGTCAGGAGGTACCCGATGCACTTCTAGCTTAACCCGAGATAACTCCGGAGGCTAGCCTTCTTCCTTCTTCTTGTTTCCTCGATGATGCTCCTCGACGCTTCACGGAACATCTCGAGAATACGTAGTTGGCTGGAAGAACTTACACGAGGCACCTTAGCGTAGATGCAGACGCTGATTAATCAGCAACCTCCTTGTTTTCTTTCCATCGGAGCGGAGTAATCAAAGGGAAGTTTCGCAAATTATGTATCAAGCGAACGCTCGAACGATCGGCTCGATTCCACGACGAACGTTTCGTAAAGAGATTGATGAGTGGTAGGAACCTACGTGGAATAATTGATGCGATTAAAGAGCGTTCTTTTCGTGTTAGCTTTTCGAAAGGGAGCGATAAACGCTCACCGGTAATCCGATTCGAGTTTCCTACGCACGTAAAGCGATGGAAAACGAAAGCTCGATGTATTTACGAAGAACTTCCGGTAACAAATTGTTACCTTTATAAACTGTGAATCTTTGGGTGTGTTTCTTTCATTCGGTTAGTCTCGAAAGCATATTTTTAAATGGAATTGTGACGATTATTAGCGTATCGGAGTAATCTAATGATCTTTCTCTCGGATAGTTCCATTTTATTTATGCTCAGTGTAATCTGGTCTATGTTCTACATTCCATATTTTATATTTCTTATTCTGTTTCTAATCTCAGTCGTTTCTATATCGCAGTCGTTTAATGAGATTATATGATACACCTTTTTTTTCTCTTGTATCTGATTTCTGAAAAAAGATCGTAGTTATGCCAATAATTCATCCAAACTCCCGGTATGAATCACGCTCGGAAGCCACGTTAATCGATTTCACGAATTGAAAATTACAGGAAAATGATCTTACACACGCCGTTATTTTTTTAAATTTATACCTCAGACCTTGCTCTTCGTCTACGTCATTTCGTAATATGTAAACCAGTGGAAATAAATCATTTATCTCTTGACAATCCATCGGTAATTCCACTACTTGGTTAATGGACTTTAGAAATTTACAAAAAGTGTAGTTGCGTGTGCGAATCACTTCGTATTCCGAGACTCGTACAACTACTCTAGAACCGTCTTTCCGACACGGTTTTGCCTTTGTCGATCGATTTCCACCAGTTCAACAGAGAGATAGTCGTCGGTTAATGTGACTCTGCTTGTAGGGGAGCGTATCCGACACGATCTACAGGTCGGTCGAAGGACAACGCTTGCGTAGGCAGGCCAACTGGCGAATGTAGTTAACCGAACACCCTGTCTCTCTCTCTCTCTCACTTTAGGACACACGTGCAACGTAGATGGGCACCCACGTGCATTTGCACGCACACAGTACACGTGTGCGCGAGAGACTCGCAAGTTCATAGTTTCGGTTGTAGCGTGTAATCCTCGTGGACACCGCAAACATGTAATTAACACTTGCTCTCTCTCTACGAGCCGCTGCAGTCAGTCGAGATCGTGTTGACTATACCCAGCCTCGACCGTACCGGCCGTGTAATCGTGTGCGCATGCCGACCAATGTAACGAATAAGACCCGCTCTCCGCTATACGGGGTGTCCCGACACCAACCGTAAATATTTTGTCATCGAATTTCGCTGGTGATCCCTGAAATTGAGATTTTGCTTGTTTCAAATCGGGTTTCTTGGTTTTTGCTATTTTTCAATTATCGAAGAGAGGAGACGAGTTACTGGAAAGTTTGTTAATGGAAGAAACGCACGTTGTTTTTGGTTCAGTGGACCACAAATATACAACCAGTAAAAAATTGCTATACCTTCTGTAATACGATCTCGATCCTTTCACGCTTGGAAATATGATACGCATAAGTCTGCGCTATTAAACTTTGAGTTTTATGGAAATGTTTCTTAAGGAATGACCTAGTTTGTAACATAAAGTACGATGCATATTGGTGTTTCTTTTTTTGTTTTTTTTTTTTTAAGATGCACTAATTCGAGTTTAGCGTGACAAACAGAAACTTGTATAATTACGAAGTTAGAAATTAACAAAGGCGAATGGTTTTTAGACCTGTTTTGGTGCTTGAAGCAAAAAGTTCTTTGGTGTTGAATGAGAAAGCTATTGAAACAAAATAAATATCTGAAACTGTATTTTTCTTCTTTTTGGGAAGAATTGAAATTATCGTGAATTTTTTAGACGGCACTGTGTACATATTATTTTTCTTTTTTTTTTTATTCTTGAACTAAGTACGAGTACATGTTACATATATGACAAGCATACGAAGTATATGATAAGTTATGATAGTTTAAAGAACTTCGATCTTCCAATAGGGGAATTCCAATAGAAAAATGTGAAACATATTTTTGTTAAATTACGATATTCACGTTATATGTACACTCGGATCAATTTTGAATTTCCATCGAGAAATATCCGCTGAAACGCTTCTGGAAGCGATCCTGAGCGCGAAAAATATGATGAAAGTTTCGAACTGGATTTTCGGCGATATTGTTGACACGAATGTCGGCTCTGCGGTAACTCGAACGTGATTTCGAACGTTATTGGGGATACGGAGGAACGTTTGAGATAATATGAAAGGAGAAATGTGTGTTATGCGCGAAGAATATGTAGAGTCGTTCGATCGATCGAGGTTGAATAGATGGTTCGGGGCGAGCGAGTTTCATGCATCGATGGAGACTGCAAATCATAGGTTTTAAGTTTCCTAGCGATGGTCCGTGTATACATAGTACATCAATTTTTTGAAAGTTTCTTCGAGAAATTTGCGGTGAAACTCGTTTTCCATAGGTAGTTGTTTAGAAGATAGATTAAATTAAATGGTCGTGTAATTTCGTTGCTTAGCACTGTATACAACCACGAGAATCTTCTTCTATCTGGAATTTCGACAACGATACATCATTTTCTTGATTTTATATTCATTTGGATTAGCCATTGTTGTTATACAATATAGATGATAGTTAACGGTACAAATATGATTATTACAGAATTTGACAATTAGCTGTAGCGATTAGATACTCGAGATGCTAATGACAATAATCTTAGGTTCAATAACGAATACACGGTCAATGAGATAGCAGATACGTTTACTTCTCAAAAGTCCAAGCGGAACTGAACTTACTTGTCCACAGTCCAAATGTAACTCAACTTACTTGTCTACAGTTCAAGTGGAACTCAACTTGTCCACAGTCCAAGTGAAACTCAACTTACTTATCCACAGTACAAGTGGAACGCACTCATGTACTTTTTTCTGTATCTCTTTATACCCCTCGGGTTAACTATATTTTCAAGGAGTGCTATACAACTACTCCCAACCTTTGTTAGGTAAAAAAATCCATCCCGTGACCGTGGCCACGTTTAGCGACCAGATATCACTTCGAGTCCAAGCCTACAGTCACAAATCTCGGGCAAACATACTCGGATTAAATTATAAACAACTACTTCTAAGTTTTATTATTTAAGTATAGCTATAATAAAAAGTCTAGATTAAAGTATTGGGGATTTTCGCAAAACTTCCAAAGGAAAAGCCCCGATGTTCTTTCATCTCCGATGTATATATGCACGTTCTTTTAAGAAATATCGCCACTAAATACTGTGATGTTGTATCGTATTCGATCATTTTCTATCCTTAGTTTCGTAACGAATTAAGTACATTTTATCAAATTATCGAACGTACGGATTTCCAATTTTATCATTGCTATCTTTAACCCGTACAGGATCGAATTAGTCTTCCATCAGACTATGGAAAGAATGTTATTTTACAAATCACGAACGACAGAAGCGCGTTCCTTCCGGTATTTCCGTAAGAGAGATACAATGCAATAAAATCTAAGATCAGTCTCGAAACGTACGTTTATAAATCAATATTAATCAAATACAAATATACAAATCAAAATCAATATCAAACAGGCCGATTTCAATTCTTTCAAACATAACGCAGGAGAGTCTAAAACCAGTTTTAAAAAGTACATTCGTATCGTTTAGTCGCTTGACAGAGATACATCGATTTCAAATACGTCGATTTCAATTCTTTCTGTCATAAACGTAATCTCTGCTCTCGATTGAAATAAAAATGGTTAACGTGTGAAAATCAGAGCCGAAATGGTTCGCTACCTTTCCCTCCCTTGTCAATGGGACACAGTATACATAGCGAAGCCGAAGGCAATGCGAATCATTGGTCTTTCGAAATAACAGAATTTCCTCGAGCGAGGGGAATTGTTTGGGATCGCGGAGTCTCCGGAGGCCGGACGAGATTCACCTGTCAGGCAAATCTTGTTATCACGTTGCGTTACGTTACATCGTGGGCTCACCCACGCGTGCACGATTGCCGATGGCGTTTAGGTGTCTTTCACTGTTTACCGTATGCCACATGGTCCGTACGCCTACCATCGTCTGGTTTGGTCTGGTCTCGTCTCTTCTCGTCTCTTCGCTACGCCTGTCTGATTCCACCTTTTCTTCGCTGGCTCGCGAATCGGCTAACGCATTATTTCCTGCATCCATTCTCGCTCCTTCGCGATGAACAGCTGTGTGAAATTAATTATTCACCGGCGGCATTGACGCGTATTCACATCGCGCGCTTCGCTGCGCTTCCGTCGCCTTTGCTATTCCTTTTTCAAATTGGAGATCGCAGGTGAGAGACACGATAAGTCACATTTACGATCTTTCAAGGGAGAACAGTTTTTAAATTCGATATATTGCTAAATGATTTTGCGTCAAGGCGTCTTTTTTTTTGTGTCAATTTTGCATCAATTAACTCGTTTTATTATGGGCTTGAGTATGTGTTTCGTTATACGCTCGAGAAATATTAACAGCATCGGTTACGTGCACCGGTATTAATTGATTTGAACTGGTATTAATTAATTAAGATTTGCATCTTTTATTCTTCTTCAACAGTTTCACGTGAAAACATTTTTTTTATCCACTGGGTTCTACATAAAAGACGATCGATATGAAAAGACATATTTTTCCCGTGTAGTCATTTGCTTTTATCTTTCTCTTTAGTTTCTTCATTTTTCTCTTTCCTTTATCAGTTTGAAACGAAGCGAATTCTTTGTTTGAGATAAGATACGGTGAAAGTTGGATAATTCTTCGAAAAAGAATCGTAGTCTTGATGAATGTTAATGGGATTTAACGAGGATTTGTCTGGTGTGGTTTTGAAGACAGAAGCGTCATTCTTTGAAAGTGATCTTAACATCGAGTCAATGAATTTTAACTTGTCTTGAAATCTTTAAAGCTTTAATAACGTGAATAATTCAAACAGAATAACGTGGTGTAATTTTGGTTAAATACGTTTACATGTGAATATATAAAAGTATATATATATTTGTTAGAAAATATATAAAACATGAAACATAATATTCTACAATATATAGTAAGTAAAACTTCCTACTTAAGATTCTATTTCTTAAATCCTATTCGTAAAATAATACCAGTGTAATTATACGAATATTATTTATGTTAACCATAACAAACATTCTTAAACGTAAGAAAATTCCGTTCTTCTTCATCATATTTTATTTTGCAACAAGTAAGTGAAATGACTGGCCATTACCAACGATAGTAAAACGTGTATGGAATAGCGAAAACGGATGTTAGCAGTTTTATTTCCCATCGGTATAAAAACTACGTAGCAACTAAGAAGATAATAATATGCAATATTCCGTCGGTTAGTTTTCGCGTAACATGCGCAACGATTAATACAGCAAAGTTTAGACTGTAAAGTTTGCTCGTGTTTTACGTGCTGTTGCGTTATAATGTGATACCACACACGTTGTATAGTTAGATATTCCAACCGTTATACTCTGTTACTTTCGCGAACTAAGCTGTAGATTATTACTGTGAAATCCGATAGATGATTTTTGCTGTTTAATTTATGTAACAGCATTCGAAGCAATATGTTATTTCGCTGAAATTAGCTTTAACTTTGTTACATAATTTTGCGAACGATTTATATATGGTATATAATTTATAATCGTTTTATAAATTTCTAGAAATTTAGAAATAAGATCAAATTCTACGTATAAATATTACGTATAAATATTAAGCAATTTTTATTATTATTCATTTTATATTATATATTTTATTATTGCTTATCAAGTAATACTGTGCATTGAGAAAAATCATTGAGAGATTATTCGCGAGAAAAAATGAAAAGTTATGTGATAATTAAATTATTTTATAATAAAAAAAGAAATTTTAAACGTAAGCTTTACTTATCTTGCTAAAAAAATGAACGTATTTTTAAATGTTAATTCTACTGCTCTAGAATACTCGACGAACATCCTGGCAGACGCATGTTTAAGAAATCGAAGACGATAAAGAAACAACAAGATCGTTAATATAACTGCTCGACTATTAATTCGTTTCTCTTGTGAATTTATTGCAGGGTCCGCCACAGCCCGGACAACAAATTAAATTCACAGTCGGGGAATCCTGCGATAGGATCAAAGAGGAATTCAACTTCTTGCAGAACCAATGCCACGCGTAAGTGACAGATATCTTCTACCATAATAATCTACGCATAATTTTCTCTCACACTTCCTAACATCTTGTCATCGTTTCATTACACAAAAACAACAAATACGCTGATCCAACTTTTCGCTAATTTATGTTTTACACGCGCGTAGCGTTCTAAATAGAAAATCTAAAAAGAGAACAGGAAATTTCTAACGATGCTAAAATACCTAGAAACAATCGAAATCTCGTTGTGAAACACAAGTAAAATTAAAATACCAAAAGTCGCGGTAAGGTAAGGAACGAATTAATTCCTTTAGAACAGTGACGTTAAACTATCCGCGATAAGGGCGAAACTTAATTACAACACAGCGTAAGTAGAACATAAGAACAATCATCCGGAGAGATTCGACTCGAGGTCTTTGCACCCTTTGCAAGTCACCTTATTACAGTTCCTTTTCTTTTTTCTTCTTCGGTTCCAAGGGAATTAATATTAAAAAAGACGGACAGGCCAGAGCTAATCCGAAAAAAGGTCTTCCGGCTCGAATAAGTTTATTAAATCGTGTAACAAAAAGGGGGGAAAAAAAGAAAAGAAGAAGAAAGTAAGAGAAGAGAAAGAAGGAAAGAGGAGTAAAAAAAAGGGGGGGGGGGACAAGAGTCGTAAAACGATTGAAGTCGAGCGGCACCTGCTCATCAGCCCTTTCAGACTCTCTGTCTCTCTTTCTCTCTCTCTTTCTCTTTCTCTCTCTCACTTCAAGTTCTCCTTTTGTCTCGAAGTTGCATACGTAGCCGGCAGCTACCGGGCACCACCATCGCGGATCGAGAAAGAGCCTGGGAATTCGTGCAGCTGCTTCCTTGGCTTTGCACGCGATACACAAAAGCCATAAGTGATTTACGACAACGTGGCTATTGGCAGACACGTAATGACACCCGTGCACCGTAGCCACCGCGAATACGAAATTAAGGAAGCCTCGATCTCGCTGCTGTTGCATTTTTCAGCGTTTCGCCGATCGAAACTTTCATTGTTCGTACAAGCTGCAACTTCCCAGCCGGAAGTTTCAAGCTCTTTTCCATTTTTCTCTCTTTCTTTCTGTCTTTTCTTCCGTCCCTTTTTCTTGTCGTTTCGCTTTTTTTCTTTTTTTCTACCCCTTTGAAGTTGGCAAACGTACACGGCATTGTTCCCAGTCGATGACGGCGAGGTATAAGAGAATGTAGAAGAACGATAGGAACAATATTTCAAACGTTGCGCTCCAACTTCTCGCAGCGTGCACACGCGAGAATGTACGTGCTGTCTATTATGGGCAGTAAGTGGTGCAACGAAGGACAGAGTGGTTCTGTATTAAAAAATGGATAGAAACTATCGAACGAAAATTTCTTTTTCACGGGAAACCTTTTACGAAGACTTGAAGTTGTGAATCTGTATTAACGAACGAATGAAATCTTCATTCATAGGAAGCCGCGTTTGCCAAAAAGTTGAAGTAATAGCGAATTTGTACTAACAAACGGGTGAAATCTTTTAATAGGAAGCCCCGTGGAATGGATATTAAACATTTTTCTAATTTAAATGAAATTTAATTGAAATTAATTGAATTAAATTAAATTATAATGAATCAATTAATTTAAATCGAAAGGAGCTCCGTTCTCGAAAAGATTGAAACTGAAAATTCTTCGGTCGTGCGTTCTACATTTAAGTTTCGATCTAGGTATTCATCGGGTAGAGTTTTTAATAAACGAAAACATCTACTGACATTTTCACTCGTCAATGTTGCAAGTGCAATCGTTTTGATGTATGATTAATGAAGATACGTCTATTGGGAGCTTTATACGCTAGTAATTAGATGCACGTGCACTGAAAGAACTTTCAAACTCAATTTTCTTGAGAACGGGGCCTTGTATCGCATTATCTTTACTCTACACTTTTTATTCGTTTTTGCATGTACAATCATTTATTATTCTCCCTTCTTCTACCACTTACGAGACACGGTAGTTTAATAGAAAGGGAATGCTTGATGGGGGAAACAGGTTAGAGAATATAGCATAAATGGCCATCGCGTGTGCACGCAATTACGTATGCATAATCGACGACAATTAATATTAACATTATGCTAACGCGGCGAGCATAAAGTAGAAAGATCGTGGGACGTTACTCGGATTACATAGTGCGTAATGTAGGCATGTGTGACACACATGGCCACGTGTTATCTGTAAAATTATGCTACTTAGTGAATAACACGGGCAACGATATTTTAGACCATTTAAAATATCGTATAGCGGATGTTTGCATGTTGGTTGCCAAAAGTTTTCGTAAAGTGCGATTTTCTTATACCGTGTAAAGAGATAAATAAATTCCAAAATTTCAATATAGAGATTCGCTGTGCAAGTATAGCGTGTAGTTAGTTCAATTTTCAAAGCAGAGGAAATTTATTGATCTGCGATCTAAAATAAGTTGTTTTTAAAAGGACATATTTATATTACACCATAGCCAACAATTTTTGGCTAACATACGCAGTGGTGTGTAGAAGTTTCTGGTCAAACAGATTTTTCTCTTTATATTCTACGAACGGTATCTTACAAATTTGTAACAAACATTGTACGACTGTAGTAAAACTGCGTTTATTCGTTGTACTGTTTTCTTTTACTTGCCTTGCCTTTAAACTCGATGTTTAAGTTAAAGTTCTTTAGATCTGGCTAAAATGTTACATTACATATATACAATAAATAAAACGAAAATAAATATACTATGTAGAACTGTATCTGGCGAAAAACAGTGTCTTACTTACGTATTTATCGTACGAATAACGTGATTCCTTTTTTCTCCATTCATATTCAAATTGATTTTTCTCTGCGATGCCTAAATTCCGAAATATAAAATTAAATCTGCTATTCTTTACGCAACTTGGCGTATTTTTTTTCTCCCCCCAGAATATTTCGTTATAATACTAAAATCGAATATTTAAAAGCCATTTATTTCTGAATAATATCAATCGAAATGAAATATTCATTTCGAGTCACATAAATCTAAGAAAAACAATAAAATTAAGCTTGACCGCCACTTAATATACTACACACACACACACACACACACAATACAAAAGATAAGAGAAACATAAGATGGGATTAAAATCATTTAATCTGTACCAATTCCCCTTTCTCTCTGTTCACAGCTTGAAGCTCGAGTGCGAGAAATTGGCCACGGAGAAGATCGAGATTCAGCGACATTACGTGATGGTAAGGAATTACCATTCTGTAACACTAATTCCGGTTAAGTCCGTGCTCTCCTTTCTCCCTCTGTCCCCTAAAGTTTCCTTCTGATCCCTTCTCGCTTGGTCCTTCTGCCTCTATCTCTACCCCGTTCTCCGTATCCAGGATAATCATGCTTGCTCGACCGCTAAACCACCTCGGCTTCTTAGCATTAATTGCATCCTCGCCGCACCGACTTTACATTGGCCTGTTACGCCGCGCACATTTCCCCTCTGTTCAGGTATACAGTGTACAGGTACACACAGAGCCTCACAAGGGACACTAACACACAAACGAATCACGTGTGCTAGTCCGTGTATCTGTATATTTATCTTGCGCACCTACTGTGCATAGCTAATGATTCTAAGACGGCCAGAGGTTCTCACTGATTGGAAGACCAGTGGTTGGGAAAACCCAGTGTACGAGCGTATCGCATGCGAGCTTCTTATTTGACAAACAGCTTTACTCCAGCAAAATAAAAAGGCATAGAGGATGAAGGGGATTAAACGAGATTAGCATCAAAGTGCTTTGGCATTAAAATTGGAAAAGTTTGAAAATCTGGAGTTATTCATCTTGGCTTGTGAACTGCCCCCTGTGTGTTTCAAAGCTTTTACAACCGAAAGTAATTCAGTTATGCTGTGAAAAAAAAACATGAAAACCGTCAAACGGGTATTTTCAAAGGTTAAAAACGAAAATCTGCGAAAATAATATTTGACCAAATAATATTGTGCGTTTAGTATATATATACATTTTTTGTAAGCTTTCAAATGGTTTTTTGCGTTTTCTGAAAAATTTGTTTGAGTTGCCATGCTTTTGAAATACATGTTCGATATGGCAATGGGATCTGACACTTGGAATTTCTATGCAGCGCGTTATAAAATATATGGGGGATATTTATAGGGCCGATTCTAAATATCAAAATGATGAAAAGCGCTGTTTCAAGCTTACCGTCCTAATTATAAACAATTCTATTTTACGTTAGAAATATATTGGTATCAATGAGTCAGCTGATAAAGCTTTTTCTCTGTATCTCACTTAGATTTCAGGTTTCTCATTTTTCATCGACATCAGTACATTTCCAGCGCAAAATGAAATCGTTTGTAATCGACATTTTTCTACATACACTGTCTTTATCGTTTTGATGTTTAGAATTAAACCTCCCCCTTTCTATATATTTTAACCTTTGAATTATATTCCAGGCGATTTAAAAGTTAGAATTCTTGAAAGCCCTCAATGAATCCTGGAAATCCTACGTGTCTCGAGGGATACTTTCAAGCGTTTCAAGTGTGAAATTTTGATAGATCATAAGATCTTGACATTATTTAGACTATCCGATATTATACACTCATTTTCAATGTCAAGGTATCCAATCAATACACCATAAGGTACCAGCAATTAATGAGATGAGAAATTAAGGGAGAAATAGAATTCAAGATCTCGAAACATTCAAAATTTAGAAAACACCAAATCTAAAAGATTGTAGACTCGTCGAGGCTTTCGAGATTCCAAAGTTTCGGATCGCGTTCGAAACGATTTGCATCTTCATAGTCCCGAAAAGCTTCGAATTATGTACATGCGAGTTGAGATTCGAACACCCGTTACTACGAACGACTCGTCTTGGGACACCTAATGACAAAGTAATACAAGCTGGATGGAGGCGCGCGAGCAATGCCGAAGGATAATGTAGTTGGCCTCGTTGGCTTGTACCCGAATGCTTTCCAACGATCGACCGCCGTAAACCAGTCTAATTATACCGATCCGCGTGTCCCGCGAGGAAATCCGAGCCGCACTCGCTCGCCGCACGCAAGATGGGATTTATTGCCAGGCGTTTTCATGGTAAATGCCTCGCAGTTAACCCTCGCGAAATTGGACTGCGTGCGTGCGCGACTGCCAGGAAGAGGGAAAGGGTCCACCGAGTGGCGTGTGGTTGGAGTTTATTGTGGTCCCGGTGACACAATTAATCGACGCTGATATCGCGACGATCGTTTATTCAGGGCGTTGTAAAATAGGACGTTTGACATTTTTCGAGTGTTAATTTCACGTGTTTCGTTCCTTGGATGTGA
This sequence comes from Bombus terrestris, assembly GCF_910591885.1. Lineage (NCBI taxonomy): Eukaryota > Metazoa > Arthropoda > Insecta > Hymenoptera > Apidae > Bombus > Bombus terrestris. The sequence continues at coordinate 13,546,754 of NC_063274.1, forward strand.
TAGAGCGGTTGAAATTTCTGGAAATCGAATGTCACGCGTAGAGAAACGGTTTCATAGATTCTGATTATTGTCTTTGGGTATCACGTATTCAAGTTTCTTCTTTGATCTTTCATTTTTCACATGTCGTAACACAGATACACGTGCGTTTGTTATTTGGCTAATGAAAAAATATACGAATTTTGAGCGATAGGAATTTTCTATACGAATATCACGATTAATAAGAGGAAGATAATTCGTTGCTCTGTTATTGTAAATTCATTTACGATGTTAGAACGTAATAGAACGAGGCATTGTTTCTATCCGTAGCAGTTCTTACGTATCTAGAACGTATACTTGAAATTGTATCTCTTCTGCAGCAAGTGTGCGATATTATTATAAATGAACATAAGTGAATGAGATTTCTTACGAACAAAAGCAATTACTACTTCATTGATAACTTCATTGATAACCCTATTAAAAGAAGATGGCGATAATGTCTAAAGCGTAAGAAGACTATTGCTATCCTTGTATTTGTCATAACCTAATAATAAAATGATAAATTAAAATGCAGATAATATAAACGCAGAAGATAACTGACGCAAACACCAAGGAAAATAACATTCTTACAATTTAATCGTCGTGATTGCGTCTCATACTTCTCTGTCCTACATAACGCACATAGTTATAGATAGAGAACTATAAGGACATACTATGGCGCCTTGTTCAAGGCCCGTATATCGGTTTGATATACTAATTTATTGTTGTCCCTTGCTACCCTGACGTGGCATTTCGCCTTAGGTTCTGTTTTTCCTCGAACACTCGGATACGAGGGAGTGTCTCTCCCTCGGTCCCTTTCTTGCTGTTCTTGCACAGGGCGTTGTACAGACTTAATTGGCGCGGAGGCGACTAGTTTAAACACGATTAATCAAGCGTACGAGCCAACACGGCTGCCGCCGGAGGAAGTCGCCGTGAAGAGAGAGAGAGAGAAACTCCATGGAGATTTATCGACACGAGCCACGTTGTTCCTCGCGAGGCTTTCTAAGACACGTTCTGTCTCATAATTTCTGTTACCGTGGAATGTAGATTTTGTTGCCCCCGGGACGTTATTATTGCTTGTAACATGTACTAAACGCATTGTTTCCCGCTAACGAATACCAACTTCTATGAACGTCCTCGTAAATATTGCCAACCGTGCTGGCCTTTCGTTGTATCTCTGTTACGTATTTTAATACACTGGGATTTTCCATTTTGTTGCGTGTTTTGTCTTATTTGCAACAGGGCGAAATATCAGCGATGAATCATTGTCGTTGGAATCTCGTCTTTTGCGTTTGGTCGAACGTTTTCTCAGATTGTTTCTGTTACAAGAGCATTATCGATGAAAAGTTTGCGATCAGTTCGCAGTCGGATTGTACCGAGTGTTCGGGTATTTTCGTCATCGATTGGAAATGGATATCAGGTCGATCGATGTAACAGATTTTTGACCATAGAATTTTCGAAGATAACAGAATTCCGAGCTGACCTTTCTGTTTTCCGGTTCTTCACTTTTACGGACCATGTAATGTGATTTCAAGCTTTTGACATTTGAGACAATTAAGGATATACGAACTCAAGCAATGACTATGCAGATGAAAATGATCTCCTAATTGTTTCAACCAGTATATGACTAACAATACAGGCAGTTGTCTTTCATATCCATGTCTATTAATACTCATCAATTGTTACACAATAGTACAACGATGATGAAAATTTCCAAAAATTTCAAACGTCTTTCCTTCAAACAGCTTATCTCGTTTTCGCTATTCCATTTCCCTAAGACATCAAAGTCGTTTCTGAATATCTCCAAACGCGTTTAATTCTGCGATTAATCAGCAAGCAACGCGGTTCGACCTATCCTCGTTCGAGTTCTCTAAGGGGAGCCGATCGATTTCTATCCGGTCAATAAAAATTTGTCGGATTGAATTACACCTCGGGCACGCCTTGGTCCGATCATTTATCCCCCCTTAACAAGATCACTCTCCGAGAGCAAAAGAGAAAGAAAGAAAGCTGTTCGAGCAATAGTACCGACGCGGCAGTAAAAAAAAGGCCAGGTCTCTAACAAAAGACCGCTTGTTAACTCGCTTAAACGACGTGTACAGAGTACATCTCGGTGGGGTGTCGGTGCCAAGGCGGAGCAACAGCGGTGAGACGAGAAGTAGAAGAAGAAGGAAGAAACTAAGAGAAGAGAAGAAGGGCGCGTTGGCGAATCGAGGGAGATCGCGTGCTTTTTCTCGTTCTCTTTGTCGAGTTCATTAACAAGCGCCACGTTAAGGACGCTGGTGTACAGGGGTCGAGGCCCGTCACGTTAATTTGTTGTGCAAGCCATAATGAGTCGCGGAAGTTGGTCCAGAGAGTGCACTACTACTAAGGGCTGCTGCTGCCGACGCCGCCACCACCACCACCACCACCACCACCACTGCTGCTGATCGTCGCTGCTGGTTCCTGCTGCTGCAGTTGATCTTAACAACCTCTGCCTCCTGCCCTCTTCGCCTCTGTTGCTCTCTTCCTACCACCACCGTTTCCTCAGCATGTCCTCTCCCCTGTCCCCGCTGTGTTCCTTTCCATCGGTGGCTCGCTTCATCCCCCTTCTCCCTCGGGTGGAATAACTTACTTACGACGCAATTAATTCGCCCGTGTAATTACGGGGCTAATGGCCCGTAAAATTAAGAACCTGTACCTGGCTCTCGAGCGTGTTGCACGCGTTCTACTACCCTTCCCTCTCTCTCTCTCTCTCTGTCATCTATGTTCATCGTCTCTTTGCCCTTCATCTTCTATCTATTTCCGTCTTCTTCATACGCTCTCGTATAATTTCTCTCTCCCGCTCACACTCCAATTCGCTCCCTCGCGCAAAATCCTACGTATATACAACCGTCCGCTCCTCTGTCTCTCTGGAGTGTATTCGACTAGACTCGATTAAGTTTATCGCGATTAACGATAATTAATAACGCGTTACCACGGAAAGTGCAGTGCTGCATGTCGTGAGGGAGAGAGAGAGAGGAAGAGAGAGACTAGGGGCAGATATAGTCGAAGCTCGCTCGCGCCACCGCTCGTTCACGAGATTAATGGTACCCGGGGATGTTAATGACGCGGATGTGCAAGGAGGCGGCGACGTCGGGCAGGTGATAGCTCGCCACGATGCCTTGCCGTAAGAAAGCCAGAGGATGAAAAAAAGAAGGCGAAGACGAGGGAGAGAAGGATGTAAGAAAAAAAAAGAAAAAAGGAAATAAAGGAGGAAAGGCGAGGAGAGAGAAAAAAGTAACAACGTCGAAATAACGAAGCAAGACACGGACAAATCTGGCAAATGATGTTAAATTGCTGGCAGTGAAGAGACGCCGCGCTGTACGGACGACGCGATGCTAAATGACCGCCGCTGAGTCTCGGAGTTGACTGTTAAGTAATGACGCTACAAAACGGTCTCTTCGGTAAAATGCTCGTTTACCGCAATTATGACCGCCTCATCGCTGCCCTGCTAACGACCACCGTTGATAGCCGATGAAAGACACTTCGCATCGGGAATTCTAGGAGTTTCCTGTGGTGTCGTAAGACGGCAGAATCGACGCCATATTATTATTTTTCAACCGTTTGAACATTGTTTCCGTGGAATTGACGGGACGAATCGCCGAGTATTCGCGGTATAATAATAAGTAGCGAACGATCTATCCCAGAGAATTCTGTAAACGAGCGGCATTATCCTTTCAGACTTTGTAAATTTCTTTCCTGTCCTGTCTTATTATCGTCCTTTTAAATTTTTATCAGGTGTTTTATAAAAGTTAATTGCGTTGTTCGAGAAAACGTTGTAAACGAGTAATGTTATTTCTTTAGATTTTTGTAATTCCTTTCAAACCCATCTTTTTATTGTCCCCTCAAGTCAGATGTTGTAATCGTGTAGTTGGATTCTGTGGAAAAGTTAATTGATTTGTAACAGAGAACTCTGTAAAAGAGTGATGTTATTGTTTCAAATTTTTGATAATTCTCATCTATTTAGTGTATTTTAAAAAAATGGTCGGTCTGATATCGTAAATTTGCAGTTGGACATTTTATAAAGGTTTACTTTATAGAAGTTGGTAATTGTTTTCAGAATGAAATTTTGATATGAAACGAGGAAGAATGTTGTGCAAAGATAAAACTGTTAAGTTTTGTGTTTTGATGTTTTCTGTGCAATATTAGAAATTTGTCTCTATCATCGAGGAAACATTGTAGACAGGCATTATATAACTTATTGCTAGTCTGTTATTTCCACTGAAAGCATCAAAATGATGAAACGGCAACCTAATGACATTATACATAATGGAGAAACATATTTCTGAAATAACGGACCGCGTCTTACACATGACGCTTCATTTACATTATTATTTCATCGTATTTGCGAAAATAAATCTTGGAAAGCTCATTCGCGCGTAACATTTCTCTCTTATTATACGTTGGCTGCTTTTTAGTTTGGCATTTCAAGTTATCACAGGCCAGCGTAGTTAAGAATTAATCATTGAAAAATCTAATTAACTCTTTGCTTACAAAAGGCGGCTATGCATGCCCTTAATGTATCATTAACATATTTATGAACTCTATATGCAATAATTGTATGTACAGCCAATATATCTTTTAATTATCTGATAATCTCGAATATATTAAAAGGAAAGTGTGGATATTTGTAGCTACATCTATAGGAAATTTAAATGTGTATTCAAGAAATAATAAATAATTCGATTAAAATGTACAATCGTATGAAATTCAAACATGCACAAAATATCCAAAAATATCCATGTTACGATATTTAGAATGTGAAATAAATTCCTGGTCAGTTCCAATCTCTCGTTTCTCTAGTCCTCTTCACAAAAACATGAATTTCCATCAGCATATCCAGTCTACCGATATACACTGCACTTTTGCAATTATATTAAAAAATGCTTCAAAATACGAAATTTAAATAAGAAATTTAACGCTTCTAACGCGCATTAACATCTGATTTCCAAATATAATTTCATCCAATACGCATAATTGTGTATACTTTACTCTTTTACTACTTTTTAGCTACGGTATATACTAAAAGAGTATACACCGTAGCGAAAAAGTTAATAATCCATTTTCATTTAGAAGTTGACGTATTTATAATTTTGATGCATAACCAATTTATGTTCTCTGTTACAGTATTACGAAATGTCGTACGGCCTAAACGTGGAGATGCACAAACAAGTAAGTTCCTTCTACCCTCTGCGCCAAGAACTATCATAAATTTTCTTGCCATCATTTCATGCAACCGCGATTTTCGACCGGTGTACCATACAAATTTTTCAAACATGTAACACCTGACTATTTACTCAGGCGCATTGAACTCTCTTTTCCCTTAGATTATCAAATAAAAACGACGATATTCTTTCGATATAAACGTCCTGTCTCGAACCAGCTACCCGTAATATATTTTTCAATGTGTCGCGAGATTTTAATAATTAGCTTATCCGTGTAACGAGGCAAGAAAGGTCGAAAATCGCTGACACGATGGCGCTGTCTCGTTGCACGAAATTCAAAAATCGACCGCGAAAACGCGTTTCACGTGTGTACACGCGCACTTCCTTCCACTTGCATTGCATCGCGCGACGATCTTTCTTGGCTCGAGACCCGCGCCGGTTAACGTCGCGTGTTTGCCGCAGTCATTAAGCGGGATAAGTTTGTCCCGTGTACACGGCCGAATAAACATTTGCAGCGATGACTCGACGACATGGGGCAAGGCTCTGAGAGAATGCAGCCGCCACTTTCGATTCCGTTTGCGAACATCTATTCCGAGAAGACGTTCCGTTCGCACGATAACTTGGTAGCCCGTACGCGTCAACGTTCTCCGTGTTTAAAAAAATCAGCTTCGCTACGGAGAATCCATGGATTCGTAAATATTGCTTCGTTCGAAATATTGTTTCGTACGATTCGAAGATACGACGACCGAAGAAATTTTGTTTTAAGATTAGGTAGAGAAATTTGAAGATTTGCCTCTTAATATATTTCTTAATTATACTTGATAGGTCTACCTTAGAACGTGCACGTATTTGACAGGTCAATCACGTAAGATTGATACTAATGAAACATTAGCTTGCAATTGTTATTGGAGATAATCGAGTAAAATTGGTTAACGGATTAGTTAAAATTTAGAGTATTTGAATAATTAAACTGTTGCGATAAATCTAATCTGCCGGATACAGATCGTTTACCTCTATTTAATTGGCTAGTAAATTTACTCTAAATTTAAGCTAGATTATCTATAACTATTATTAGGAATTTAAATTTCTGTATTTCTGACATATGTTTTAAAGTGATCATCAAATATGTACAGAATTCTTTTCCAATACACCGTAGAAAATCGAAGAATCAAAATAGAAGGAAGCTAATTTCCAGCTCTGAAAGACCTTGTAATGGTTATTAACTATTAAGTTAAAATTTACATAAAGATAAGGATAAATGAAGTTTGTAAAAGTTGTATCTTCTTGCTGTTTTTCTTTTCTACTTAGTAATTAACATAAATAGCGCATTTGTCGAATTTTTTGATCAGGCTGCATAGGTGCAGTTAAGTTGGTGTACGGCTCGTTTCCTATACACAGAGGACGTAAACTAAGGGATCGGCTCGTTAAACCGGCGAAACCGAGCCGTGACGCGCAGCTTTTCTACGCGTCTCGTTAATCATCCTCCTTATGTCTGGCTGCGTCGCTTATTTCCGCGGTTCCACCGCCTCTTACCAGCTTCTTGCGACGAAAATAGAGACGCAGCCCATCCATGCTAGAAATACGCGGGTTCGATGAATATTGCTTGCATTCCGCCTATTTCCTTTACAAAATGTTGTCGAGTTGCCGCGGCAAAATATTAATTAACCGGCGAAACAAACAGGTTGAACGATTTTACGGTAGAACTATGTACACATTAATTTTTGGTACATAATTTTGGTCGGATGTAAATATGCGATCGAGCGTAAAACAAATTGAGGGAACGTTAGAAATTGGAAACTTTTGGTCGAGAGGAACTTTTATTGTAATTTTTTCCTTATAATATATTAATATACGAATCGAGTGGATAAATTAATTATACAAATATACATTATATAGTGTGACAAAGTATTACGACAATATGGAATATTATAAGAAAAAGTTTAAAGAATTCCTTTTCTCCCTTTCAAGTCGATATTTCTTAAGAATAGGTTTTTTTTTTTATTTTATTTATTAGAATATTTACAATCAATATCAAGTCAGTTCAAAAGGGAACAGGTTGAGATAGATAATGATATAAAATACAGGCACAAAATTTGAAAGGACTGTTTGAAGATTTCATGGCAAGAATGTAATTATTTTATATTTGAGAGGTAGGATTGTGTTAGTTATTATTATATTATCTGGGTAATAAATCCACACTTCTCGGAGCAGAAAAACCTTTATTGCACACACTTGGAAGGAACACGAACGAATTTTTTTTTTTTTATTTATTAGAATATTTACAATCAATTCTCGTTGAGAATTTTCAGTAACTTAATTTGGCGTGATACAATGACATGGATTATAATAGTTTTATATTGTTGGTTCTAGTAGAAACTAAGGATTTAAACTAGAGGGTATTTTCTTTTTAGTCTGCGGATCTGGTCCGTCGTGTCCAGTAGTTGGGCGACTAATCTTAAGAATAGGTGAAATCAAATATCTACGCAGTGTAATGTTTTAGAAGAAAATATTCTAAATCTGTAATCTTGTTGCTCGAAAACTTTAGGGTTCTGATATCTGTATAACAAACATCTACGCTTCGTCGATTAAAACTCCAACAAGACACAGTCGACGAAACCAAACAGTTGAAACGTAATTTCGCAGTGGTAAATCTCGTTCTTTTGTACGTCTAATTTTACCGCATCGCGTGTTAAAAGTGTCCACGGTTAAACACTCTGCTTACGAAAAGTGAGTCGGCCAAAAATATTTTCCATCTCTCCGGGCAGCTGGAAAGCATGTGTTGACCGCGAAAGCGAAATAAAAGCTTCCTTCCTCTTTTATGCACTTTGTTGTCGGCACGTTTTACTACGCGTAGCTCTCACGCGTCGACCGATCACCCACTGTGCCAAGTTAAAAAAGCGACGAACCGTGACCGGGTGCTTCTTGCACCATTCAATGAAAAGCTAATATTACGTACAAGTCACGTGTTACAAATTACCAGTGCTACCAAATTCTTATGTACAACAGCCACCGCGTTTGATGATCTCGCGAATCCAGATCTTTGAGTAAATTTCACAAATTACGAGTCAGCCGATTATCTAATTTCTGGTGGAAATTTATAAAATTACAAGATAAAAGTTTGTAACTTATAACTCGTAACTTGTCAGTTCATTGATATTATTTATACGAATTAATTTGATATTTTTACTTTGAATCAATAATTACGAATCCATATGAAATTTAAATGCTTCCCCACTATTTTGAGATTTTCAATTTTAATCTTAACATTTCTAACACGCAACGTACCTAACATTACTTCAAGTGCTAGTAAAATAGTAGAAAAAAGAAAAAGGTATTTCTCCAAAAACTACATGGATAAATAAATGATAAATTTATTTTGAAAGACAGCGAATTAATTTCTACACCTAACGTTATTACTTAATAAATTATTGCGCAAGATTGTCCATATATTGTTGTTTTTATATAAATATTAGTCGGGAACGAACGTTTCTCGTTAACGTCGAACGTACCTTTGTTCCTTTTACAGGCCGAAATATCGAAGAGACTGAACGCTATCATCGGACAGATCCTGCCCTTTCTGTCTCAGGAACATCAACAGCAAGTTGCAACCGCTGTTGATAGGGCGAAACAGGTCACGATGACGGAGCTGAACTCCATAATTGGGGTAAGTGCGCGTCATGCTCCGTAATTGACTAATTTTCCAACAGAGGAGAGCGGTTGTTCGATCAGCATTACGCGTCAGGATATCGCAACAGGTGCATCGTGAAATTACGCGTTTCCGTCGAGGAAAAGGTTTAGTAATCATCTGTCAGTTTCAGTACCTCGGATACAATCGAGCAGACGTTTAAAGGATCGCTTTAAATAAGTTTTATCGGTGTCGTAAATTTTTTCATTGAGATATAGTCGAGCTTTCGTTAACCTTCATCCTCTTCATCGTGTCGATTTGTACCGTTGCGATAAACGCGAAAGTGCAATATCGCTACGTGTCGTTTTATTATTTGTAAATCACACGAATGATATTCGTATGCTTGTCGATGTCGAAATACAAATGAGTCGCAGTTAAATTTCTTTTCTTTATCAAGTTGTACATTTTTACGTACGATTCGCCTTTTTCAATTGGACCACACGTCCAATACCTTCAATTTAGTCGCATAAAAAATGTATCGAATTTAGCCTGTTGTACACTTTCATAACCAAAGAGTAACACCGTTACTCTTATAAGATACGTATAAATAACTAGACTTTATCTTTATGCAAACCCATATTCTCGAGAATATGATTAAGAAAAGCTAGAATTTGGCTAGAAAATTGTTCTACCTACCAAGTATTATACAAATCACTATACTTGCATGTTTTATATGTTTTTTCATACCATGTGCATTCTGCGCAATTTGGTACTTTCACATTATAAATGCATAAAGATCGGCAAGCTACCCAGAACCCATGCACACAAAATGATCGTTTCAACCCGTCCCATACACCTCTTTTCTCATATCTACCGTATCTTCCGTATCTTCAAAGCGAAGTATCGCATGTTGCACTTAGAAGCCACAACATGATCTGCGATATTTTGGCGACGAAAAAAGATGGGTGCACACGCAAAAACCTACCGCAGCAGGCAAAACGCGAGACAATTTTACACGCGACCAGCCGTTTATTCGGCAAGCGGGTAATTTAAGGTCGTTAAGTCGGGTGAATCACCCTTGCGTATCCATTACCTGACCTGGACGAGTCGCAAACGCGTTTCCACTTAAAAAAAAAAAAAGAAAAAGAATTTTTCCCGCCACCCAAGATCGCGTACGTCCGTCGTTGTCGAGCGAGCTTCAATTTACATAATAGTCCACCGAATCTAACCGCACGACCGTGTGTACTCGTGCAAGCTGAAAAGGGAATGAGGTGTAGGTAAGCCGAGTCCTTTCTTCGCGTCTCGTGTACGACAGACTTCCGGTGGGAAACGTTTTTCTCATACTCATAGGCTGCATGCCGGTGATAGCAGGGTCGACGAATGCGAAATTGGCATTCGACCGCCGCGGCACGTATAATTGAGTTCCGTGTCGGTTCTCGCGTGCACGACTTGAATAATTCCCGATCGCCTAAACGAATGCACGGTCCTCGTGGCCCCGGACACGCTTGAATTACTCTTTCTGCACGTGCGCAGCTACACGCGCATTAAAAACACCGCGGGCTAAAGGGAAATTTGGTAATCATATACGGCGAGCAGAAAGACTGACCCAATACGAGGGATTCTTTTTAAGAAATGATGATTTATTTGTATTGCGATATGAGGGACGCAGAAAATCGGAAACATACTGAGCGACTACACAATGTATTTGTATACAGAGATCAGACCAATCGCACTGAGAAGCAAAGAATGGACAGAAATAGTAACAGCAAACCGAAAAACATATATGACAACTGGCAAACTTCATGAAGGGAAGCAGAAAGTTGGATGCTTTCCGCATGAACGAACAGAGAAAGAAGGAACAGGAACGAAACACCAAAGACTGACACGTAGAAGATGTATAGGATGGGGCAGAATAAAGAGCGATTTTGAAAAAACTGTAAAAAGGAACGATCAATTTTTCGAAATGTTATTTTCATTGCCTTAAACTAATAGAAAAGTAAGTAATTTTTAAAAATAACTCTGGTAATATGACGTCCGCTCAAGCATACACATGCTTTCAGCCAGGCTCTCAAGTTATTCGTTACATTCCGCGGCTCCTGCTCGGACAGCCGAGGAGGACGGACGTGTCTAGACGGTCGTCCTCTCCAGGTATAAGTGAATAGTGAAAAAGTGCTCCAAAGTAATAGTGCTGCAAAGTGATAGTGAGGAGGAAATAAAATAACAATGCAGATACCAACTATAAACATAGCAACAAAAGGAGAAACATATTATATAAAAACCAAACAAACCAACATGGAGACAGAAGAGACAAAAGAGCATCGGGGACAGGAAGATAGCAATTCAGAACATGAAAGATACTACCAGGATGAAAGCTGGAAGCCAGTGAAGGCTAGCAAAAAACGTAAAACAACCACAGACACAAGTGCCATAGGAAACCCAGTCACAGAAAAGCAGCGATGGCTGCAAGAATTACCACTAAGTAACTCCTTCAACTCACTAACTGAAGAAATAGACTCTGACCCCGTAAGTAAAACCATTACCCAAACAAACCATATTACAAAACCACCACCAATCTTTGTCGAGGCGCAAATAATAGACCCGCTCATTGATCTACTAAATAATCTAGAAGAGAAAAACAATTACACAATAAAGCAAACAAAATTGGATCAAGTAAAAATTCAAACAAACACACCAGAATCATTTAGGAAAGTTATAAAAGCATTAAAAGAAAAAAATGCCATCTACCACACTTATCAGCTTAAAACTGAAAGGAGCTATAAAATTGTCATAAGAGGACTGCATCCTAAAACCAACGTACATAAACTAAGCGATGAGTTAGCTAAAATTGGACATCAAACTAGAACAATAAACAATATAACAAGATTCGACACTAAGCAACCCCTACCACTATTCTTAATAGAACTTGAACCCAGAATCAATAACAAGGAAATATATGATATCAAACAAATACTAAACACAATAGTAACAGTCGAACCACCACGACACAAAAAAGATATACCTCAATGCATGCGGTGTCAACAATACGGACACACTAAAAACTACTGCAACAGAAGCCCAGCCTGCGTCAAGTGCGCAAAAAATCACTTAACTGCACACTGCCCATATTCAGGAAAAATAGAAAAAGTTAAATGCTTCAACTGTAACGGTAACCACCCAGCCAGCTATAAAGGCTGTGAAGTAAGAAAACAACTACAACGAAAACTGTTCCCGCCCCTACGAAGCAGGACAAGCACTAACACACAAGCCCATCATGACAGCACAAAACCTGAAACATTACCAAATACAGAGCAAGCAATAAACACCAAACCTATCAGCACCAACACCATTGGTGGTCTAAGCTATGCTCAAGCAACCAGCCAACCAACACACACACATAACCAATACCACAGCAATAGTAACAACGACACTGCAGAAATCAAAGAACTGCTCAAACAATCCATAAAGAACACCGAAATGCTAACCAGAATGATAAGCGAACAAAATGCAGTACTCAAACAGCAAACCCAACAAATCACAGTCATGCTACAACTAATTACAAACGTGCTAAGCAAAAAATAAAAACGGACACTCTAAAAATAGCAGCCTGGAACTCAAACGGCCTACAACAACGGGCCCTCGAAACTAAAACATTCATATACAATAATAATATAGACATATTACTTGTCTCAGAAACACACTTCACTACAAAAAGCTATTTGAAAATACCATACTACACCATATATGATACCAAACACCCCTCAGGAAAAGCTCACGGAGGGACAGCAGTGATAGTCAGAAACGATATCAAACATTATCTTCACAGCCAAGTGAACAAAGAATATTTACAAGCAACCACTGTTACAGTTCAAACTAGCAGCAACCACTTCCAGTTGTCAGCAGTATACGTGCCTCCGCGACACAAAATAACAACACAAATGTGGGAAGAATACTTCCAGGACCTAGGGGACAAGTACATCGCAGCGGGAGACTACAACTCAAAGCACACGCTCTGGGGATCAAGAAACATTACACCTCGAGGTAGAACACTGGAAAAATACATTAGAAATAATAACCTCAATATATTATCCACAGGAACACCGACACATTGGCCGACTGACCTGAACAAAAAACCAGATCTTCTGGACTTTGCAGTTACAAGGGGACTAAACACAAATAAACTAAAAATAACACCCAACCTCGAGCTCAGCTCCGATCATACACCCATAATAATTGAATACAGAAACAAACCAATTCACTATAGCAAACCAGAAACACTATGCAATAAAACCACCAATTGGCAAACTTTCAAAGAAATAATAGAAAGCAAAATAAACTGCAACATCCCGTTAAAAACTCCTGAACACATAGAACAGGCAGTAGCAACATTGACAGCAACTATTCAGGAAGCAGCAAGGACAACCACTACTCCCGAACCAACCAGCAGACAAACAATAACAATACCGCAAGAAATACTTGACAAAATCAAAGAAAAAAGAAAAGCAAAAGCAAAATGGCAAAAATACAGAACCCGAGAAAACAAAAAACACTTAAACAAACTTGCAAAGGAAATAAAAAACAAAATAAAGGAGCACAACGATAACGAATTCTCAAAGTTCATAGGGACACTCTCCACACACGAGAACACCAACTATTCACTATGGAAAGCCACGAAAAGAATAAGGAAGCCAATAATACCCGTCCCGGCAATCAGAAAAGCAGATAACACATGGGCAAGAAGCAACGAAGAACAAGCTGAAGAATTCTCCAACCACCTCTACAACACATTCACACCACACATTACCAACAACAGCAACCTCAAAAGTCATACGGAGGAGGATCCACAAACCACTGCTACCACAGCCGACAAGGAATACACCATACCTAAAACATCGGCACAAGAAATTAGAAACATAATTGATAAAACAAAAAACAACAAAGCGCCAGGAATCGACCTAATTAATGGTAAAATCTTAAAAAACCTTCCGCCAAAAGCAATAAGACTAATAACAGTAATATTCAACGCAATTCTAAGAATTCAATACTTCCCCAAACCATGGAAATTAGCACAAATCAAAATGTTACATAAACCAGGCAAAGACCCGCACCAAACCGCATCTTACAGACCAATATCACTGCTTCCAGTATTTTCCAAAATACTGGAAAAGATAATATACGACCGCATAAAACCAATAATAGAGACAAAAAAACTAATACCGGATCACCAATTTGGTTTCAGAAACAAACACTCCACGATAGAGCAAATGCACAGGCTTATAAACGAAATAATAGTAGCACTAGAAAACAAGGAATACTGCACAGCCCTCTTCATAGACATAGAGAAAGCATTCGATAAAATTAACCATGAAAGTCTACTACAAACAATTAGGAAACAATTCCCGGAGCAAATACACCACTTAATAAAATCCTACCTAAGCTGCAGAACCTTCGTAATAAAAATCAAGGACACACATTCTCAAGTTAAAGACATCAAGGCCGGGGTACCACAAGGAAGCGTCCTAGGCCCAATACTATACACATTATACACGGCGAACATACCAACAACTACCAACAGCACAGTATTGACATTCGCGGACGACACAGCTATACTAGTCAGGCATACTAACCCAGAAACGGCAGTCAAAATACTACAAGAACACATCGTAAAAATAGAAAATTGGCTACAAGAAAAACAAATAAAAGCAAACCCCAATAAATGCAACCATATTACATTCACGCTACGGAAAAAGACACCACCAAACATCCTATTGAACGGCACGCATATAACGCAAACAAAGCATGTCAAATACCTAGGACTCCACTTAGATCAAAAACTCACCTGGAAACTACACATCAAATCAATAGTAGAAAAAATACAGAAAACAAGAAGACAAATGCATTGGCTAACAAGCCGAAAATCCAAACTAAGCACAGAAAACAAGTTAAAAATATATAAAACGATCATAAAACCAATCTGGACGTACGGAATACCACTATGGGGGACGGCAGCAATGAGCCATATAAACAAAATAGAGGTAATACAGGCTAAAATCCTCAGGACAATAGTAAACGGACCTTGGTACGTCAGAAACGAAGATATACGAAGGGACCTGGGAATGCCAACGGTCAAGGAAGAAATCAACAGATACTCCGAGAAATACAAATTAAGAATAGCAACACACATAAACCGGCTAGCTGCGGAAACATACAAAATCACAAATATGGACAGAAGACTAAAAAGGAAGCACCCAGCAGACCTTATAAAGGACACAACCTAAGAAACACGAGGATGGTACCCCGCTGGGGGTAGCCACCAACATGCTAATTTAACCGTTAAAAAATTCCACCAAATGTCCAAATTGGACAAATTGTGAATTTTAATAAATAAATAAAAAAAAAAAAAAAAAAAAAAAAAAACATTCCGCGGCATTGCCAGTGGAATTTGAACCACTTTCTGTCTGGAAATGAGCCTCGCCACTCACCCGTAAATTATTTGTAATGTCTTGATTAATTCAATTTAAAAATTCTTCACGGAACCGTCTTCGGTTCATATTATCTGTTTCTTTAAGAGCCCTTAAGAGACCATTTGGATTTCGTACGGATGATGGTGTAAATGATTGTGTTAAATCCATCTAATCGTTTTGTTGGAAATCCCAAATGTACCGCTGTGCCGGCGAGCCAAACGACGCGGGCTTCTTCCGATCGCAACTCTTACACGCTGTTTACATGATGTTTTCGGGCGTACGCACTGTTTTTGGTCTTCCAGGCGTTTTTCTCGTCGTTGACGAAGTCTCTTCAAACCACCCATTTTTCAGTCTCGACCCATTTTTTAATCAGACGGCATCGGTCTCAATGTTAAAATGGTTGCGGAAAGCATCGTTTTGATAAAAACGCTTTGACAGTATACGCGCGATGCTGAGGAGGGGTCCACCGCTCCATTGATACAGCGTCCCCACTCTCTCCCATCGACACAATACGATTCCCGCGCTTTTCAAAATCGCTCTTTATTCTGCCCACCCTGTATAATAACACGTGTAATAAATTAAGATATTGATCTACCTAGATAAATAGCATAAAAGGATGATCTAAGATAAAAATGAAATGCAACGAGTGTCCATACATACGGAAAGATTGTAACAATCATAAGCCTCAATACAATAAACGAATACATTAGAATACGATATAATATACGATATAGGGGAAACTTATTAGTTGCATTTAATAATACTTTATTTTGTTAAGGTTTTATCTCGTAATAGAGAGAGAGAGAGAGGAAGTGCGTGGATGAATGTATTTATAATAGAAAAATATATTTAAGCAAGTTTAAGTATAAATACAATAAGTACAAGTGTATGCTAGTCCATATCCGCAGGCTGGCAGTGTTATTTTACGAAAGAGCTTCGAGGCTATGGGTCTATGGGTATTTATACTATTACAGAAAACTGACCTGTCTGTACCTCGTTGCAGCATCTGTGCAAGGCATGTTCCTAGAAAACTATGAAGCTGAGAGACCCTTCAAATTGATTTAGTGTTAAACAATACTGAATGGTTTCAAGAACTAAGAAAACTAAGCTTTAGAAAAGATGTGGAGTTTTTCTTGAAGTGGGACCCACTTCAACGTATTTTAATACTTTGACTACCACGTCGAAATCACATGTTTCGCTCAGGACGCCACGGGAGTGTTTTTATTATTCAAGGCATACAATGGCAAAATAATAATAAATTGATGATGTAAGACAACATTCTTCCCGGTGGACCGTTTATTTTATTGGTGGTTACAGATGACCACCGTGGCGCCTTGCTAACAGTTGATAGCGACATATTATAACAAGGCTTCATGCTTCGTTTATTTCATACTTCGTTGTTTCGTCATGAGCAAAACGTCCATAATATATTGTCGAAACGTGTTAAAGATATTAGTAAACAGTATTTGCTCATTCTGTGTATAATAGTAAGGTATGTGCACAATTCTAAAGAAGGGCAAGCGTATCTTCTCTCTTTTTTTTTATTTGAAAGTAGTTTACAATCAATTCTTATTGAAAATTATAAGTAAATTATTCTGGCGTGGTATTATAACGCGAATAATAAATAATTATCGTATGTTTGGTTCTAGCTGAATCTAATGTTTAAATCTAGAGAGTAATGTCTTTTTAGCCTGCGGATCTGATCCGTCGTGTCAAGTAATTGAGTAACTAATGGATTTTGGTGGTTGTTAATTCATATTTTATATCTATTATTGAATTTGAATATTTCTTCTTTAATTGTAGGTATCTTAATGTCGCGATGTATTGTTTCGTTAAGCGTACCTAACACGAAAATTTTGCAGAGAATGCTATAAAAAAAATGTTAAACAGTTAGGATTAAAAATTGCTAAGAATCGGACCAAAAAGGTGACCACCTATTGTCCAGATTGTATTGATGAGCCACATTTATGTTTAGTGTTATAACACAGTGCACCGTTAGATGCGAGAATTCTCATTTTTTTTTATTGATGTTCTAATAAAAATGTTTAATTGTTCAATGGGGCACTTTTTATTTCAAAGTATTTCCTATTTATCAGTTATATTCAAAATGCCCCAACTGTCAATTTTCATTCAATTTTTATAATTGTAAGAAGTTCAAGCGTTCCGGTCATCAATGACCACCGTGGTCAGAGAAGAAACCGTCATATATAACCAACGTGGCAGTCAAAGCGTTAATAGGATTCAAATAAGTTTATTAATCGGAGTAGTTAATTCAACTTTGCACGGTTCAATAAAAACTGATCAAATTATGTTTGTTTGTTTCCCTTTCTTTTTCTTTTATTTTGTCTCATCGCGAGATGTGTTTGACGTAAGACTGAATGAAACGATATATGTAGATAAAGAAAGTTAATTGAACTTCGTCTGACTGATATCAAATTTGTCAGCGATCGAAGTATCTTTACCGGAATGGGCCAGATTAAGTTTTGACGGTTGAAATGCTTATAACGAAGCATCATAGTAATTCGAATGCCGGCTGTTAATTATACCAGTTCTTTTCTACAGAAAAAAGAAAACTGTTGCTTCTGATTTCTGATTTCGACGTCCGATTTCTTCTGCCATTGAAATTTACTACGTCATTACCACGAGTCTCCCATAAAAACCGACCAACCCGCCAGAAAAATAAAAAAGAGCCATCAAACGTTATCTGGTCCGATCACCGCAGACAGAATCAGACTCTCGTTGGGGCGTCCTCGATTTAACGAGCGCAGGCCTGACCGCTAGAAATCGTCGGATCGAGGTCGTGACACAAACCGCAATCTGCAGTTGCGTAATACGCGTCATCGGCATGTGGGGACGCATAATCAGCGCGTGCACTCAGTGCCGGCCAGTGGCTAATACAAGGTGAAGCCGGCAACGTTACACGTGCACATGCACTCCTCTCGTTCGCATGTGCGGTTAACGCATGCTGATGTACTTACGAAGGGGAGACGTTCCAATGTTTCCAGTTCTATCGTCGTAGGGTTGGAACATGCTAAATAAAGACGCGAAAACAAGGTAGAGATAAATCGAACGAGATAGAGGAAGGTACACACATATACATATAAATATACAAAAGGAAAGCGTAGTGGAAAGCAACGACGAACGCAGAAGGGAGACAGAAACGGACAGGGCAGAACGGCAGGGGCCAAAGGCTGAAGGGACGACAGAGGCAAATAGACATAAGCGCCAACCCCCATGAATATGTATTACTCGGTAAACAGGGGTTGAATCAATATTTCGTTTAATAACACTGCACGCTGGAACGCAATTCTCCCTGCCCCGTTTCTCCTATCTCGCTTCCACCGTTCCTTGTCTCCGCTGTATCCCATTGCACCTCTCTGTTTCACCCTGTCTCGTTTCGTTCCCCATTTCCTCTTCTTCTTGCACCTTTGAACGCGCGTATCGCACGCTTTCCTGCACGCACAGACAGATACGATAGCCAGCCAGCCGGCCAACCAGCCAGCCAAGGGGGATGCATTTGTACAGGCGCATACAGGATATTCCCTGACACGTATTTAAACGTACAGGTATGGACGAGTCGCACCTCCGGCACTGCGCGATGGTGCCGGACCGATCCTCCCCTCAGGCATCAGGCCAGCCAACCCTCCTCGTACTGTAGCTTCCCTTTCCGCGTATTATTCACGCCGCGTTAAACCTCGTTTGGGACTATTACGTTTCGTTTGCCGCGTTGCACGAACGACGACGCCCCCTGTTCTCCCCTGTCGATTCTCTCGCGTTGCTTCGAATACGAATTGAATACCGTCGGGGGCTCATGCACGCTCAACGTGGCCTATGCTCGCCGATTTTCGCTATACATGTACGTGTTTGTTGCGAACAACGCCGCTTGGACGTCGGTTCTTTCCCCACCCCATCAGGTCAAACCGTCGGTCACAAGCACAAGGATTGGAACTTTGAGACGCTTCGGTCGATTTTTAATAACATGAGAATCTTATCAAAAGGGTGAAGATCAACGTGGTAGTAATGTTTATCGACTTTAACCGACGGCACTGGAAATGGATTATTTTTCTAATTTAAAATTCTTTCTCCACTCTTCGGTTGCGTACTAAGAATGAGTTAGTATTTAGAAACTTTGATAGTTAGAAAGCTTTTTATAGAATCGTCGGGCTATAAACCGAAATCAGTTATTATTCGCGTCGCGTCATTGCGTTGAGATTGTATTGAGAAACAGTATATCTTTTTTTTCTTCAATAGGAAACCGAGTTATTCTTGTTGCATAGCTCTAAAATCAGCGAAATAGAATATTTTATTGTACAAAAATCGAACTCAGGGTACAGGAAAATGAACATTTTACGGAACAATTCAAGCCTGTTGCTTTTTGAATATCGCGTGTCTATTGCCCGTTCGACAATTGTTTCCGTGCTCTGTATTTTTACATTTATTGTTCTTTTCTTTTTCTTTTTTCGATTGATGTTGGTTTGTGAAATGGGCGAAATATTATAACTGGCGTTTACGCATGTTTGATGGATGATACAGGGGTGGGAATTTTGGTCAGGGGTGTCGAAATTTGATCAGGGATAATCGATACGTTTTGTTATGTATAAAGTGGAAAATGATTATACGACGTGGTGGTAATGGTAGTATTATGGATATAGCGTAGCGTTCGAAATAAAAAAGGGTAATTTATGTAAATGGTATTCTTGGAACTGGCGAACATACGTGGAAAGTTGTGATTCAGTGGCTGCGAATCTTCCGATAAAATGAACGTTAATAAAATCAGTCGATTATTTAAGCTGTACCAACGACGTTATCAATGTTATATTTTTGGTAGATTCGTTTAAAATGCGTCTTAATATCTGCCCAATAATAATAATGTCCAGTGGACGCGTATTTCTGTCATTCGAAAGCAACGTGCTTTCAAGTGGTCGCGTTAAATTTAGACGAAGCGAAAGGTTATCTTCGGTATTCGATAAAATTATTCAGTATTCGAATGTTCCTTGTAAAAATAAACTCTTCCGCGCATTCGCTTCTCTCCGTAAAAACATAGCTTTAGCAGCGGCTAAAATATCCTATCAGGGTAAACATATTTAAAATAGAACTAATTTTCCAGCACGAAGACGTAATCTGCGAATGATCAAAATAGTTCATAATTGTTAAAATAGTTGCACCATTAATCGAGGTCGCTCTTTGTTTAGAAACTTGAACTCTCTTCCGCGATTACTGTTCTATTCTACTTCTATTTTGTCGCAATTTTAATTGCGTTACTCATTTCCTCATCCCCTCTCTCTCTCTTTACTTACACATCCAACATTTGACTCTGCATATAAAGCAAACGTAGTGTAAAAACGTCCTACTCTTTCGATTATGTTCACAAAATTATGAAGCCGATCAAATATTCTCGATCTAGTATTAACCGCCGACTTAATATTTCCAAACGTTTAAAACTCCCACTGCAAAGCTCACTAACCGATGTCCACAAAGCGTTCGAAAAAAAGAAGAAAAAGAAGGGAAATTCCGCAGCAAATATCGCGCGAAACATCAAACGCCGCAAACCGTTTACCGTGCACGTCGATAAAAGCTCTCGACGGCTACCTCGAAAAAGCTGGGCGTTTCTTGAAAAAATCGATACCCCTGAAAAATGAACGTCAACGAGACCTTCCTTCTCTTGCAAACGTTTCACCGTCTCGCGGCGCGATCCCCGTGGCCCCTTCCTGGTCGTTCGTCGAGCAGGCTTCACAGCATAGAAAAAGTTGTTGCGCGTCAAAAGCCCCTCGCCGGAAGTCGAGTGGCCGCAAGGCAAATTGCAAGCTACATCCGTGGAGTAGGTACACGTGCGTAGGGCGGTGCAAATACGTCCCTAGGGGGTAAACTGTGCTGCGGGAAGACCATACGAGCTGTATACACACACGCCAAGCCGCGACCCCTCGCCGTCCCTTTTGGCCCATTCAGCGACAGTCCAGGAAAATAACTATCGTACACAATCGGCGCGTAGCCCGAGAGGGGTTATTTCGCATAATCCACCCTCGTCGGTGCGACCACGACCCTCGTTCTACGAGAATCGTGTGTTACTTTCTCTCCCCTTCTACTCTTCTTTGTTCCTCTCGGTCGATCCCTAAATACCTAAGTGAAATCCACGATAAGCATGATTCGCGCACGTAACGAGTTTACCGGCCTCTGTTATCCCCTCTTGATCTAACATTGGATTTCTCCTGCCCTCGACAACTTGTTTTCTGTCTTCTTCGTGCTGAGTTTCTTTTTTCGTCTTCCCGTTTGCTCTTCACCGGTCTGTCCGCTCTTGTGTTCGTTGATTCACCTTCTCTCCCTCTATTTCTCGTTGCCTCTTATGGAGTAGCTCTTGGGACACCGTGGCCATCGCCATTGGTCTGCAAGGGTTCTCGAACACGGATTCGTTTTCACCCCTTACTCAGGGCGTATAATATCAGCTTGGATTTTCTCGACGATGACATTTCATCCTGACGCCGATGGATGGTGTCATCTAAGGAAACGTCCACAGGGGACGTACTTCTGTAGTTCGAGTTATCGGTGATTATTATCGGTGGCGAAGTTTTATGCATTTTATGGAAGATTCGAAAGTGATAAATACACAGAATGCAATGTAATATTTAAAAACGTGTCGGATAGAGAAAGAACCTGTTTTAATATATTTAATAAACGAAATACACATTTCTGTGTAGTTTCTATCTCTTTTCTTGTATTCATCAAAGTATAAATTTACATAAATAGCGATAATGGTATATATAGAATGTCGAATATCTGAAACACATGAAGAATTCAATTTTTATATTTAACTCCTTTGTTCTTAAATAAACCAATAGTGTTACGATAGATGAAACGTAATCAAAATTTAAACACAGACAATATTAATATAATACTATTCCTATAGTATTAAAGAAATCAACTAGACAATAATACTACATGTATTCGGTCGCTATTTTCTTTGTACAAAATTATTTTCTTTATAACGAAAGATTAATTAATTCAAACAATAAAATAATGTTGTTATATATGAAAATTGAACCACGGTGATAACTATTTTTTCTGTATTTTAGCAACAGAGACCTGACATATCAAGACTGCTGCAGCAAATGCATGCTCAACAATTGCCACCGGGGACGGCGATAGGTGCTCATCCAGGACTACCCGGACTTCCGGGACTAGGACCAGCTGCTGGACTTCCGGTGCCAACTTCCGCCTCCGCGGCTCTTCTTGGCCTTGGCTTAACGCCGGCTGCTGCCACAGCACCGGGCACGACAGCGGCTCATCCATTGTCGATGTTGAGTAAAACGGAATTACATCGTGGTCAACCCGATGATTTAAAAAGCAATGGCGGTGAGTATTGTTGCTTCTCTTTTCGATCAAAGAATACAAAGTTGCCATTAGCTTCTAAGGATTTTAACCCTTTGATAGCCCTAAACGATTTTCCATTTTTATCGTTAATTTTGTTGTAAAGAAAAAATGAAAAAAGGATTTCTTGTATAATTTAACGTTGAATATATATTGCGGTAGATTCTTTTCTATTTTTAATTCGGATATGTGGTATTTTGATATGGAAAATAGAACCATTAAATAAACGAAAATAGTACTCTTCTGTGCTCGGAGGCAAATATTATCGTGATTTCTCGTGGAAAATAAGAGAAATATCGGAGTAACGGAGTTAATACTAATAAAACAAGAGAAACTAAGGAGAAATCTACTGTTCGATGGTACAAAGCCTCGTTCATTTAGCTAGAAAAGTCAACAAAAATACCGATAAAGATAATGATTCCTCGACGTACGTTACTCATAAAATATGCTTCTGATGGAACGGAACGATCAAATAAACCGCGTATTTTCGCCAAAGAAAATCAACACGCGTGTATCATCGACGAAAACGTATCTCAGCTCCGACACATCAGCAAACCAGTAGGTAGAAAGGTTAATTACGGCATAATACGTATGAAATCATATGGTATATCCATCTCTAAATTATTAGAAAAAGAATTCCATCAAAATTACAACACTATATACTGTACTTGGTAGCCTGGAATCTGAAAAAGAACTCACGATTCGAGGCATCAAAACCCATTTTAACGTCGGTGCCTGGAATCAAATTAGCGCCAGTTAATTTCCGCGCTTCCTTTTACGACGCATTACATTCCCTTCTCCCTCGCAGCAATTCCAAAAAACCACAGAAGACCACCGCACGGCGGGTGCGCACCCCTCCGCGCCACACGCTCCCCTTCACGATCGAATTCCTCGCCGCGGCTCGCTTCACGAGAATCGTAAAACCCCGGAATACTCGTTATACGCATACCTTCCGCCCTTTCACACGATTTTAATTGCCACCTCTGTGGGCAGCACGGCGGGAAAAGAAATTAACGAAATTCCGGCCTTTGGTCACGTTCGAGTGGCGCTGCTCCCCGATATAACGAATCACACCAGCACGCGCGCATGCGCAACAACGAACGAGCGAGCGAGCGAGTTCCATGCTGCAAACGGTCCAGACCCATCGCGAGGTTTTTTCTCTTTTTGTCACCATCATCCGTTTGATCCCGCTTTTGCGATACCCTGAACAAAAAAAAAAAAAAAAAAAGAAAAAAAAGGAAGAGAGGGCCAGTCGACCGACTGTAGCCTATGTGTGTATATGTACGTGTCCTGTGTATATTGGTCTGTATATATGTATATGTATGCGCTATCGAAAATGGGTGGTCGGGAGCACTCTGGACCACGGGACAGTCGACAGCGGGGGAAAGGGTATACGGGGGTGAGGGAGAGAAAAAAAAGAATATGTAGCCGACGTGGCGCGAGCGTGCGGCTCGGCTCGCTCAACTGGAAATTTTCAAAGCGCTTTTCGGGTATCCGCTTTCGAGGCGGGGGGTGAGCGTGTTTGCGTCACCCTGTTAGCGGACACCGGCGGTTTTGAGCGAAAAGCGCATAAATATGCATGAAGATCATTTATACGGGCGCCTCTCGCGCTTCTACTATCCACGCCACGCTATGCCACATCGCATACGTATCTAAAACACACATAGATATAGATATATATATATATATAGAGAGAGAGAGAGAACAAGCTAGTCCCCTCCACCCCTGTTTCGGCTCACACCCCTGCTGCCTCTTTTTTATGGGCACGTTATTAACATTTTATCGACGCGCGGTGGCCGGGATTTCGACAGTTTTTTTCACCTTCCCCTGTCCACCCCTAAATCGTTCTCCCATTTCACCCCATGCATGAAAATGATTTTTTTTTCTCGCCCCTCCTCCCATTGAAAACGCACGGCTTTTGACTGACGATTGTTTGCATTTGTCTCGTTACAGGTCTCAGCTCGACCGAGGAAAGACACGTGAGTAGAAAATATTTTGTTCTATTGTTTTTTCTATATTTCCCTCGCTTTCTTCTGTATTCGCCATTATCGCTACTTTTTTTACTTTATCTCTCTGTTTGTCTTTCGAGCGAGCGAACGATTATTTACGAGTTATATAGACGAATTTCTCGAGTGATCGGAGAATTCTTGTATATTAACTCGCCGTTAATGAAATTTTGCCCTTTCGTTTCGCGTACTTTTATATTCGGTTGGAGTGCATTTAGTTTTTCTTTCGTTGCTTTTAACGAGTAATTTACGGGACGGTTGACGCGTGTACCGGCGTAGAAATCACGCTCAACGATAACGTCGCCGTTTCGAATTAAATTATTAATGGACGTTGAAGTGGCGGCGACGTGGCGCTTTTTGTTAGAATTTTCGAGCGTCAGAGATGCAGAGAGCGTGTGTTTGGGAAGTGAGAAATGTAAAGAGAGAGAGAGAGAGAAGTAAATGAGGGGAAGGGATGGAGAAAGGGACGAGCCGCGCTTTATTTTTCATGTGTCGTAATTAAGGTTTACTACGCAAATGAAATTATGTCAGCGTCGCTGTTTTATCGCGGATGAAACAATAATATGCGCCGAGATTTACGGACCCATATTTTCGCTCCGGTAAATATTTCTCCACTGAAACGCAGACAAATCATTTATCGAAATGTCGAGTTAACAATCGGATTATCCGTCGAACTTCTACGTACGATCTATCGCATAAATAAATAAATATGCGAACGGATGGGCATTTTTTACCGCTTATCCGTTCTCGCCGCTGTTTCCGTCTGAAATTTCCAAAGGATTTAATGACGTAGATAAATAAATCCAATTGAAACGAATCGAACGAACGACAAAAATCGTCTCTGTATTTTCAACGATTAAAATTGCTTCAACATCCGCGTCTCTGTTATTGAATTTATGACGCGCGTTGTGCGTGCATTCAGCGTGGAAAGAAGTTCGTCTCTCCATCGGTGATATGTAATAAATCGACGTCACTTTTTGGATGGATAGGAATTAACAATAACATTTAACAATAATTTAAAGTCACGTTTAAAAATATCACAAATTTCGTCCACTGTAACAATAAATATTTTTGATTTTATGTACTAACAGGTTCGTATATGTGTATAGTTTTTCCTTAGAACTATCTATTTTCTTTTTTCTTTTTTTTTTTGGATACAATCGCAGACGAAAAATTAAAATTCCTGCAAAGTAAAAATACAAACTAAGGTTCCTACGAAAAGAGGTATAACAATGTTTGAAAAAGTAAAAACGTAATAAAGAATTTGATATTTAACAAGCGATTGTTACTTCTTGGCTTCTTGAACGTTTAATAATATTATTGAAGAAACAATCGTTTCTCTTTGACGCATTTTATCTCAAGGAGCGTGTTTTACTTAATCTTTCGTAGACAATTGTATCTCTCAAGAAGGTGAATCAAATCTGATATAGAAAGATAATACAAAACAATAAGAACGAAGTTCAGTCATCGCTAATGGTGTTTATTGGCTTCTACGAAACCTGTACATATCGTTTATGACATTTTGCAACTGTTCTTATACTGTTACTAATATAATATAATATTTCAATTTTTAATATCCTCCCTGACATTTTTTAATTTCTCAAGCCACGTTAAAATATTTGAAATTTATCGATACATCTAGATTCGTTGCAAGACAAGTAGTTTATACGATAAGAGTTTTTCAATTTTCCTCACTAACTACTTTATTTTATCCACATAATACTAGTTCACGTTCACATAAATAGATTCGATTGACAAAAATCCATTTAATCGTGCCATTAACACTTTGACTGCCACGTTGGTCATATATGACCGATCATGGTTCCTTCTGTGACGCCACGGTGGTCATTGGTGACCGGAGCGCTTGAACTTACAATTTTTTCTTCTTCTTACAATTGTAAAAATTGTATGAAAATTGACAGTTAGGGCATTTTGAATATAACCGATAAATAGAAGATACCTTGAAATAAAAAATGCCCCATTGAACAATTAAACATTTTTATTAGAACATCGATAAAAAAAAAATGAGAACAAATCTTGCATCTAACGGTGCACTGTGTTTGCATCCACATCTTTGAGGGGTAATCTACGAATATTATTATAAACACAGCTTGGAAAATAATCGTAAATGTTGCTTTATAATCATATAATTGAAGTTAGAAGTGCGCACATACCTTACTATTATATATAGAATGAGCAAATACTGTTTACTAATATCTTCTACACGTTTCGACAATATATTATGGACGTTTTGCTCATGACGAAACAACGAATGCGAATGGTTTGTTGAAATAAACGAAGCCTTGTTATAATATGTCGCTATCAACTGTTAGCAAGGCGCCACGGTGGTCATCTGTAACCACCAATAAGATAAACGGTCCATTGGGAAGAATGTTGTCTTACATCATCAATTTATTATTATTTTGCCATTATACGCTTTGAATAATAAAAATACTCCCATGGCGTCCTGAGCGAAACAAATGATTTCAGCGTGGCAGTCAATGTGTTAACTAAAATTTCATTTCGTTTCTCCGAAGCTTCAAACAATGTTAGCCGTAGGTAGTAATGTTATCTGCAACGGTGTTAAACGCAAAACTTCGTTCCAATAAATAAAGTCTAGATAAACGGAGTCCCACTTTACGGAATTTTCTTCGATGACGTAAATGATGCACTCGAGACAACTACATATTTCTAATCTCAGGGTTGCAGCATGAACACGCGGCATGTATACGCACCTACAACGTACTCGACGTACGAGCACTCGCAACGTGACCTCCTCAATCTCTCTTTCTCTCTCTCTCTCTCTCTGATTTCCTCTCCTTCTACCGTGTATTACAGCTACATTACACGCGTGTAACTTTCCGTGCGCGTGAAGGGTACAACGAGTGCTTCGACGTACTTCGCTCACGAGCACCCACTGTACGCGCAATTATGTTTTCGACGAACGCGCGAGTGGTATAAAGTGGCGGACGGGAAAGAGGCCTGCATGAAAAATACCTAACCGCGGCTACTAAGAAAAGAGCGTGTGCTCTTTGCCTTTCGACTTCATTCGTTCCCGCGTTTTGGTTCGTTGGACTGCAGTTTCAACCAACGCGGACCAAGGAAATTTTTCAGCTTTCCGAGCTTTCCGGTTCTATCGTGTTTACTTTTAGAAAAATTCTTTCCGAACGGAAATGGTTAGAGAAGAATATTAGTAGGTTAGTTGGTGGTTACGTGGTATGCTACGCTTTGAAACGTTTTGCAACAGAGTTGGTAATTTCAATGTATTTTTGTAGCATACAACTGTTTTACATCGAGGGTTTTATTTCGAAATGGAAAAGGTTAGAGCGATGTTTCCTTTCCTATTCTCCTTGTTTGTCACTGAACACGGTGCAAAAAACGTTATTCGCAAACGATCGTGAAATGGAAAGATTTTAGATGAAAAACTTCTCGTCGAGGTTTCGGTTTCAGGCCTTCTAATTATTCCACTTTTTTGAATAATCAAGTTGGTAAAAACAGCTTGTTTCGTAAAACCGTAGGGAACGGAATATACTCTAATAGTAAGGGAACTGTATCACAGAATTGAAGTTTATCTACATATTTCCTTAACGCGCAGAGTTCTAGAAGTATCGCTCTTACGCACGCGAAACTGTGTCGAATTACATACGCAAATATCACCCAACACTTTAGTACTTGACGCGAGAACTTCGAGTTTAGTGTAGCAATAAGACATTGATGTTCTTCCATGTTCTTTCAAGTAAGACAACAAATAAATGATTCTGAATAAAATTAGCAAACAGTACAGGCGTATTCAAATGCATTTGAACTTGTACATTACTTGTAATACGTTGTACTCTACACTTTCAACATGCATTTGCACAAGTGAAATCGCACTTCTCTGAGAGCCATTGAAAAAAAAAGTAACTCGTCTATTAGCATCAGTGATAACCAACTCCTGCCAGTTCCTTCATCTTTTTTCAAATTATAATACTTAGAAGCATTCTGTAAAATCAATGTTGGCTCCTACCGAGTACACATATCAATATTACATTCATCATAATGTATCTATCTTTATACTTTTATGTCTACAACTTTTGTAACATACTTTTTATACTTATATATATTTATATATACACTTTCATATTTATAATTTTATTTAGTAATTTATAATCATTATTATTACATACTTGGAATATTTAGATACGTTAGAACCTGATTACTCCAGTCTTAACCGATAAAGTCAAAATGCAGGATATAATAGCAGAAGAGGCTATTATATTTGTCTTA
Source organism: Bombus terrestris (assembly GCF_910591885.1). NCBI lineage: Eukaryota > Metazoa > Arthropoda > Insecta > Hymenoptera > Apidae > Bombus > Bombus terrestris. The sequence continues at coordinate 13,575,672 of NC_063274.1, forward strand.
CGAAACTGGCTATTCGTTGCGAAGGCACGAAACAAAGAGGGACCGGTCGGTGTAAATCGAGCGAGAAACGGAACGAATCCGCGCTCGGGAACGAGAGGAGAAAGATATACCCGACCGTTCGAGAAGGAATAGCATTAAAGTTACAAAAGTAATTACAGACGAATACTAGTTCTCGATTGTATCGAGCTTAGGGGATAAAGTCCGCGTGCCGGGGGTCGGCCCACAATCTTTCTTTCTCTTTCTCTTTCTTCGGTGCAGGAACTTTTCTTTCCGAAGTCGTAGCCGTAGGGAAGGAAGAGGCACGGTTCGCCCGCAGAAAATGCAAGTAACGATCCTTCTTCTTGCGAGAATGGTCCCGAACCAGACCCCATGGAACGTGCAGAGGTAGTAGAAGAAGAAGAAGAAGAAGAAGGAGTCAAGATGAATAGAGAGGGACGCGTCGAAGAAAGGAAAAAGAAAGAAGCAAGGGAAGGAGAAAGAGAGAGAGAGAGAGAGAAACAAGAAAAATAATGGAAAGAGCAGAGCACCCATAAAGAAGGAGAGGGAAAGGGGAGATAGCAGCGTGTATTATAGGTTTGCCGAGCCTGTAATCATCGCGGGACCGCGAAACGCCCATCGACGCCCTCTCATTCTGCCTCTCGCCATTCTATTTTCCTCTCTCCTTATTCGACCCATCCTCGGGCAGTTTTCTCTGGTTCTTTCGTCCTTGCTGCGCGCTCCCTCGTGTGTGTCTCCTCGTCCTATTCTCTCTTCCATCGCGCCGACTCTATAATCATTATCAACCTCTTCCCAAACCATCGTCTTCCATTTTTTACCCTTCGTTCCCTTTTTTCTCCCCCCTTTATCTTCCCTTTTTTGTCTGTTCTTTTTTTTTTTTTATTGTACCTCTGCCTTCCTTCTGCCTGTATCGCGGTATCGTGCTTCTTTTAATTCTGTTTGGAGCCGCGCGTGTGCTATTCATGGCCCGTCTCCCAGCCGTGCTTTCCCCTTTTCCATGGATTTTAGCGTGTTCATGGCCAGCCTCGAATTCTATTAAGCTTCGTTACAAACTGGACGGCTATGCGGAATATAATGTGGACGCGTCGCGTGCCGCCAACGGCATTTCTGTGGGAATGAATTCGAAGGTTACGTGTGAGAAAATTGGCTCGACGGGAATTAGACAGGATGAAGTTTTGTTACGTTGGAACGGTGATTGTTAGGGAGAATTGGGGGCGAAGGTTCGGCGGTTTGCACTTGGTTTTCAGTTACCACCGTTCGTTCGACATGTAGAAATTTCGAATGGTAACCGGGCCAGACAGAAGTTTGTTTAAGTATATACATGGATCTGTTTGTTTAAGTTCCAGTGAATTAGTCTTGATTCTTTTAGTTACGGATTGTTAATATAACAAAGCATTCCATTTGCAAGCGAATAATTAAACGAGTTTTTAGCGGACAGTTAAGAACTCCTGTAACGTTTGTGAAGACACGTGCTTTTCTTCTTTTTTTTTCCTCTAACTTTAAATTACGAATGAACGTATAACGGCTTATTTTCATAACATTAGCTTCTTTGCATTTTTTATGTTGTTATCGAAATTGTAACGACTTTCGAAGTTATCGAGTATAATTACAAATTCGCAGATAAGTATCGCAAATTTCTATGTAAAAAGCATCGAGGGATCTATTTTCCACGGTAGAAAAACACGCAGAACGTGTTATACCATCCCGTTGAAATATCGTTAAATTATATTGCGCATATCAAAATCACCGAGAATCTCTCGAACGCAATTCCGTCTCGCGGATATAGAGATTTTATTCACCGTAACGTAAACTGCCCTCCTCCCTCCCGAAATCTACGTATCGAAGCTCGTCGTTCGGCTGTCACGGGTGGAAAGTCGAAATCGATTATCGCGAACGGTCGCGTGACAATTGATAATAACCGTCGACGCGGGTAATTACGGTTTTGTCACGTTGATCGAACCGCAGGAAACACGTGGGTAATCCGTTGTTTCAGTCTATGCCGGTTGTCTGTTATTTAACCAGAGATTAACGGCTCTGTAAACGTATACTTCTGCTCGGATAGAAAACCGTATCTCTTCGTTCATTGTCGTCATCTCCAACATCATTCCTATGCATTAAATCGATCTCATAATATGTAGTTGCTCGAAGTATCGAATCTTGTGACACATAGTAGCTGTAAGTGTTTGAACGTTATATAATATGTAACATTATGTAATGAAATAATATATAATATCATGTTATATAAATATTCTATAAGTATATTATGTGTTTTATATAGAATAATTTTAACATTTCATGGACACCGTAACGAGATAGGATTATCGTTATTATAGTGATAAAAGTTTCAAACGTACTTGAAAATCTACATAGAAGTCAGAAAATATTTAATGCAAATATAGATGATACTTGATATATATCTATATGAATAATATGAATAATATGAATAATATGAATAATATGAATAATATGAATATAGATATACTTGATAAACTTTCAAACTTGATTCTCTGGAAAATTAAGCCGAGAATGCACAAATTTTATTCTACATCTTTTTCTTATTTTTCCACATGGAATCACTTCGTATCTGTTTTTACACGTTATACGGTCGGACTCTGTATATTTCGCAGAGATGATAAAAGTATTTAAAGAAACAAACGTGCGTTATGTTAATGAGCCTCGATATTCAGTGGGACCATACATATTTAATATTAGGTTGTCCCAAAAACTCCTTCGTTTTATAAGGAAATAATAGATGCAAAACGTTCTTTGTTTTATAGAATTTTATTGAATTATGTATGATCCATTTTATTCTATTAGAACAGATTATTTCCTTATAAAACTTCCGGGACTAACACTTATATACCTAAAACAACTAGTTACGCTAATTATACTAATTTTTGAGATAAGTTATTCAATATGTTTAAACGCTTTTATAATCTCTTCGAATTGAGTCTATTTGCACTAAATATCTTGTAGCTTTTACGTACATTTTCAAATTAGTTTGAAATTTTCTCAACGCATTCATGGCAATCGTGTCAAATTTAAAACGATAATGTGATATAAAAATGTATTTGTACGATGCACATAACGTGTAAAAATTGTCTATGATCGAAACGTCACTTGGAAACGTATTCCTTTTCTTTCCTTTTCTTTTTTTCTTCTTTTTCCTCGAATTCAAGAGATACGATCGAAACGCGATTATCAGTGACGATCTCTCGCGTCATTTTATAGCGCGTTATTTGAAACGAGCGTGAGTAGTGAGTACGCGTCACGAGAGCCGTAATTTTCGTCACGTTACAGAGGAGCTCGATATCGCCCGGTGATAAATACAGTCGTCCACGCACACCGCAGGAAACGCATCATTCCCATCATTCTCAGAATCACCATGACCATCCCATGCACATCAAGAAGATGAAGAAGGAGCAGGACAAGGACATCGGTCATGTAAGTGTTTGCATTGTATTATTGTTCTTGCTAAGCTTGTTGGTCTTCGTAATCTCGCGACCATTCTCGCTTCATTTTCGACCCAGTTTTGCTGGTGTTTCTTTAGAAAATTGTGATTCTCAGGGAAATGGAGTCGGAGTGAGAAATGGGGTCGAGAAATGAAAGATATACATAGGATAAAGCGTACATCAAAAAGATTTGTTGAAACTGTAGATTACTTCTACGTGTTCAAATAAAGCAGTTAATATTAATCGTTTTGTTAAGATCTTTCCTCGAAATTTTGATAAATCACGTTATACGTACGATCGATATAATTTTCAACCGGGAAAATGTATATAAACAAGAAAAATGAAATGCTACTAAACGAACAAAATCAGAATCATGATCCCTATATATTATTTATATTTATCTGACGAATAAATTATTTAAGATAAAATATGTGTTTGAATATTCTGTTTTTGCATCATGACGTTGATTGTGTATGAATGAAAACTTGTGACTATATATACAATGCTTTCCATTGCAGACATTGATGATAAACGTTCGAGATTCCTTATCTATCGCGATAATCCATCAAGTATCTGCTTTTGATTGATTCATTTATCAAATGATTATAAGGCTACGAATTAATTAGCGACATTGATGAAATTGGCATTAGGTACCGTTATAATTCCAATGCTAATAGGGCACGAAGGAAACGTTGAACCGTGATTGAAACTTCAAACAAGATAACACCGATTAACTGCGCCAATATGTAACTTAGATACAAACCGTGCAAGCTCAAACACACTTCAGCGTGAACAACAAACTTTCAGCGAGTCTTTCGATAAAACGAAAAATCGCGTCATCTTAAATTCCCCGGATAGCATGAATCATTCAGACGTCACAAATTACGTTCGAACGACTTTAGAAAATCAGCAAATTATATTTTGAGGATCTTCTGAAGGATTCTAAATGTCGTAAAAATATATTTTAACGAATTTGAGTAAATTTATATATAATACCATTATATGCAGCAAGGTATTATAGAAACAATTTAATATATTACGAGTTTATAGCATTCAACAAGAGGAATAAAAAATATCGTATCGATAGGTACAGGCCTTGAAAGTTTATCCTTTCGATGTTATATCAAATTTTGTATCGACCATATTTTTCAATTGATATGATACGTATCGTGTTTAAATTGGACTCGATCTTAGCTCTGTGTTAGGGTAAAAACAACTATGTACGTATACACATGTAAAATGAAAATGCGTAAGAACTATCAGTACTGCCTTTGACTTAACTAGCGAGAAACTTCACCCTTTGCCATACTAAATTTTAATCTCATTTCTACAACACTCTATAGGTCATCGATCATCGTTTCAGTTCTTAACCTTTCTATCTCCGTTACTTTTTGCAAACTGAGGAAACTAAGTTTAAAGTTTATGAAGTTTGATACTACAGCGTGGAGTTAGGATTTGAAAGAAACGAATATTTGTCGCTCTCTAAGTAGAATTTTCATCGTATTATCACGAATCCGTATTTTTTATATGAATTGATTAATTACATTTCCTTGAAAAACGAAGCTAGAACAGTTAAGAACTTGGCCGATAATATGTACAAGGTGTTAAAAAAAAGGTACGAGACTTTATATCGCTCAGCAAGAGCAGCAAAGAGTGTCCAATCAACATAAATCCTACGATCGATCCTTTCGACGCAAAACCGATTTTTATTATTTACGAATATTCGATGAACGACAATGCTGTGAGTGAGTTTCTTCATTGAACGTAAACACAGAGATTGAGCTCAATAGAACCATCCAATAAATTGTAATCAAGTACGTTAGTGCTCAAGTAGATGTGAGCATCTCATTGCAATGAGATGAAAACATGGAACATTTGCTGTACAAGGAAAATTTTTACTTCGTTTCGCGTCTATGAAACAATGCTCGTTGATAATAGTAGCAATTTCCTGTTGATAATCTTGAATCGACGCACTGCTGAATCAATCCGTTTGTTTACATTCAACGAAGAAACTGGAACATTCGTAAATGATAAAAATTGATTTTACGTGGAAAGGATCGATCGCAGGACCAGTGTCGATTTTTTTGATTCAGAAGAGCAAAGAATGCGCTATAGTATAAACACACTTAAAGTCTTCAACGCATATTTTTGAACACCCTGTGTAACATTTAACTATACCTAGCCACGTGTGAGAACGTAACGAATGGCAAAATAACCTATCGACCGTGGCATCTCTGCAGAGTGACGGCGAGAAAAGCGATCAGGACCTGGTGGTGGACGATGCCAGCGAGGGACCAACGAGTCCGGTTGTAAACGGTACTACGTCACCTCGGGAGAATGGTTTGGACAAAGTAACACCGATAGGTACCGGAGTTCAGACAAAGAAAGATGTACCGCCACATTCACCAAGAAGTGGAACGAGCAGCAATGCGAGTACACCGTCGGCCAAGAAAATGGAGGAACGAGAGAAACCAACGACACCGATCTCGAAGCCTTTGACACCGACCTCGGGCTCGGCGATCGGTGGCAGTTTGAAACCATCGGGATCGGCGAAGCTACTTCAGGGACCACCGCCTCCCGGTGTACCAAGCGCGTATCCGCCACACTACGCTCCCGGCCCACCGCCTCACCATCTGGCACCAGCTGGACAGCATCCTCATGTCGACATGATGGGTGGTTATAACGGCTACGTGGCGCCTAGAGCACCACCTTCGCTTCAACAGCTCTACGATCCCCATGTTGCCATGAGAGCTCCCATGGGATCCGTTGGAGTACCCGGAGGCAAACCGTAAGTAGACATATGCAGTTTCTATATTCCTATTATCGTGAGCAGATTGCGGATTCTTATGCAAATTTCTATTTTCATGAATACGATTAAAGAAATTTTAAGTTAAAGGAAAATTGGTCTTGTCTGTTAGATATTAAAACGAATAACGTATTTCCAACGTTTTACATACTTTTGCATATCGTATGCATATTGTATTCATTTTCTATGAAGGACGAATATCGGATAAAAATCCGCCGTCTAATCGCGAAGTTCGTAAATTTAACGCACTCGCTGCTAGAATGACTTGTTCTATCTGTGATTATTAATTTTCTCGTTGATCAAGCATTTCTTTTTTCAAAGTCAGAAGCCTGTTTGTTACGAGCAACGTTATGTTTGCGATAGATTTTTCGCAATTAATTAAAGACAGTAGCAGCGAAAGGGTTAAGTTGGTGAACGTTGTTAGTTTTTTTTAGTACAGTAGAATTCCATTGATCTGAATACTATTTATTGAAACGAAATTTTAGTCAGCGCTGGATTGTCTGAATTCCTGACGATTGAATGATGACCGATCTGAACGTGAACTACTATTATGTAAATGAAAAATAGTAAGTAGCGAGAAGAATTGGTAAACTCTTATTGTACGAACTCTACTTACATGAACTGTTTTTTATCTCTCAACAAGTTCGGATAAATGGAGTTCTACTTTAAGTTAGTTCTCAGAATTAGTAGACACTGGCTGAGAACTAATGTCGGAATTGTCAATGCCAATATTTGCGACCAATTAAATTCTCGCCAATCTTTAATATTAATTTTTACATAGAACGTAATATGCACTAATTAATGTAAATAATTACACGCTTAGAAATATTTCGTCGGTGTTTTCGAAAGATGATATTTTTGAAATATAAAAAATGAATCATGAAAATTGTTTCTCTTTTATTCCACACGTAGCTCATACTTTTCAAAACATTTTCCTGTAACAATGCATTCAGTTCTTAACACCCGAGCACCTGACCATTTAATGTTTTTTCCCCAATACCAACTGCGCGTTTTGTCAACCAATGTTTCCATAAATATTTTATAACGTATCATGCGTGATATATTTTTCAAATAACTTCAAATTTTATATATATACAATATCCTTTTTCCTACTACAACTCAATCGTATTTAAATTGTAATAAAAAAAAAAAAAAATACTCGTAACCTAATCCACGCACCATTATTCACGCTATGGAAGATTCTATCGAAAGATTCTATAATATTACATGGATCATATGAAAAAGTCTTCTAAGCTTCGTAGATTAATTCGTATTACGTACGATACTGTGATAAAGATTAATTTTACGACGATTATTTATAAAAAGGTAGAATCAAATTGATAGTGGTCGGTAGAAAGATCAAAATAACAGAAAAATCCTTTTAATTATTTCCAACAGCGTATTTAGACCAGATCGCCTAAAGTCAAATCTCATTATTTAAACCGATAAAAGTATGAAACGAATAACAATGTGTCGCGTTTATCTTGTAGCTAATACCACGAGATAGTGGTAAATTTAACGATACACGATGATGTAAGGTACATAAGCAGTTTCGAAAACGAATCTGGAATAGGCGAAGGCTGAGCGACACGAAGCTGTTTGCTTTCCGAAGCAGATTATAAAAATTCGACAGAACGTTCCGCGATAAGATAATTGGATTAAATATTCTGAAGCCTTAAATCGAGGATTATTAAGGGGGAATATGTATTTGACACAATTACTCGTCGTGACGATAATAATCTCTCAATCAATAAACCATTCGAAATTACCTACGTAGAAAGTGGAACTTTCCAATATACAATTTTCCATTTACGATTTCCCATTTCTCTTTTTGTAAAAAAAAAAAAATTGTATGGAACGATACTAACGATTCTTGGTAAGCAATAAAAATATACGCTTTATATTTTTTAATGAAAAATCGAACATCCATATAATACGGTTTTTGTTAACGTTGTTTGATATTCGGTCTGCTTGCCACCCGGGGCTCGTTATCTACGGCTTTGTTTGCTACGAAGATTCACCAATGCTATTGTTTATTGTAGCCACGGACGGTTAAAATACGACGCGTTATCGATATTTTTATTTTAAAATGCAGATGCCAGTGCAGTATGATTAATGCTCAAGATAAAGATTGATGGAATGCGAGATTTCTGTGCAATTAGTGTGTACACATCCTATTTATGGAACGCATTAATGCACTTTAGGCGGATAAGATGCGTAGATGAACACGAGAAAGGCGATATTTTTCGGTGTCCTTTCTTCTTCCTATAAATCCTCTATTTTCGAAATATTTCATTATGAGAAATACTGAAAGGATCAGCCTCTTTCGTAGTCTAAAAATGCCATAAGAATATCCTAAAACTACATCCTAATTTTATTAAACAAGTCGTTAATTAATCCTCCATAGGCAAAGTCAAGGTCAGAAATTCTTACAAGAGAATTTTTATTGCTACCGAAAAAAATTCAAACACTCGATTTAACAAACTATTGTATAACGAAATATAAACGTTGATCAGCGTTGGAGAATTTTTCTAAATTTTGTTGAAAGCCTGAAAAAATAAGAAGACTAGGTTTGCACGTAAAGAGACCACTTTGCCTATTCGATGTTAATTAATCGAATTTCTCAACCGACCTATTAAATTCTATAAAACCTTCCTATGGAGAAAAAAAAACCATTTTCCCCCAATTTCACGCCCTTTGTCACATCCAAATTACACTCTCACTCAGTTTGCCCGTGCAGTGTTAACTAAATTCCTCAGTCGTTCCATTAAATTCTACAAAATATTACGCTCTATTCCTACGAAAAAAGTCATCCCTTCCCAATCGTTCCGCTCGTGTTAGCGCCCGTAGTTCAAATCCACGTACCAGTTTCCCAAAACCAGAGAGCGACAGCACCAAAAAAAAAAAGAAAAAAAAGAAGTAAAAAAGAAAGTCAGTCTGATAACCAAAATCAGGCAAAATCCCGTCTCTCGATTAACTTCTCCAATTTCGTTGAACGATCGTTGCCCGGGCGCGGGTCGCGTCGAACGTGTCAGCGAGCGGAACAGCGAATGGATGGTTGACAGACGCGTGTTCACCGCACGAGTCGCATTTTTCTGGATGTTTCAGCGCGTACAGCTTCCACGTGTCGAGCGAGGGCCAGATGCAGCCGGTGCCCTTCCCACCGGATGCGCTCAGCGGACAAGGGATACCACGTCATGCGCGGCAAATTAATACCCTCAGCCATGGGGAGGTCGTGTGTGCTGTCACGATCTCGAATCCGACCAAATATGTGTATACTGGCGGCAAGGGATGCGTCAAGGTCTGGGACATTGGCCAGGGCGGTACAGGAAGCACCAAGTCGGTCTCCCAGCTCGATTGTCTACAACCTGACAACTATATCAGGTGAGTAGTTCTCTGAAATTTTTAGATTTCTTCTACACTTTTCAATTATTTTATCGTCCCTATCTCCTATGCTGACAATTAATATTAAGAGGAGGAGAAATGTTTTCCGCGTATGTAACATTCTAATGTTAAAACTATGAAAAGTATGACGTTGCGTTTGTTGAAATGAGAACTTTTATGTAACGAACAGAACGATACTTACTACTTCGCTGGTCAGGTAAATGTAGAAATGTCAATAATTCAGCACCACCGATCATAGGTGTTCTTGCTTAATTGAATTGGATATTCTAACGTGACTACTTGATATTCAAATTCTATTATACCCTTCGTTTTCATACATTATGAATTAACGACAAGTAATTTAGTTACATACACGTCTTTCTGCATATTTTTACCTGCAATTTAATTACATTCAATATCAGACTCGGTTATGACGTTCTATTCTTTACGTAAACTATCATTTATATATTATTAATCGCACTGCAGAAGATATTCTTCGAATCCATTTAGAAATCACGCGAAGCACACACGCAAACAACGCAATAAACATCTATAAAACGTAATGAAGCAATTTCTTTTTAATAAAACAATTGCGAGATTCTACCAGCGATGCGAATTAATTTGATCAAACACCTGGGAAACGCTCTTACAATAACACGAACGAAATTATGCAAGCCACACCGTTTTATTTCGTAAAAGCAGGCCGGCAATCAGCACAGAATCAAACGAATCAATCGGAACGGCGTACAAGAGGGGAACGAGGGGAAAAGATGGCCAGGAGCGAACGAAACATCGACATAATGAGATTCGATGTATTCGTTGCACGGAACGTCGAAAAATCGCGGCGAAGTGTCGGGTTTGCATAGAACAAACGGGACAGCGCGACGTTTTCACGATACATTTCGCGCTGGATGCACGTTTTAACGTTGGAATATGGCCGCATGTATAATATCGCGCTCGTATATGACTGTTAATGTTCGCGATACGCTGCCGGTAATTGAAGCCCGGCCGCGTTTTTTGAACGTACGCCCGAGCCACCGGCAAATTTAATACATTTCGTCCGGTAATGCATGCTCTACCTCATCCCCCCTTCGTCGCTCCTCTTCTGCATTAAAAGGTACTTTATGATCCATCGGTCACAGTTGCTAATCACGGCCGCTGCAGTCCGCCCGATTTCGACACGGTCCACCGCGTAAAAATGATTACCACTTTTAAAACCCTGTCAAACCGAGCGAAACGGGCGGAATTCGCGACGCGTCGCCTCATCTCCAGAATGAATTGCAGTCACATAACGTTTTATTTATACGGAATATTCGACTGGATTTGCTTTGTCGATCGATCGAATCGCGCGGATTTTCACACTTGTGCGAATGAACTCGTTGTAAAGTGATTTTCGGCTTGTTGGCGACGGTGAGTCTGGTTGCCATATTTTGACAAAGTTGCCTTACCATGTGACGCGCAGTATTTAAAGACTAATTTTGAGCAAAGGGATTAAAAGATTAGAAGGTTTCAGCGTTGTCGGTGGAGATATAAACAGATACAGTAGAACAATCGTTCGCTCGATATAAATCTACGAAAACTTGGTCTTAAATTTAACGAAATATTTGTACCAAAAAAAAGAGAAGGTACAATCTTGTAGAAATCAACGAATAACCCCAAACCAAACAAGCGCAGACAAGCGCGAAACAAACTTCCCAAAACTTAGAACCAAACCTACGATATAACGAAACGTACGTATATTATATCCAGGTCAGTGAAATTGCTACCGGATGGCAGAACGCTGATAGTTGGCGGTGAAGCTAGTCGGCTGAGTATCTGGGATCTGGCGAGTCCAACACCAAGGATCAAGGCCGAGTTAATCTCTGCCGCCCCCGCCTGTTACGCTTTGGCGATCTCGCCGGATTCGAAGGTCTGCTTCAGCTGCTGCAGCGACGGCAGCATCGCCGTCTGGGATCTTCAGAATCAGACTCTGGTCAGACAGTTCCAAGGTCACACGGATGGAGCGTCCTGCATCGACATTTCCGCCGATGGTTCGAAATTGTGGACCGGTGGATTGGACAACACGGTTCGCTCGTGGGATCTTCGAGAAGGCAGACAGCTCAAGCAACACGACTTCACCTCGCAGATATTCTCTCTCGGCTACTGTCCCACGGGAGAATGGTTGGCCGTTGGAATGGAGAATTCAAATGTCGAGGTGCTGCACGCCTCCAATCCGGACAAATATCAGCTACACCTGCACGAGTCTTGTGTATTGTCGTTGAGATTCGCATCGTGCGGCAAGTGGTTCGTCTCCACTGGCAAGGATAATCTGCTAAACGCGTGGCGCACGCCTTACGGAGCATCGATATTCCAGGTAGGCTTTTTTGCGATTTAGTAGAATATTCAACGGATAGTGTAGTTTCATTTAATTTTTTCTTTCTTCATTGATCGTTTTGTTTCTTTAAATTTCTACATCTTCGCCTTTTGTACGATGTGTTGTATTCGATGAACGTGAGTACCTAGGCTAATGTACAGAAGTAGCCAGCCGCTTGATCGTTTATGAAAAAATGTACTTTAATTATAGGAGATCGATCAATCTTGCTTATTTCAATTATAGAATTAATCTGTTTGGAATAATTTTCTATAATAATTTGCCAAGGTTCTGCTGTCTTCCTTTTTTTTTTTTTAAATTACTTATATCTTCTGTGTTTTGAGTGCCTTTTCAATCAGTTTCCATGACTTCCCTGAATACTCATTAGGATATTTTATGCGGAAATTGTCAATGCGCGAGTTGGTTTGTTCGTCTAAATCGGAGTCACGGATACCCCTTGCCATATAGATCGTATATCATTCATAACATAAAAAAACGATATGTCGCGAAAGAACAGATTTCAAATTCTAATTGAGCGAGGCTTCTAACGACGCCATAAAGAAAAAGAAAAAATAATGCAAAAAGGAAGTAAGATTTGTAATGCAAATCGTTATGTCCTTTACATTTTGCACGATTTCTTCGGTGACCAAGCTGTTTCGATATAAAAAGAACACGGAAAGAAACGTATATGAATTGGAATATAAGTCTTGGCAACGTATATTTTTACGCAATTCTTTAACAACCAGTTAACTCACGAAGGACGTATCTTATGATGTTTTCAGTCGAAGGAATCGTCATCTGTGCTCAGCTGCGATATATCAGCGGACGACAGGTACATCGTTACCGGTTCAGGTGACAAAAAGGCTACAGTCTACGAGGTGATGTACTGAACGACGAAACCGCAACGACCGAACACCACAACCGAACGTATTCATCCGACTTGGAGGACTCCCGTTGGCGTGGGTGTACATAATTCTTATACGATATTACGAGAGACGTTTGTTGCCGTTGTTCTTGTTATTGTTGTTGTTGTTGCTCTTGGTGAAGAAAGGGTCCGTGCAAGAATGAAAACGAGCCGAACGAACCAGAAATTAGAAACGCGTGAAACGAATAAAAGAATTCGATGGAAATGAACGAGACGCGATTAGATTATATTGCTCGAGCAATTTCGTAAGAGACTTCGAAACACGTTCGTGACATCGAAGAAACGGACGAAGCGGAAATGAAAGACGTTGTTTCGTTCCTCGATCGAATTGTCCTTCTTACGATGAGAAGATACAGTCTCGTGAAAGAAACGAATGTTTCTAAAACGGCAGGCTCGAAAATGAAACAGTTCGTTTGGCTCGTTGCGCGTACAGCCGCCACTTGGGCGGTGGGATCGCGTATTAATTAAAAACAAACGCTGGCATTCGTACCGCGTTTCCCCCCTTGTACATTTTGTATATACGTATATATATTATATATATTATATATACATACTTCAGTCTTTAAGTATACCATGATATTTTTCTACGTCCCCTAAAAGTGAGACGGAACGTGAGTAATGAAAACTAAAAGAAACCACATATACATACACACACATACACAAGCGCGCGCGCGCGCGCGCACGCACGCACTCACGCACGCACACCGAACATAAACACACGAGAAACTAAAAAAAAATTTGTAAATATTGTCTGGCTTAGAGAATAATAACAGAATCGTGACGAGAGACGATTAAATAAAAAGTGATACTCGATAACGAACTCGGTGATCCGATTCATTCCTCTCCCTTCGACTCTGCAATCCTATGAACCGTCATCGAAAAACAACAAGCGAAAATAAAACAAAGGAAACGAGAAAAAAAAACAGAGTATTTACAGAAAAGGGGTGGGGGGTGATTGGTATAAAAAAAAAAACAACACGGAGAAATAGAGTTTCGATGGGAAAAAATAACCTCATATACGCGGCGAGAGAGCGTGCGCGCGCGCGCACGCGCGCGTCTGCATGGGTTTATCATGCTGCAAGGGTAGGTATGAAACGAAAATCGCGGGCAAATATTATCTCGCCACGGTTGTAATATAAAAACCGATGAACGCGCGGCGAGACCACTTCGCGCCGCAAACATTCGAAAGCGGCCGAACGGACTAACGAACGCGTGCCGGCTCCCGTCACTGAAAATATAAAACAAGGGTCGTCACACGGCCCTGGTCCCCGGAGCCTCCGTGCCCATAAACGTGTCAACGGCGCGGCGGCAGCCAACGTGGATCGAGAGAGCCAGAGGACCGATACAAAGAGAGAAAGCGACGCATGGCGTCAACAATATTTAGTCACAACGCTGGCGTATCGTGTCGCGAAAATTACGACACCGTTTCGTCGATGAAAAAAAAAAAAAAAAAAGAAAGGGAGCGAGAAAAAAAGTATAACGAAACCGCATACGCGTCGGAAGCCACGGCATTTCGTTCCTCGCGTTTCACGCGATTTCCATGGCAAACGAATTGCGGTGAACTCGACAGCCGCTGCTATGCAACTAACAAAAAGAAGAAGAAGGATATGACTGTTACGCGAAGGTAGTAAAACAACGGGTAGAAAGAGGAAAGAAGATGAAACGTACGTATACGCAATGAAACGTAGCGTGCGTTACGTTTGAAATCGCGATCGCGCGAGAGCCCCGTGCGAATCACGCCACCCGGTAGATAATTAGCGATGCAATCCACGATCGCGGAGCGCATATTCAATGGAAGGTTCATCGGCGTAATGTTATTATAATAGTGGCACGTTTTGCATATGTGACTGGGTAGCTGGTGCGAAGTGGAATCGCGAGTGGACAGCGGACACGATGTGGGAGTAGGAAGGTGAAAAAGAGAACCGGCGTTGCGTGGGAGGGAGATGAATACGAGTGTAGGCGAAGCAGGGTACGAGGTAAAGAGGGTGGGCGATTTTACACGGGCTTTGCCGCACGCCAAGCGTATTTGCATGGTAATGATATGCGGCGCGGCAGGACGGATGGAGTTCCGCCGGTGGCGGTGGCAAAAGTGGTGGGGGAGAAGGTTTTCGGGTGGGGGATAGCGAATTGGTGATGGTATTTCGTGCACAAGTTTTGAATGTCGCGGCTAAATGCATCGGTTATTACGGTTAATTCGGTGAACGGGCAAGCGAACAGCTGGTCGCAGGTTTATTTATTCGTTGGCGCGAGCTTGCTCGTTTCTCCGCCGTTTTATTAGCAAGTACAGAAGACCGGTGTTCTTGTACCGCTACTCAACGCCTTCGTTTCTCTCCATGCCTCTACTGGCTCGCTCTCTTTTGCGTCATCGCTTTAATCGTTTACACCGGTGCAGTGTGTTCTGCGGTAAGAGGATTAACAGGCGCGAGCAAGTCTGTTCGTTCGATCGTGTCAAACGCGACGTAACCACTTAATCGACCGACTCTCTCGCCCTCCGCTCATCTCGTTGCATCGGTACTGTCTCGTCGGAGGATCCTACTACGGATCCTGGCCGTTTTATTTCGTTTTAGAAACACCATTTTCCACGTGGAACGCGCCAAACGTGCACGAGCGCTCGTTCAACGAGCGAACAACCGCGGTTACACGCCACAGTGTATTTCCAGAAACGGATACACGCGGCGACTGCTTGATCGATCGCGATCGTGATCGTACCCGGACACCGTGTAATCTCCATTTTACGCGTAAAAACGGACGGGTAACGGCGTAATAAGCGGAGCGTACCGCTATCATTCGGGATCGTTAGCCGCCAGTAACTTGAGCTATCCGTGCCGCGAGCCTCTGTCCTATTACGCTTCGCGTCGATGTCCAATTTCGCGGAAACCCGTGTACCTTTTACGCTCGTGTATACCGTGTCGTACGTTCGTCACGGCTTCCATCCCTCCTCGTTCGCTGTTTCTACATCGGCTTGGAACAGGGCTAACTGGCATAACGCGACGAGAACGATGGAAACGTTTTCCACGTTCTCATTGTGTCGTTCGAATATTTAGTCTTTACGATTTGCGTACTCTTTTCGTTGTTGCATGTCGTTAGGGAGACGTGCTTTGCAAATTTTTGAATTTCGAGAAACCAGTTTTAAAAGGATCGACGATTGGTCGATCGATTATACTTGGTGAAAAGACGCGCGATGTGCGCGGACCCCTGCATAAACAAAGGTTGTGCAAACGATTTATGTACAATGTACATATGTATATAAGTATGTTAGTTTTGAAGTATGAAGTTTTTTAATGGTTTGTTCAGAGTCAATTTTATTTTTGAAGAGAACTTTTTGTCTCTACTTCGCTCGTGTGTTTATTTCACGGAACTTGAATGTTTATTTTACGTGTATCAGGTGCAAAGTATGAATTGCATGTTTATTTCGTCCTGAATTTGATAATACGCATCGTCGATAGAACAGATTTTCTTTCTGAAACGAACGGGTTAAACACACACGTAGAAATCAATATTTATTAGCTACTTGGTGGGAATCAGTACGGGGATGATAAAATAAAGACAACGTACAATAAACCTGTCGAATAAAAACAGCTGTATTTCTTATCATTTTAAATGATCGCAATAACGTCGATTAGCGGACTACCGGCGTTTTAAGAAACTTGCGTACTCGTAACGTGAAAATATTATTAATAATAAGCAGAAGTTTAGGGTGAATGTTTATGACAGATGATTAATTTGACGCAACTTCTATTTTATCAACATCGTCATACAAAAAATATTCAAAATTTTGCAGATAATCGGTTTCCAGCTTTCTCAGAAAAATCCACTTTTCTGCCAAGGATATTCCTTGCAAGACTTGCAAGATATTTGCAATGTGAAATAGACGATAACTCAAAAAACTCAACAAATTTAACAACATTTAACGTTTAAGGATCAAACGATTTCCCCAACAAATAATTTTGCAATTCCACGTATAATCAGCGCTGCTATTTGCCACATAATCCTTGCTTCCCTTCTTTTTCTCGATGAACTATTTTTCCGCTCCCTATGCCACGACATCGAACCATCCTCGATTTGATATCGAAGATATGAACCTTGACCCGTTACAGATCGAACGCACGTCATGGAAATCGAACGAGACGAAGCTCGCAACCTAACGCAACGCGCTTTCGTCGCGTCTGCTGCGCGAGAAAAAAGAAAGCGAGAAAAAGGCGCAAAAAGGAAAACGAGGCGTCGAATGTCGGGCGATTTTTATCCGACGCACCACAGGGGACCACCCAGACGTTGGTACGCGAGCCGACGCGCACGTACGCATCCACCACGCGCTCTCGCATTGCGACGCGAGCAAGCCAGGGTCCGAGAGAGCTGGGTTCTGGCCGGCAGGCGGTCAGGCACCCATACTCAAAGCGCTAATTTTCTCTCTGTCCATTGGCGGGGACTGGCTTGTGCGTGCCGCGGCGCGGCACGGTGCTCACACAAACGTGGCAAATTAACAGGCACGCAAATGAGCGAGTTCACGCGCTCGCTTTCGTGTTACCCTGCGCCTCTCTCGTCACAATTGGACACTAATAAACGCGGCAACGTGTCTCTATCCCATTCTCCCTCTGTGTAGAAGCCTCTCTGTTCCACCCCTTTGCGCTCTTCATCCCTTATGCCGCCGCTATACCACGCTATCCAGTTCTATCGTTCTCTACTCTCTGCCTTGCTCAGTCCATCGCTAACGAACTACGTCTAGTATCTATGCTCTGCGAGCTTTGTCACGTAGACGCACTGTTTCTGCCCGTTTCGCGTGCTTTCATTCCATTCTCGCGTTACACGGTCGAGTCTCGCATCTTGACGCCAGAGAATCTTCGAGTTGTGCAGATATCTTTCGAATACGGTAATTGTTACAAGATGAGAAAGATATCGGGAGGATTCGTGAGCTGGTAATTTCACAGGTTGATAAGAGTTCATATCTCTGGAATTGTGGAGGCTGGAGGAAAGGCGAATTCGATGATTCTAGGAGAAATATATAATTCGAGTTACATAGTTGACGTGCAAAAGGAGCATAGTGAGGATTAAAATACGACTTTTTATCGTAAGATACGACACGTCTTTTGCAACAACGCATCTTTATACAAACACGAAACATAATCTATCAAACGTTGTGATCTTTATCTTGATAGAACGAAATGGATCACACGTAATTATATAAAACGAAAAATAATATAAAACGAAAAATGTTGTACATCTATTATTTTCTTATAAAACGAAAGAAACTTTTCGGACGACCTAATATAATCTACTACGTCGCAGCGATAATTAAACTTTTACTTATACAGGTAAACTTGGATTTGTAAAAGGTGGGCTTCCTTGCGCGAGCGCGCGCGCGTGTGTGCGTGTCTGCAAATGACTTTTATACGGGTAAAAGAACGTATCTAGATACGTGGTAAATTATTCCATATAAGTTAAAAGCAAATGTCTTCACACTGAGGCAGAAAAAAACGAAGAGAATCATAGTCGTATAGAGATTTTTAAATTACAGAAAGTTGAATTACAGAGGTCTTCGTTTCTTACTTCTCTTAAATGTAGTTGTATAATGTATAGAAATGTAGTAGTTGTTTCTCTGACGTTGTTTCGTCTGTTCCACTCTCTCTCTCTCTCTCTCTCTCTCTCTCTCTTTTGCTATGAGTCGGTCTCTATTTAGTACGTGTTGGTGTTTCGTATGATATAGCCTTCTTCGTTACTCCTGCGAGTGCAATCTCCCCTGGATAGGCCATGATATCTGCAAACACGAGAGAGCAGCTCGCAGCGGGAATATGCACGCTTGTCCGCGTGAAAAGCGAGATACAGGGGAAAATTACCGGTCTCCGGACCGGTGGAATCGAGACACACGAGTCTCGTGCTATGAATTTCGACGTTGAACCGAGTCCACGAAGATTCTTGCGGATTTGTACCTTTTTCATATCTTCGCGTCAAGGATACTTATTAGACCGCGGAGTTTTATGCGTTTACGGGGAATTTGAAGAAGCAGAAATATACAGAGTGCGCGTGATATGCAGAGGAATATGAAACACTAAAAATAGAGTGCGGATATTTATGCAAATTCATATTTTTATAAACATAATCAAACATGGATAGAAATTTTATTAAACGCCAAACATTGTACAGGACATTTCAGATATTTTATACACTTTTGCATTTTCAAATTTTCCACAAATGTATGAAAATCTGTGGCACAGTTACAATATTCAATAGATGAAACGTACAAATCTTTGCTTAGGTCTCATTACGGTGAACGAAGATCTTCGTATTTCGTATCACTCACTGAGCATTCTTTTATTTTTTTATTTCTCTGATCTTTGCTCCAGTTTTTACTATTCATTATATTTGATGGTTAGGTTGGGTGGTTAGGTTATATTAGGTGGTTGGTTATATTCGATAAAAGTGATCGTCTCTTGAGAAAATGCCGCGCGAACAACCGAGTGATATGTAATCTTGCGGGTTGTTGGAGAAAGCTCGAAGATCTTGGGATTTATGGCGATTTGCATGCATTAGAGATCGTCGAGGATACTCTGGCGAGTCGAGAGGTCGAATGAGAGAAAAAAAGGATCGTTTTCTGCGAACCGATCACGAAGCGGTCTCGAAGAAGTCGAAGACACTAGGCACCTTTTTGTCGATCTGAGCGAGTTGACCTTTTAAGGATCGCCTTCCGCAATGGAATCGATTAACCTACTGCACTGTCAGACCCTTTTTGCATTCTTCTGTTACACTATGCCACGCGTGACCAATTACTTACGAATTGCATCTGATCCTTGTGTACTCGCTGTATTGCGAAACAATTCTGTTTTCTAGCAACATTGTAGCTATCACGAATTATCGACGTCGGCTTGACCTTTTGCACCCGACGTTTTTCTATTCGGTTTTTATTTTTCCACTCTGTAAAAATTGATAATACTACGGAAAGAAAAAGATTGAGATTTGTGTATCAATTTAAAAAATTGGAACATTGTCGATAAGAATATGTGTACATATATCGTATGTGTTTTAAACATATGTGCCTATCTATATATATGTATCTTTTACGATTTTTATAAATAATATTTGTCAAACATTTTATAAACGAACGTAATCAACCATTCGTTTGCTTGGCCAGAAACCTGATCCAACGCAGACTGATTAAGGAGTATCATACATCTCACAAGCCGAAAGATAAATAGATACAGACGTTCAAACGTCGCGAAATTAGAACGCAAGAAAATAAAATTTAGTTTTATGTCGACTTATCAAAAGACAAAGTCATTAAGTACGAAATCACCAACATTTGACATTTGTATCCATCTAACACGTGGAAAGATTCTGCTGTAGCGAATATAACAACACATTGTTCTAGCTCGCAGAAAAATAACGTGAAAGAATGAACACAAAGGAGCGCGCAAACAGCCGTACATATCTGTACACGGACCAGTTAGAAAAAAATCGTAACATCAAAAACGCACAGATATTACATGGCCCGTACAGGCGCACCTACACGCCAACTACTGTTCCAGCTGTTTTCTACCTCCGGCAGTTTAAAAGTTTCCAAGTAATCTCTCGATTTTTCAGTTACAAAAATCAAATATCGCCGGTTGATCGAGCGCGTTCACATTGTTCACGCGTGTACATCGGCAACGCACACGCGTACGCACGCATTTGGCCGGAGAGCCATCGTGTAAACCGCGAAAAGCTGAGGTGACGCACGCCTATGAAAACGTAACCAGCCCCAGTGGCGGTTGTTTTTCTGCGGTGTTAATGCAACGACAAAAATTGCTACAGCCGCGGACGGTGCAGCTGCTCGCGCGTGTCGAAACAAGCGCGCGAGAAACGCTCTCTCGGCTTCGATATTGCGATCCCTGCGTGTCCATAACGCTAAAATTTCGTTTCCCGGCCGTCCAAGCATAATGGATTTTCGACTTCCGCTTTTTACGTTTTCAATACCACCGACGAATCGTTTAACGAGCAACGCGCACGGCACACCGAAACGGGGCGCGAATTTTTCTCTTTTTTTTTTTTCGCCATTTTGCCTGGAATTTGAACGCAGAAACATTTTTTTCGAAGTTGCATCCTTTTCGATTCGATTCTTTCTCTGTGAGAAACGCTTTCGCTATTTACATCGAAGATCTTTTAATTATAAAATATAGCAGAGTCTCGATGGAACAGCTGATTATTATCGGAACAAGAATGATTGGTTTGGATAATCTACTGTCTCTGAATTCTGAGGAAGGATATTTTTCGAGAAATACGTGTAACTCGACGTTTTAATTTTCGTGTTTCTCACAATTAGGGAAGAAAATTTTTCAAGGGAAAAAGAATGAGAACGGTTACTGGCATTTCTTTCAAGAAATATAAAGTATATTATCCCTTATCGCATCTTGTAGCGGATCGTAAAATACGTTCAACAATAGCACAGTAATAATTTCCTAGTGCTCTTAAATGATATTAATGTTATAAATACTCGTTCTCTGCCTCTCCCTCTCTCTCTCTCTGTCTATCTCTGTCTATCTGTCTAAAATGAATACGAACGTATCATAATGTTATTTCAATTATTTTTGACTTAATTGCAGCAGGTCTAATATAATGCGATTTATTATATATTCTAAAGTTGTAGATTATTTGCTCTGTAATGGCATCGAATAATACCTTCTCGTACTCCAAAATAACATCAATTACAAAGAACTCGATATTACGAGCGAACACCATTCTCAAAATACCCGATGGATTCTGATCTTGTTATCTATCATCGATCCATTTAACACGTTGGTCGCCACGTCACCCATATCTATGTGACGGGTATAATTTCGTGGGGGCCGGTCACCCAGGTATGGGTGACGCTCTTCTTGTTCGAGTTAAGTAAATATAGGATATACAACATAAAAATATTGTAAACACATTATACCATACTTTTTATTAATTTATATTCTGGTTGAAATATTACATTATGCTATATCGCATGGTATTTGTTAAAACACTTCAAACACATTTGAGGTGATTTTGGGCACTTCGAACGATAGTAAATATATTTTCACGCTGTTTACTGAACATTTTGAAGATGAAAAAATCACTGATGTAAGTCTCACAAGTATGTTTCTCGACTAAATAAAAGATCTGAGATATCTGCCATGAGATCGCTCGGAATACTCTAGCTGGAAACCTTATTGCTTTCTCCATTTCAGAAGTAAATAATCTTTACAATGAATCACAGGCGATAAACAATGAATCCCCGCTTGTCGCTCTATTTACGTTCTGCGTACCGGCGGTTGGACTTGGGACCCGCAGGAAACTCAGCCGAGTCACGCTGGGCGACCAACGTGTTAATAAAGACAAATAAAGCTACAAATAAAGAATAAAAAAAGGTTCGCCGCGCAATCCGAAAGACTCATGGATTATCTAATGCAAAAGTACAAAGGGAAAGTGTCACGCGCATCGAAACAGAAAAATTGATGTTAAAAACCTCGCAAAGGTGCAATTACTCGGACGATCGAGCCTAACTGGAGCAGCCCGTGACCGCGTGAATTAGAGGTCGGTAGGAGATTAAAATCAGCAGCAAACGGAGAGCAGATTTACCAGGTTAGAAACGTGCGGCTCGTCCTCGGAAAAGACGAGGAAACGATCGAGGGATCCACGTAAAACGGCAGCTGGCTCGCGGGATCGTAAACGCAGCTAAACATGTGTACGGGCATAAAACGTTGCTGCACTCTCCCTCTGTGCGTCGCATAAATATACAGGCGCCCCTTTAGCCGATGAGCCGTGGTGCGCTTAAATTTCTCGGTAGCCGTAAACGAAACCAGAAAGAGAAAAAGCGAAACACAGAGAGCAAGAGAGAGAATGATGGAAAGAGAACGAATAGCACAGAAAGGGTAAGAGGAGGAGGGCAGAAAGGAAGGCGAAGAAGGAGGAATTTATCGTGCAGCCTGGTCGAGGCGCAGCTGAGTGAATCGCTGCAATTACATGCCAAGGTAATTGCACACGGCGACCGGAGATTTTTATCCTCGCACCTTGCACAAAGAAACCCTTCCCCTCCTGGGCTATTCAATTTATTCGTTCTCCTTCTAGCGTCTACGATCGCCGACCGGTCGCAAAAACTCAGCCACCGCCGCAGTGGTTTTTTTCGTTCCACTTGAAAAATTGCGACACCACCGCGTACTTCGCGGTTTCCCTCGGGGCGTTCCCTTGCGTGAAATCACAGCCAGTAGGAGTATGCAAGGGGATGAGTTGTACATGTACAGAGATCGTTCGAATGGCTCGATTTAAGAGTGGGATATAGGGACGATCGATAAGGATCGACGATTAACCGAGATCGATTAAATAAGAGTTGCTCTTGTTGAGACTAGTTAAACGGACGCGTGTGATTTACGTAATCGAGCGAAGCGAAAATCGCGTTGCTCGATAGTTCTTGCTCCACGACGATCGTCGTCGATCAGTTTTGCGATACTCGATGGATATGCAGCGACCTATATCTACGTAGATTTGAAATTCATTGAAATTAAAGGCTGTTGAATTTGTTCTTTCGGAGGAATGAGAAACATTTGATTTCTGTTTTACGGATTTTTAAGGATGCTTCTGATACTGTTTCGTTAGTGAGGTCTTGTGATTTTGAATAGATGTATTCGGTCAAATGAATAGCGAGATGATGTACGCGAGATATGGGATTGGAGGTTGTCGGACGATTTCGTTGATTCGCGATTTTGCATATTGACGAGAACAGAAGGCAGAAAAATTAGACTTTTGGATAACGATGATTGGATATTGGTATCTTTTGATTGGGATTAATTGCGGTAATTGCATATTGAAGCTGTTTTGCTATACAGTCTGGATATAAAATAGCAGAAATTGTGCGTTATTAAATTCTCCTAATAACACATAAGCGGACTGACAATCATCCCAATTCTTCATATCTCGTCATACCATCGTTTCAACAAATTACACATCCCTCCAAAAAGCAGCGGCAACAAGTACTTATTAACAAAAAGAGAGTTTCTTCGAGTCATATAAACCAGCGATAAAATGCGCACTCGAAACATACAACTGGCAATCACGACAATACAATTCTCCACAAAAAGCCGAATAGCATCGCGATTAAACGTATTCTTCCTCTCTTCGCATCTTAAAAAGCCTTGAAAACTTCGGCATTAAGTAATTACCGTGCCACCCAAGGAGATCGTTAACGCTCCACGTATCAGCTCCTCGATCCTCCTCGTTCACGCGGCACAAGTGAACATTTTCTTGTCTCGTGCCACCGGAGGCCCATTCACAGAACGAAACGTTGGAAAAAGAAAAGCTTAAAAGAAAAGGGAAGAAAAAAGTCTGCTCTTGAACGCGTGTGCCATAAAATAAAAAGAAAAAAAAGAGGAGCGACATGACTAAGCGGAGACGCGACAGCTCGTTAACGCGTTCTTACGAGCGTTTCGATGATCGATCGGCTCGAAATTAGCGAGATAAGCGAGCGTTACGTCGACGGGTATCGTCGGTTCGACGACGAGGACCCGGTGGGTGGAAACGGTAACGTGATGTCGTTCTCTCTGTCTCTTTTACCTTGTCCGTCTCTCTCATTCCGGAGGCGGAGGTGTGCAGGAGGCGAACGCGGAGGCGGAGGGCATCGGCGGCGGCGGTGGTTATCCAGATAGCAGATAGCCAGGACGGTGGTCTCGTTTGCGGTTTGACCACCCTTGTGGTGCACTGCCCTAACCGCCCCTAACCACCATACCGCACCATCCGCAGCCGCGCGGTGTGTGCAACCGGCGATAATGTCGCCCTTGCTGTGGCCGATGCATGTCGTTGCACTGGCCACGCTTGAGGCACAAAGTGTTCTATCAAATGCTCCAACCTCGCCTCTTTCCCACACCTTCTTCTTTTCCTTTCTTCTTTTCCTTTCTTCTTTTTCCTCGTTCCAGGCTCCATTATTTCGTTCGTCTTTTATACTTGTTTCTCTTCTTTTCTTTCGGATTTCGTTTATTAATTTGCTCGTCCTTTTTGGGACGGCAGTGGTTTCTTTAATTCGTAATAGACTCTTGTGTATGATGATAAAAGAATGTAATCACGAGGTGATCGAGGAGCAAGATTTCCAGAATTTTGATTTCGGAAAGGTAGAATATTTTTTGTATATGCTTCTTGGAAATTAGTAACATTTCGTTAATGCACTTGCTTACCGTAGTTTATCTTAAGATCTAATGTCATTTACGTCATCTTCTTGCAATAGACCAACGATAAATTTATACAAATGGAACGTTCGTTTCTTGAAAATCGAAATATAATAATTATCTACTTATTTGATGAAATTAAGAAGTTCGTTAACAAACATGTTTAACGAATATAAGGGACTCGTACATGAATGAAAATTTTTATTTCTCCTTGCATCATAAATTTTTCATATACTTGTCATTTAAATTTCTTTGATGCAAATTTCATGCCTCTATCGTTAATGCTGTCGTATTTAAAGCAACTGCGCGTCTCAACGCGTTTCAATCAGGAGCCCCATCCTATAAAATCAGCAAAACAGAAACGTAAGTTGGTGATACAGGATGATCCCGATTAAAACTGACCAACATGCTGGCTAAACGTCTTACCGGATTATCTCGACACAGTCCGACGCGGAACAGGTTCATCGGTGGCCACGTTTGACAGGCTGTTTTACGCGGATAGCGATACGGGCCGATCGAATAAATAAGCGTTGTGGACGAGTTAATTATACCGGTCGTCGGGGTTCCATATTAATGCGATCCCGGTGGACCGTTTATTCGATGAAAAAGTCCAAATACGATCGTGGCGAGGCTTAACGAGATCCTTTCACGGGATCCCGTACGATTGCGACCACGTAACCACGTATACGTAGCAGGCCACGCGGTAAACGAAAACATATCGGTCACCTGTAATGTGAGAAAATATCAAGAGGCAGGAATGTTCCATGTAACGAGCTGTTCGTGTTTTAAGGCATTTTTGAGGCTACCGATTGCTGCAGAAATTGGGTTCAGCGTGTTCGTGTGCGGGTACCAGGAATTCTTTAAATATTGTTTATGGTAAGTATATATGTATAGAAGGCTATAGTAAATAGTTTTCTATTTGTAAATTGTATTCTAAAATCGTATTCTATGTATCTATCGACAATCGAGAGGATTTTACCGTGTAACAGGAATTTTAATTTGCTACGCGAATTTCAAAATATAGTAAAGAAGCTTCGGTTATTATTATTTTATTTATTTTATTATTTATTTAATTCTTATCTTTCGTCATTGAATGGTTTCTAATTGCCAACCTTACAAAGGTAGTCAGTCTTCACAATAGTCGTTATGTATGCATATAATTGGCAATATTTTCTATAATGAAACTGTAGGAGAATATTTGATTTTTCTTATGAAAGTTTACGATTTAAAAGCAAAACGAAGTCGTCTTTTTCATAAATGATAAAAGAGAAAAGTTGGCATAGTTGTGGTTAGCCCTTTAGAATTCGTTTATACTTTATACCGGCTACCTACTTTTCAAGCTCGGTTTCCTTTAAAAATTTCACGTCTTGCTCGTGATTGTCCTTCGTTAGCGTTCCTTGTCTTAACCTGTTAACTAGGTCGCCTTTCAGATAGAGACTTCTTTTTCAGATGGAATTAAAAATTAACAAAACACGGGTTAACTCTAGCTAGATGCATTTTGACGTTTTAAAATATGAATATAATATAATGTACGTGTAATAGCAGAATGTAATAGCGACGTAACGATGCATTAAAACCGGAATATCCTCGGATAAATCAATTATTAAGTTCAAAGGTTAACTTGTCTTTACTAGTCAACAGGTTAGCTTTGTATATCAAGTAAGCGTACTAACCTTGTATATCAAGTAAGCGTGCTAACTTTGTACTTTGTAATTTACATCCAGCGTTCTGATATACGAGATAGGAAATTATTTAGAGAATGGCCCGTTTTTGTATACGAATATATTATAAATTTCACATATCGTTGAATTTTTCATGAATTTTCCATTCCTTTTTGAAATCATTAGTTGCATAAATGCACGTAAGAAACACCGGAGAACACGTAAAACTTCAAGTCAGAGGGCGATTTTGCTTTAATCTTCGCTCGAAGAATAGTCCCGATTAGCCAAAACTCGTGAACTCCACAATACACCTAATCGCAGCAGTGGTACGACAACTGTCTCGGGAATGCACGAAACGGTTGTCCTCTGGTAAATCGGCTGAATCTCTCTACTCACTGTCCCCACAGCAAAATTGGACTTTATTCGCATAAAATGCTAACACGAATGAAATTTCGAATAAATTTTTCGGATGAAACTTGGTTTGAATAAAATATCTCGAATATATATATATTTTTTTTTTAATCTTAAATAGAACGTTAAAATACGATTATACTCAAATGAAATATGACATAAATTTTTTGAACAAACTTTTATTTCGTATGGTCCGTGACTAAAAGTTGCGAATAAAACGGAGTTGCTCGAATATAACGAGCAATCTCTTATTCAAGTGAAATAAAACCTTCTTCGAATAAATCAGAAAATAGAGGTATCGCGTGTGTCATCGTCGAGTACTGTACACGTGTGAATGTACGCTATCTCAAGAAGGGTTTTCCCTTACCTTATGGTATATACCTCTCGGATTTCAATCCATAAATGTAAAGTAGTGACGCTTTTATTTCTGACGTTTATACTTATCGCGAAATTTTTTTGAATAACGAATAACCACATAGATCTATTCATCAATAACTTCATCGAACAAAAGGAAATAAAAATATTATATAAAACTATATTGAAAATTGTACAAAGAAATACAAATCCGTATATACATACACGCTGATATACAAACACATATTAATCTATTAGAAATGAGAACTCAATAACTGTGGTAGTACATTTTTTCAATCCTTCTGTATTATCAAATTCTGTTTTTCATCGAATTCTTGTTTTATTCCAAGGATTTGTTTAAAATTTCTCCCGCCATTATTTTTCCCGACCTATTTCCTTTTTTTTCTCTCTCTCTCTTATTTGCACCCATTCTACAACTTTATGAAATTTACCAAAATTAAAGTATTTATTGCATCGAGGAAAACTATTGTGTCCAACATAATCCCTAAAATACAGAGAATAAACACGAATGCGTGTTAATCAGGTGCCGTCTAGCAGCAGCCTAACGGATTTCCATTTCCTTTCCTACTTGACTCGCCTAGGTATACACAGGTGTAACCCGAAGAAGCTATTCAGCCAGGTAAGGAAAGCAAGTGGGACTCGATTCCGGCTTTTCGTCCCGATCCAGCATTTCCGTTCGAATGATCGTCCAGTCGTTTACAAGGCGGCTAGCCAACGAGAGGAAACGTTTCTACGATGCGAATCATCGGCAACCGATGGCCAGACTTCTTTATATGTACATGTACATGCATATACGTATGAGTATGTGCACACGCGTATGCATATATATATACACATGTCACTTACACACGTATGTACATACATACATACATACACACACATCCAGGCGTGCCTATACAGAGCTTCGTACATGTGTACGTACATATAGAGGCTGCATAATTGTGTAGGTACAGATGGACGTAGTGCAACCGCACGTGTGTACATTTTACATATGTATACCTTGCACACGACGTATGTACACTGCGTAACGCCTATACGACAGCAGGCCGCGCCTAACGAACCGAAATGATACCTACCAGTCGTCGCGTGTGTACACATATACGCATAGATGCGCGACGGAGAAGTTCGTGTGACCGTTACACAGTTATACACGAACACGTGTCTCCGCGGAGAGCGAGAAGAGAGCAGCAGTCTCGCTTAATGCTCGGGCATTAACGCTAATTGATGGATTGTTTTTAATATTTACGCTTCGTTTCTCCTTCTACCCTTCTCCATCTTCTCCCATAGCGATGGCTACTTCTTCCTTTTGCTTCTTCTTTTCCTTCGTATAACGCTATCTCTGTCTTCTTTGCATTACATATAGGGCAAACACTGTATGAACCTATTCCCTGTATCTTTTTCTCGGCGTCCACAGTTGACCACGTTTTGTACGAGCACATAGATATTTCAGTATGTCATCCGTGTATATGTACGCTTGCACATCATTGTATACGTGCAAGCATGTACATACTTACTCGTAGTAGGTATATACGCGTCTATCGTACGGAGCAGCACGAAGACACGTCGGCGACCAAGAGAGCTTGACGACGACGAGACGACGATGGCAGCGGCGACGAAGACAACGGAAAAGACGACGAAGACGACTACGACGACGTCGGAACAACACGATCATACGCGTATATAGCGGGAGAAGATCGGACGAGAGCGAGAAAGAGACGGGGAAAAAAGGAGAGAAGAGAAGCCTGTGAGATAGCCGTGCAGCCGACACATACGGTAGTCGCAGATCGGCGAGGCAGACAAGGGACTCGAGCAAGCAAAATGGAGGGCAGGCGAGCGTGGAATATAAAAGGAGGAACGTGAATTCATATCTCGTCCGGGGGATCTCGCTGCTTTGCTGCTGAGAGACTGTTTTCGCGGGACAGAGAGAAAGCGACCAAACGATGAACAGAGATACGTTGATGGAGAAGGGTGAGTAGGGTGAAAGAGAAAGAAGGATTGAAGAGCCGAGAGGCAAGGAAAGACTGCGAGAAGGAGAATGAGAGACTCGAGAACAGCCGGCCGTGGTTGCTATCGTATCTGTCACGAGTGCAACGATGACGTTTGAATATCCCGCCGATAGAGAAACAGAGAAGGAACATGGTTATCGTATAAGCGGGACGAAAACGACAATCTGTTCGTAACGAGTGGAACAAGGATAGAAGATACAGTCCGCGTGGAGTAGCCGTCGAAACGCCGAGAGAATCGACCAATGAGCGTGCGGCTCCGACCAATCGGATGGCGAGTTACGAATCCGCGCTTGACTACTACGTAGTCTCATCTCTCACCCGGGCCAGTCGTTCCCGAACCACGTAAGGAGGTAGTCTCTTTTGTCTCGCGGAGCTGTGAATACACGATGCGTATACACAATGGTCCCTGCTAAGGATACCGCCGTGTACTCTGCCGTGTAGGCAGGTGAGAAAGTACGAAGAAAGAGAAAGAGAGTAAGAGAGCTGGGTACAAAATTCCCCGAGTATTCAGCGGTATTACCATGGATATAACGTGTGGTTTTTCGACTAGGTTTTTAGAGAGCGTTCCACGCCACGATGATAAAACCGTGCACAGATTAGTTCCGATTCTCTGGCATCGCGCGGCTGTTTGTACCGAGTGTAAAATTATTCGTTGACCTCTCTATCCCGACTCGCTTTTATTTTTCGAAACACTTCGTTAGTGTTTTATTTCGTATTCAGATTCTTCGGTTCTCTTTTAGCCTTTATTTACTTTAACTTCTTTTCCCAGCTTCAAGGAATTGTTCTTTTTTTAGGCTATTGGATCTAAGATCAATTTTAACGCGGTTATTAGCACGATCGATAAGTTTTTCTTGGAACACGATCGTTCGCAATAATATGAGCTTTATATTTCCTCCTCCTATGGTATTACGTTCGTAATTGATCGGACAATGGCGAATTGTAATTTCGTCAGTCTTATATGTTTGCTCTTCGACTTAACAGCTTTATCCTCGGATGACGAATGCGTCCATTAGTACGGCTGCGTTTCTAAAAACGTAGAACGCCAGGAAAAATTTATTCACAGTTTATTGAAGCCTCGTTAATTAAAACACGTGTCCCCTTTTTTCGTTAGCGTGAATTTCGGGACTCAGTTACCACCATTTGTCTGCTCCATGTTGTTCCAGCAGCTGTTTATTTTTGCTACACTTGTGGATATCTTTAGGAAACATAGGATATAATGCTGAACTGTTTGAACGAAAATATCAAATTCCTTAAGGCGTCCTCTTGATACATCCCATGAAAAAATCCTATATAAAAAAAACTCTTTCATTCCAAATTATTTGTAATACAAAATTTGTTTAGTAAGTAAAAATATTTGTCTGTTGCGAAATAGGATCACTGTGAGGAGAGTAAAAAATAAAATAATATCCATCCGGATAGCGGAGCTGATGTGATCAGATATCGCAGTTATCTGAAACGCAAATTGCTAAGAAATTCTTAATCTGTAGACTGGTGGTTATCGTCTGAACGAGAATAGTAAAAGAATGTTAAGAAATAGAAAAATAGCAGCAGGATTTCCAAAAAAATTTTTTCGTAGCAAAAGGAAATTTGTAGTAGATCAGAATAATATGTAATATAATCTTGGTTATAAGAAAAAAAATTAAACTACCTAAAATACACAAAATTGTATAGTTTATGAGTCATATAAACGTCTCACTATAACCTTCTCTCATTTATTTCTTTCTAACCTTTCTTTCTTTCCTTCTTTCTAACAAACTACAACATGTACATTATCTATCATTTCACATTATAAGACACGAACAGCATAAAATGCGGTATAAACATGAAATAATAAATTACATTTGCACGACGAACCCCAAAATTTCTATTCCCCCAAACGAACAAAGAAATAAAAAAATAGACAAAAATAACGAAAAAGAGAGTTGTCCCAATGAAAAATTAAGAAAGAAAAGGTTCTTGCGACAAAGCAGCACAACCAGTGCCGAATATCGTGGCCCTGCAGAAAGCGAAATCGCCTTCGAATCCAATGCGATTTCATTAGCGGTAGTTTGCAGCGATGTTCACGCAAGCCGATTGATACGGAGCATCCGGTCGGATCGGCGTTCTCGACGATCCGATTAAATTCACGCGAGTAGACGGTTCGTTCGCGCGTCCGCCCGTGAGAAACACGCTTCGCCCCCTTAACGATCATGCTAAACCCAGCGTTGGTCTATTTGTTGCGCCGGCGTCGAAACGGAAGACGCTCGTGTAAACGTGGTATAATCGGTATTAGACGCGTGTTCCAATCGCTTTTGCTTCGTGTATACGTATCCGTATTCGATCGTTTCGTCCGTTACGATATTCTCGGTGGCGACTTTCGATTCTCACGTGTTACGTGTTGCAGAATCTGGAGATCGAACCGACGGCGGGCCGCGCGGCAGAATGCCTCTCGGATATCCTCGTATAGGCGTCACGGGTATAGCAATCGCGTGGCTTACAAGGCAAGCCTAACGAGCGTTTCTAAGAGCCTTCGTCGGAGAGATGTTTTCTCAAGGTACGGAGAATTAGCGTACTTAAACCGTTTACGGGCAGATTACGGCCGACTACCGTGCTCTATGCCTCAGAAGATTTCCAAAGCGAAACGTGCGTTACTGTCTCTAATCGGTGGAATCGAGAAATCGTCCACCGGCCAGATATTTTTTTTTTTTTTTTTTTTGTATAGGTGGTGTAGTGTTGCGAAGGATTTTGATTTCTTCTTTTTTTTTTTTTCTTTTTTTTGACGATCGTCGAATCTTCGACTATCGTTGCGCGGTGTGTTCATCCTTGGAAAATTCCATAACGTCTTTGACCTTCTCTTGAATTAACATGTGACATTTTGACTTTTCGGCAACTGTTGCGCGACGTCTCGATCTTTGAAACATTGTCGCGCAGCGTTCTGAATTTCTCGAAAATAAATGGAAGACTTGAAAGTTTGAACGCGTTTCGTCTTACGAATGATCGCTAATTGTTATATGTCGATCATTAATCCTCTTGTGTAAGAAGAGACGAAAGTCTCCGATGAACCGGAAGTTTTATCTCGGAACAAAGGGAAAATCTAGTTGCGAAAGGTTAAGAAGAGATCCGTTTGAAGATTAAAAGCAGTTTCTTCTTCCCAAGATTAGAAGCAGAGGCGAGCAGTGTCGCAGAGCTGATGGCTGCAACGTTATCACCGTAATGGACGGCTGGCCCACAAAAGTTTAACATCAACAGATACCACCAAGGCAAGCAGACTTTCGTTTGTGATTCGCAAGAATCACGGTCGCAAAAATATGAGCGTACTGACCGCAAACTAGAACCTGAGCACTCCATTTGCAAATATTCCTCGAGTTCTTGGAAGCTTCCAAAGGCTCTTAAAAAGAAACGACCACAGTAGGGCAAGACGTTTTGCAAAGTGTTTGTTCTTCGTCCTGGATTCGAATCTAAAAGATTAAAAAAATAGCCTGTATAGCAAAATGTGTTTAAGAATATTGTTATAATGGCCGGTGCTTGCATATACACCCTAATATACATAAATATCATAAAATATTAGGTTGACAACTAAGTGATCGCGGGATTTGTCAATACCACCTAATGACAAAATCCGCAATCACTTAGTTGCCAGCTCAATATATTTGTAGAAATTACTGTTTTCCAGTGAATGGTTTTTACTTGGGACAGTAAATATTAAAAAATATTTGAACTGAAATTATATTGATTTGCAGCTTGCCCAGGACAATTTAAGCACGAAGCGTTTTACAGTTGAATTTCGAAATTTTTTATCGCAATATTCTCGGCAGAATAACGAGGTTCATTGGTGAAAAATCAATTTAATGTCCCCGGTTATGTGTGTGTACATTGAAAAAGTTGTTACGATTCTTTCATAGGAATTTTACGACCCATTAAAATCATATAACTTTCCGGCAACTACTTAAAAAGCTACCACTTATTCGTAAATATTGCTGTTATTTTTAGAGGCAATCAAATCTTCGCAAAAACACAGACGAAAATATTACCTAATTAAAATTAGAATTTATTTTAATCGCCAGTATATATCCACGTTATCCTGTTTTTCGAACGAGAAAAAGAAAAAAAAAACGTGTAGCTATTTTCTTGTAAGTTGATAAAAAAGATTATACGAGATAGTGATATTTAATAACTCGCAACAACCAAACGTCCGGATTAAATTCTGCACGAAAAAGCTGTTTGTAATGATAATTTAAATGCAAACGTTCGGCGTTAATCGGCGTATCCTCGTGTCTCGTTTTGAAACTGTGAAATCAATATAATTGACGTGTTTGCGCCTTCGAGCACGTCGTTTTAGACATTGTATGTATTGTTATAGGCCGTTTGGCTCTTCCATCTGCCTTTTCTAAACACGTCATCGATGACTTTGAGAAACTGAAACAGAAAAGAGAAACGATCTTGAGCAACGACGTGAAATCGTCGAATTTATTTAGCCGCGCTTCCTATAGTATGTTATTCCACTCTGTTATTCTTATTCCATCAAAACCCTTGCGTGTGACAAATTGCGAATATGCCTGACGCTTTTGGATCGCAGCCACGTTAAAGCTACGTCGTTCATACGTCTTCTTATAAAACGCGTGTTTCTCGTCATGAGACTCTTGCATTGCTACTCATGCATTTTGCACGGTTGAATTGTTGTACTTCAGGAAACTCTATTAACGTGTTATAACATATCGTAACATTGTGATTGTGAAAGCGAGTTCGATGGATTTGCTTAATTCTTTAATTTATTATTTTTAATTCTTTTTCTTCTGTTACTATTTCTTCTTTAGATTTTACAATTTTGTTCTTTTTTCCTAATCGTGGAATATTTTTTGTTAATGAATTAAAGTTTGGTTAACAGATTCTAGGAAACTTAGATTTATATGTATTATTTTTATATAGTATGCTAAAGGATATTTATTGTTATTTATTTACGAACAATCTATTTTTAATTCTTTTTTTCTGTTACTATTTCTTCTTTAGATTTCACAAATTTGTTCTTTTTTCCTAATCGTGGAATATTCTTTAGTTAATGAGTTAAAACGTGGTTAACAGATTCCAGGAAACTTAGATTTATATATATTATTTTTATATAGTATGCTAAAGGATATTTATTGTTATTTATTTACGAACAATCTATTTTTAATTCTTTTTTTCTGTTACTATTTCTTCTTTAGATTTTACAAATTTGTTCTTTTTTCCTAATCGTGGAATATTCTTTTGTTAATGAGTTAAAACATGGTTAACAGATTCTAGGAAGCTTAGATTTATATATATTATTTTTTATATAGAACATTATTATTAAGAATATCATTAGGTTTAACATACTAATTTGCTTGAAGCTTTATTTAGAACATGCATACACGAAGTCTCACTTATTTTGTGTTAAATTCCCTTTATACTTAGTCAATTTTAATTATAGAAATATTGCAATGCGTTAGAATCGCGTTAATTAAACGCCAAATGAATTAATTTGACAGGAGTTATTTCCATCACTTGGAATTGACTCAAAACGACAAACTCTAAGCTACAAATATACCCTTTGGCCAAGATACCAGGAATATCATCGATCAAGCGTTTATTAAGCATTGACTAAGCAATGACTCATTCTCTAATGATAGTAAATTTACTCTTTCCTTCTCATACTTCACTCAATGTTACATTTCCACGGTAAGGTCGATTCGTACTTTAACTTCCAAGAAGATACCATAAAGTTCAATCAAACTACTACCAATATTATCTGCATTTCAGTTTTATTCGTTATATATCATTACAATATGTACAGATTTTTAAGTAACAAATAAAAATAATTTAAGTTAATATTTACATTTTCGCATCAACCAGCTGTATTTAGCCAAATTCTTCATTGATACCTGCTTTTATTGTATCTGTTCTTTTATTATTTTTATCCTTACGTAAGCTAAACTCAAAAGACAAAGTTGCTCAAGTTTTCCTCAATTCAGTTTTATCAAATAAAACTAAGTTTTGTCAACACTAAACCTATCAGCTCTTGGTCAAAAAATTGACTGTTTTCGAACTTCTTCACAAATTTATCACTTTGACTACCACGCCGAAATCACATGTTTTGCTCAAGACGCCACGGGAGTATTTTTATTATTCAAAGCATATAATGGCAAAATAATAATAAATTGATAATGTAAGACAACATTCTTCCCCAATGGACCCCGTTTATCTTATTTGCGGTCACGGGTGACCACCGTGGCGCCTTGCTAACAGTTGATAGCGACATATTATAACAAGGCTTCGTTTATTTCAACAAACCATTCACATTCGTTGTTTCGTCATGAGCAAAACGTCCATAATATATTGTCGAAATGTGTAGAAGATATTAGTAAACAGTATTTGCTCATTCTATATATAATAGTAAGCTATGTGCACACTTCTAACTTCAATTATATGATTATAAAGCAACATTTACGATTATTTTCCAAGCTGTGTTTATAATAATATTCGTAGATTACCCCTCAAAGATATGGATGCAAACACAGTGCACCGTTAGATGCAAGATTTATTCTCATTTTTTTATCGATGTTCTAATAAAAATGTTTAACTGTTCAATGGGGCACTTTTTATTCCAAAGTATCTTCTATTTATCGGTTATATACAAAATGCCCTAACTGTCAATTTTCATACAATTTTTACAATTGTAAGAAGTTCAAGCGCTTCGGTCAACAATGACCACCGTGGCAACCAAAGTGTTAACCATATTTAAACGTTATCATATCGCTTTATAATTTCTCATTTTTCTTTAAACATGCATACAATATATTTTTCGGTATTTACTTTTAGTTTGCTTGTTTCTTTTCTAAGAAAAGAAAGTGTATTCTGTCTTGTCTACCGCTGTCAATTTGATCTGCTGACAAAGTATTTTAGTTACTCTTGAAATAAATGCGATCGGTACAAAGTAAAGGTTATTTCAAGATCAGATGACAAAGAAAATCAGTAATAACAAACAAGAATAGCTGTTATGTCCATAACCTTGTCGTAAACCATTATCCATCTCTCGATCAAGATGACTATCAACTGTCAAGATATATCAGGCAGGCCCATAAGAATCCTAAGGAACTGTCATAAAATTTAGCATTATCTTTACGGTATATTGTTACAGACATTGTAAACTTCGAGAAGTTTCTTAGGCTTATTGTGACAAAACGCAGGAAAAGCGGAACTTCACTCTCGAGTAACCGTTGGTGTAGAACGGCCAATGCTCATCAATATTTTCGTACAAATATAGCCGTCACAGACCATATTCTTACTTACTATGGTCCTTTCGACCAGAATACATCTCAATTTGTTAGTCAATCAGTAGACATCTAAATTTGTTATCTCTAAAACTCAGACAGAAAGCATCCCAGAGCGTTTTGTGTAAAGTTGTTATAAAAGGAAAAGTAAAATATATCAAATTTGACAATAATTTTGTATTCCGTACATGGTATTATTCTGTGATAAATATTTACCCTAGAAATGTCAAGACTTTAAAAAAAAATTATAAAAAAAAATAACGGACATAGAAGAAGGCTGTCCAGTGTTACAAGGTTGAGCAAGAAACTTCAGCAACTGAAAACAGCATGGAAACACATGAAAAGCTATTTACAACCGAATCAGAGTTGAATATTATAAATATGCGTTTACGTAAGGGCAAAAAGGAAAGAAATTATCGTTGACAGTAAAGAGTGAGACTAATGTAGAGAACCAACGTATCGAAACTGGGCCCGATGGGACAGTTTGGAGAGAAATAGATGCAAGTCGCAAACCTGGCAGGACATCGGTTCATAATATTTTTAGGAATGTTCTAAACGGCATATAATAAAAGGACAAGTAAACACGGCATTTTATCTTATCGTTGATCACCGTATAAGGGATCGTATCATAAAATGTACGGAAGAAGAAGCATTTAGAGTATTGGGGACTAAGAGAGAGCTAGATGCAACAAAACTAAATGCATTTATTGCTTTGCTATATGCCCGCGGTGCATATTAGGCAAAAAATTTTAGATGTCTCATATTTGTGGAATATAATTTGGAGACCTGTATTTTTTTTTCAAAAACAATGAGCAGGAATGACTTTGCTGAAATTATAAGGTTTATACAATTTGATAAGAAGAGCGAAAGAAGCCAACGTTTACGAACCAATAAATTTGCAATGGTATCTACAGTATGGGACCGATTTATAGAGAATTCACAAAATTGTTATAAACCTGGTGCATACGTTACTTTTGTATAAAGAATCGCGAGGAAGAAAACCATGCAATAAAACTATTAATAAATTCAGATTCATTACTACAAAAACTTGTCAAATAAAGATTGCAAAGGTTACAAAATTAGGAAAATTTGTTTAAGATGCGGGAAATATGTATTCGGCAAATGTACATTTGATAATAAAATAATTTGTAAAAAATGCAGCGAAGTTGAATAAGATATATCTCTATATAAATAAAAGAGTAATTCTATTTAAGTCTATAATTGAAATTAAACAGAAGTAAATTCGGACGAAATTTTATGAACGTTCATCATTTTATATACATTTACTTATAAATTAACCATTATCTAAGTTAAATCATAAAAAATATTATTTCTTTAATCGCCGGTCATTTTGACCGCACACGATAGGAATAGATATACACCAAGTGTCGGTAGGTTCAGCGTTAAATCAACCGCAGCCCAATTTACAGCTGCACCACTTCCTTCCGGATATTTCTCACTCAACAAGAAGCCCTCTTAACGTCAACCTTAGCGCATTCCCATCGAAAAGACACGGTTCCGCCCCGCGACACCGTTAGCCGCGTCGCGGATGGGGTCCGCGCGCGCGCTCGTGCTTATAAATTATCGGCGAGCCGGTATCGGCGCAACGAGCGTGTATTATCTCGGGACAAACACTGGTCGGAGGCTCTCTGGACCGCGTTTCCATCGACGCGGTCCGGTTTTATCAATCGCGCCGACGACCACGACATCAAATTATTCTGTTTATCGAACGAAAACGCTCTCTCAACAGGCGTGCTCGATACGTCGTTTATCTGCTCCGCCTCGTCGTATTTCTGCCTTCGGCTGTATCTTCCTCCCTTTCCTTATCTATCTTTCTCTTTCTTCTTCCTCTTCTGCTTCCACCGCTTCTACCGTGTTCGTCTTTCGCTACTTAGTCTTTTCTTTTTTTTTTTCTTTCTTTTCTTCCCTTGGTCCCCGGTTCTCGTCGTTACTTGTTTCTTTTTTCCTTTCTTGGCCCTCGTCGCCGGTTGGTACCGATTCTGGTTGGCGATTTTCGACGTTGCTCGTCCGGTCCATCGCTTGACAAAATGCACGGCGAGCAACTAACACGACAAAGAAACGGGGCAAAGGGGAAAAGAAGGAACATGGCGTGACAGAACGACACGAGCCGTCTTTCAGATACGTCCGAGCGATCACTGGCCTCGGACAAATTATTAATCCTGAAGTCTTGACCCCTTTCGCCTCTTAATCCGGATAAAGAGAGATATCTCGCGCGTTCGGGGACAAAAGGTCCAAGTGGTCTCGACGATCCCGCCTCTCTCCTTTTTGTCCATCTTTCTCTATCGTTTTTCTTTTTTACCTTCCCTTTCTTGACTCGTCCTCTGTTCAAGAGACTCGACTTTCCGTCTTTCTATCCTCTCTGTCGCACGACCTTCGTCTCGCTCACGCGAAGACATTTCTTTCC
Organism: Bombus terrestris; assembly: GCF_910591885.1. Taxonomy (NCBI): domain Eukaryota; kingdom Metazoa; phylum Arthropoda; class Insecta; order Hymenoptera; family Apidae; genus Bombus; species Bombus terrestris. The sequence goes on from NC_063274.1 coordinate 13,614,872, forward strand.
GGCCCTTGCTTTTTTCTTCCCTTGATCCTTTCTCTTGTCGTTCCTTTTAGACCGTTCACCGTGACGACGAGATAGTGCGTCGCGTTTATCTGCCGCGACTTATATTAGCTTTTTAGGTATCGCAAAGATCCCGAGCATTAGGGAATTCTTGTTTCACCGTTTGCAGATTTTCTCTTGCGACTGTCGCTCTTTCGCCGTCGCAGCTTTGCTTCCATACTTGTTCGCTCCGATTCTATGTGAAATTGCTATGGAAGAACTAGACTCTCGGCGAAACGAAAATCCGGAAGGATGCTTTTTAGCTGCGTTACGAACGATCGGTGGACGCATTCGCCGAAATAAAAGGAAGTTGTGTTGCAGCACGGTGAATGTTAGTCGACGAATATTCCGTGTATCTGTTGGTTGTAATTATTCAGAATTTCGAGGATTTTTGTCTGAAGCCAGCTCTTGAGAATATTAAAACACACGCAGTTTTCACGCATTTCATTTCACATCCATAGATCGATTTCTATCGTTTGTAATTCTGGAGTATTTTCGTTATCTTAAGCAGAGATCACTGTGTTGGTCAATTTTTAAAAACTATTATAGATATATACAATTCTAATGTATCGTACAATATTCGGAGATTTATAAATTGTCGAATAATATTTATAGATTTCTATAAATTGCTACAGTTTACACCTAGATACAGTACCTTGAACGTCGAGATCTATTAAATTCTTCGTTTCTATTTAATTTCTCTAATAGCGGTCATCATGGTTCCAAGAAACGTATCGAGTCACACGGTCAAATTAATAGTGAGAAAGCCAAAGCCCATCATCCGAACGAAACAACTCTGCAAACAATCAAAGAGGCCAAACAAACTTCGCCGCATCGATCGTCGAATCCATCAAATCTCCCGCAAGCAGCTGGCAACATCCGCAAACGCGAAACACCAGATCCGCCAAAACTATCTGGCGCAAAAGGAGAAACATGCAACAAGAGAGGGGAAACAGGCGAACAAGAAAGCAAATAGAAAATCAGGAAACCAGCAACAGAAAACACTAATGCTACAGTGAAACAGGCGAAAATAAGATGAGTAGACGTTAGAACGGGAAAAGAAGAGAGATTCGTCTCTTAATTAAGCGCTCTTTTCTTCCTGTTTCCTCGAGTCCGGCGTCGCGTCCCGTTTATCCGTTACAAATTCAGCCGCTACCGTTCGCCTGAATCTAATCGTCAAGATACATCGGGAAGCTACGTGTAGTAGCTTGTTCACGGATTGTTTCGTTCCCTGGTTTCTCGGTCTCCCTGTGGGAGTAGTAGCGGGAATCGTAGAGAAAGACCGATAGCTACGCTCGTGTACGGTGTTTCCGTGAAGGAAACGAAGGAGGAGCGTTGTTTGGATGGGAAACAAACGGTGGAGGACGTTCCATGGAGAAGGAATAAGGGGAAGGAGCACGATCCACGTTGATTAGAGGGGAGCATCGAGCGATTAGAACTTAACCCGACAGACCAGAGATAGAAAAATCTGGTATTTAATTAAGCTCCTTCCTTCCGTATCTGTGTCACGCTTGTCTTTCATTGGCTTTGTGCGTCTACATGCGCATGTATGTTTGTCTACGTTTGTAACACGTGCGTGTATGCAAGGTGTACACTGTACGCATCTATTATATGTATAAGGTGATTCAGAATCGAAGAAGTGGTACTTTCTGTTAATTTTTATTTATCGTCTTATCGTTTATTTCATAATTCGTTTATAATTCTTGCCTTAGGCTAGTTTAAGAGGCTCTCCGACTTACGTCATATTTACATTTATGTAAAAGAGTTCTAAACTCTTATCCTACTAATTACTTGAGTCAATACGTTTCATCATTGCCTTGGGTATTGATACTTTCTATTAATTTGAGTAAACCGACAAAAACCGGCTTAAGATCGAACAAAAATCAAATTACTTGTTCAGATGTTGTGTTCAATGCTGCTACGAATTGCTCGAACTTTTTTATGTTTCGATCTTGCTCTCGTTATACGATAGAGAACAAAAAGGATTTTTAAGGTTTTAAAAATATGTTTAACATAAAATTGAAACGAGAAATCACGCAACCATTGATTTCTTTCATATTCTGTCCAAATTGTCTGTACGTGTGCGCACGTGCGTGTTTGTGCAGAGGTATTTTTAACGTATTTTTTAACGATGGAAAAATATAATTGGTTTGAAAATGACCGAAAAAGCGTAACAGAGTTGATTGGTATTCGCAGTAAATAAACTTTTGCCTTTTTCAATGTTCAAAAACCCGTATCTTTTTTTCTCTTTAAATAAACACAATGTAAATATCGGAGATCTGTCTCATTATTAGAACAAACTCTTCAATTCGTAGTTTACGCTGCTGTGCTTCTGTAAACGTTGCTGTGGTTATCTAAGAGACCTATCACAAGAAATTCTGAAACACCCTGTACGTACTGCACGCTCACGCGACCACTGTGTCGCAGCGCCTCGAGTCTTCCTTAATGCGACGAACGCCATGCTATCGGCTCGTGTTAATTGCTGAAACGCCAACCGATCGTTAATCGCCTCGTCTCGCATCTCCAGCCCGGCCGAGAAGATAATTGAGCGTTTTGAGGAACGAGCCGATCGAGAACACGACAAGAGACGGAGCTATCCGCCGCGAAGCGCGTTGAAACGGCCGCTTCATTTAAATGATGCTTTTCTTTCCTCCGCTTTTTCTCTTCTTTTTAAATACGCCTTTTTTAAATACTAAGAAGTCAGTCATAAGCGAGCAGGCCGATAACTACAACGCCGGCGAGCAATTTCGATCTTCGATCTTTGCCTTGCTTTCCGGAGAAACGTGCTTCCTCTCTCTCTCTCTCTCTCTCTCTCTCTCTTTCTCTCTCTCTTATAAGAGTATTCTCAAAACGAGAGAGCCTGATGGCTGCGCGATTAAGCTCGTAAACGTGGCGAAATTAATCGACTGCGCGTCACTTCTCGAACCACCTTGCATTCTTCTCTTCTCTTCTGCTCTTAACGTCCCCTCCTCCCACTCTTTCTATAATACTCTTTCCATCTTTCGTTCGATCGAGCCAACCTCGAACCAGATAAGATTCAATGCGTTTCGGTGATTAACAACACCGAGTTCGTCGTGTTAATGTACGATCGTACGAGGATCATTACACGTTGAGAGGTCCGAGCGACATATATAGCCAGACTGCTAGAATCTTGTGTGTGTGTATGGGCTTGATAGAAGTGTGCGTAGCACTCCTTCGCACTAGGACACGCAGAATCATGTCATTATATTAGCTTAGTCGATTCCGGTAAGTCGGGCTGCACGTTCAAAGAGCTCGTGTACGGGATCGCGTAGACCGGTGATTATGGATGACTGTCAGATTCATAAATCGACTTAAATCCGATCTCGGCTTCTGCGTGAATTTAACTATCCTCGCGCTGACTTCTCAAGTCTATCCCTTTGCTACTATAATTCCTTTTCCGTTCATTCTTCCTCTTTCTATTTTTTGCTGCTTTGGCGTCTCTTTTAATCTTTCATTTTCTTGGAATTTTGCTTGTAATTATTATATTCGTGATAATCGTCTCTCTTCTACTGTATAATTCGCGACTAATTTCTTTCATTTCCGTTAGCTCAACGAGAATGAGCAAGATTTTGATTAGTGAGAAATGTACATTTTTGTGCATGAATCTTTGGCTAAGAGCCAACTATAGACTATACCTGAGAGACTATACCGGTAGTAGAATGCCAGATTGTAGAAATATAAAATATTTTACACTTTGTTGAATTCTTCCAATATTTGTTTAACAATTATGTAAAATTTCACAATGTGGAAAGTACTGGTCTTTATATGTGAAATACAAGTATATAGTTCACATAATTCAATATCGTTTGCAAAATACTAAGTCAACAGGTTTCTTCGCTGCTGAGAGGTAGATGAGTAAGGTTTTCATAGCGGCGATTAATCGTATTAAACACGCGTTTCTCTCGTATGGCACGCTTGTACAAATAACTTTTGTTCGTCGTTGTTATCGTATTTCTTTATTCGCTTTTGAAGAAAAATTCTACCGTATATATACTTATTAGTGTTTCCACGTAATAATACAATAAGCGAATGATCGATTTTTACAAGGCTGAAATATAGACGGGATCCCTGAAGAATACTCCTGGAGGCTAATCTTAAAATACTTCCACAGCAACGTATCAAAAGGCACTTCTTCATAATTAATTAATTAGCTACGTACTTTTATATTTTTCAAATTATCTTTCTTATCATTTCCTTTATCGGTAAATATATTTCGATTAAATTCAGGTATCATTCGTTGTTCAATTACCATTCTATGTAACGGTTCATCGTTTAATCTATGCTTAACTCACATTTCACCGAACGTACGCACGGATATCTAGTAACTGTGCGAAGATTACAATTATTTAACTATAGAAATTAAGCCTATCGCTATCCCATTCCGTTCCTAATCCGGCCATTTTCCCCGTGTCTTCTTCGATCCGGCAAATTCAGCTCTTTCCCTTTGTACAAGCATCTGGATCGAAAGCAATCCGAGCGACACATAGCGTGTTGCGAGCCAGCTTCCCGAGAGACGATTTCAATATCGGCGCTAATAGCGGCCAGATACGATAATCTCGGCCCAGTGGCCGTACTTAACGCTGACTTAACGCTAATCCCGGTCCCATGCCGATCCCGCAAACCTACGTTAGTATACTGGTGGCGTTATGTACATATGTACGCGTGTATCACGCCGAATAAGTGGATACCAGAGGCGCAACGAACACAGCGAAACTGCTGATGTACAGAGGATGGAACACAGCGAGAGAGAAGACAGGCGATTGCGTCCGTACAACGCTTCGCACGTGTACACCACTGGATGAGGAAGAGAGAGAGCGAGCGAGGGTGGTGGAAGAAAAGGAACACGTCGAGTATACGCCGAGAGGGTAGAAAGAGAGAGGAACAGGATGTGGGATTGCGTCGAATGTCGGAGCAGGAACGAGCCATTTGGCCATTTCGAGTTTAGTGACTGTTGCTAGTGCTGCTGGCGGTTGTTCATGGTTGCAGCCAGCAGCTTGTCTCGAGAGTAGTAGTCGTGGCGGTAGCACCAGCAGCAGCAACAGTACCTATGTTGCTGGTGGCGTTGCTGGCGCGCAATCCGCCGTCGAGACGATACTCGGCGCTCAGCCGGTCAGCCAACTTTCTGCTGGTTGCTAATAAACGCGCAGCTTCGCGGCTTCGGCTACTATGAACCTCTCTAGCTCTCTATCTGTCTCTGTTGCTCGCTGTGAACACGTTTCCAGGGACGTATCAAGCGTCGCCTCTCTCCCCGACAGAGTGGAGAGGCTCTGGAATTTCGGCGCATGTGCTCGCGGCGTGATTAGAAAGGGGAATGACGCAGGCCAGGAACGCGCAATCTGGGAGGATATTAAAGGGGCATTAAACGGGATCTTGGCGAGCTCGTACCGAATCCCTGTGTTCGAGCGGTGAGCGACCTGGCATTCTTGTTTTATGGAATTTGTTTTGAAGTTGGAGATATTAGATAAGCTCTAAATCGCGTCTGGCGCTTGCCTGATGGCATTGTACGCTGTGTTTAGTGGTTGTTAAATGCTTGCAGTAAAAGAGGAATATTTGACTTGTAGGGAAAAGGATAGTTGTATGTATATTATTTAGAAGAGTTTTAGCGCGGATCTGAACATTTTGTTTTAACGGAATTCTCTGCACGTTCGTTTAAAACTTTCTTTTTAATTTTCCCTACGAACGTCAGAAGTTACTTTAAAGACCTATTTATATAATTCACTTGATCGAGATTACGATAGGCTAGCTACATGGACTGAAAGATATTGTACGGAGGTGTTTGGACCGATATCAATCTAATTGAAGAATCTTATACGGAACCTTATCTTTAGAATGTAATACTTAAACGAAACGACTAATTTTAACCACCCTTAATTATTCAAACTCAAGTACATCAGATACCAACGCAAACAACGTGAAACAAAGTAAATGACCTGAAATTACTCCGAAACATCGATCACAAAAGAACGCAACAATGTTACCCGACTGTCTTCGTGAAAATATAGAACACCGTGAAACAACTTAGACGTTCGTATATTCGACCGAGGAATCGTTTCTCGCTGGAGCCGAACGAATTAATAGTCCGTCACGCATCGCGCGAAATAAACGGCGCCTGGTTGTATTACGTATTACGTAAAGCGCGACACGGTTTCCGGGGAGACTTCTGTTTGCACTTTATTACATCCATTCCTAATGTGATGTAACGATGATACGCGGAACGGAGCGTAAAGCACGGCTCTTGTCGCTTCGAGCGCTCCTATTCCGCTAGTTGGCTCCGCTAGATATACATAACCTATACTCTGATCTCTGTCTATTCAGCACGAAAAGTCCGCGTATATATCTTAACCGCGACAAACGATCGGTCGACGTCTGTGTCGCGGTCGTGTCGTTACAATTCGCACGGAACACAGCTGGATTTATCGTATCACGAAACGACTTTCGCCTGGCTCTCGTGATCTCTCCGTGATCTCTCCGTGATCTCTCTCGCGTTCGTTTCATTCAGGGCCGTGGCGAGAACGACGAGCAAAAAATTCGAGTCCGAGGCCCTCGACCTCGCGTTACAACCTCTGCCGGCACGGAACCAGGGTTAACGCGTGAAATTGATATTGCATAGCGGCGTGGAAGGTACGCGGTGAGAAGCGAAGGACGAGAAGGGCCAGAAGAGCAGAGGAGAGGAGATTCGGTGGAAACCGGAGCGGGCTTCGGGAAGTTTGGCTAATTTTTTCTTTGCTGATCGAAAGGGACGAGCACTCCCCCCGGCGTGTCGATGATTTAAGGCCACTCCTCCCTGTCCTCTGAAAAGAAGGAGCCTGAGAGGGAAACGGCAGTGGCCCCTTTTGCCCGTGTTATTTACGACCGACTCTCGACAGACGTTTCCAGGACCGCTCTCACGTCGAAGGTCGGAAAGCCAGCAACAGACGAGACTGGGGGCTTCCATGGTTCTCGAGGACCTTGGCGTTTTTCCCCTCTGGCTTGTTCGAAACGCAAACACTTTCCTTCGGCCGCGACCGACTAATTTTAGTTTCATGATCGTTTCGACCGGCCCCGAACGGCATGCGTTCCGCTCCGGCCGCTCGTAAATCTTTCCCGTTGAGTGTGACCGTTAAACGGCACCTCCGATGTAATCTGTGGAAAGACGTAATTTGTCGCGGGGGAAAAGGCCGAGGATGCTCCGTTAAACGTTGCCCGAGGAAATTCTAAAGAGCATAGAAATTTTGTACAAGAATTCGAGATATCTTAGGTACGGGGGCAAACATCGGAATTTTGCTCGATAGTGGATGAACATAAATTTTAATTTCGTTTGATTTTTACTGTCTTCTTCTCTGCCTTTTAGAATCCATATTGAAATTTCCACGAGTTCTAAACGAATGTATACGTATACATATTCCTTTCGAAATTCGTTTCCAACTAATGTTCGTAACATCTGACGCTCGTCCCTTCGACGAACTACGTACTCACCGATAAAAAAAGAATCGGTTCGATATAAACCTGTCGGAACGACGCGCGTCGCTTCTCGGGTTCACCATCGACCGTGCAAGATATCTGCCCATAGCTGAGGAAGGAACGGGCCGATTGCTACGGCCCTGGCTATATAAGCCATTACCGCGAAGCACAGACACTCGCCCGTCGCTCCTTCTTCGTTCGGCTATCTCCGTCTCTGTTCGGTGAACATTCGTGTCCTTGTCTTCGTTGCAACTGCGGTGCCGCGGACTCTGTCTCTCGGTCTCTCCCTCTCATCAGGCGGGGTGGCAGATAACATTGCTGCATGACACCACCGCTCTTGGTAGAACTACTCGAGCACCGAGAGTAGTAGATACCTACAGGCACACAACGAAGCTTCTCGTCTCGTCTCGCACGGCTCGCCGGCAGCACAGTCTCTCTCCATCGTTTTCTATGTGTGCGTCGTGCGCCATCGACGTTCACGAACACCTTAACGGAGCAGTGTCCGTGTGACAGTCACATAGAAAGACGGTTCCGAACAGCTCCGCAACGGGGAACGTCCATAACCGTGCGGCGTGGAGTAGCGCGCGCGGCGGCGGTGCAGTGCATTAGGACTGGGTTACGACAGTAAATTTTCACTACCGTGCGGAGTTCTAATGGCCGGGAATGCAGCTGGTTTCAGTGGCCTCCAGTTGCCGTCTTCGTCTTCCATTTTGCTCTTCCATCTTCCCTACCTCTCTGATTTCTCCTCTTGCTCGCGTCTCGCGCCATCTCTTGCTCGGCAAGCAGACGCGGCCCATGTGTACGTATTCACCGCATTGGTTTCCACGACGAAACGCGGAAATGGGAGTAAAGGAGATCGAGTAATATGTATGTAAGAGAGAGATAAAGCAAGAGAGAGAAAGGGAGGGGATGAAAACAGGAGGGAAGATGGGAAAGCGTTGGAGGAGAAAGAGACGGAAGATACGGCGAGGAGTAAGTTGTTCGCGGTTCCTCCCTGTAGGAAATGTTCGACTTCGGCAAGATCCCTTTAATATCGTCGAAACAGCTCGCGACGTGTGCACCCAGCTTCCATGGCACCAAAGGAGCAAAGGGTGAACGTATGCACACGCGTGTGCGCGTTCGTGCGTGCACGCGGTGAAAGGGAAGAGCAATCAGACTGTCCGCTGCTCCGTCGTTCCATCTTCCTTCCGCCGTTTCCCTTCACTCATCCATCCTCCGGTGTGTACGTGTCTCTGCGGCATCCCGTTTCTTTTTCCTTCTTTTTTTATACCTTTTTCGTCCTTTGCTTACCGTGGTTTCACTAAATCAAGTTTCAGCTCGACAACAAGCAGTATCTCTGCCGTCTACTCTCGCGATTAGTTTGCCTGGCTTTCGTCCGAGTCTTGTTGGAGAATTCTCCCACGATAACGCGAGTAGAAAACGCTAATAGGGTATTCTGCTTTGGACAGTCCGATAGATCTGGGTTTTTGAATTCTTTTGACGATCAGAAGCTTGGAAACGCGGTTTTCAAAGCGTTTTTGGTCGAACTGAAAACATCGACAGTTACATGAAAAAGTACACGCATATGATTTCTACGTGTACGTTTTAATTCCGTGGAAGCTTCGGATACGTTCTTTTTTATTAAGAGGATGGTTTTAATTGGCAACTCCGATATTCGTGTTCGATATTTTAAATGTCTTTCCTACATTTTTAATTCGCTAGTACGGATTCAAGTAATTTGAAAAAATTATTCCGTCTAACAGAGTACGATAGAAACGATAATGATAATACATTTTTTAAGTAGCCTGAGTCATTCTTAAAAAGTTATTTTCACAGTAGAGTAGATAACGGCTACTATAAAATTAATAACTATACATTGTATTACATATACGTCACTTAAAGTAGTTATAAAAATACCGATAAATCCACGTAAATACAATAACATCAATAAATTTATACACGCTATATATCACCATACAACCTCCTTTTTCAAAAAAGAACAAGAAGGAATTGGACGTAAAATAGCCACTTCAGTAAAATATCCCCTTAAAGGAGACGCGATAGGCCAGAATGCTTCTAGTTAATGGTTGATACTTGGCGTGCGTGCGCGTTTGACTGGCGACCTTGTTTGCTAATCGAATCTGCGCGGCGGTGTATCGCGAAACCCGTTTAGCGGTAAATTAACGAAGATCGCGTTTTCGGTGTCGTGTCGCATCGGTGGAAAGTCGTTAAACGGCATTAAGCGGCGACGAGACACCAGCATGCGGAACATAATGAAATACTTAAGGAAAAGTTTGCTACGCTTGGCGCAGAACGCGTCGTCTGTCTGTCCTTTCGTAAAACGACATTTAACGCAACGTCGTAACGGGTGGAAACGATCTTTTTTGTCTGCGTAACACGACATAGATAGTATACAGCCTATTCGTATCCAATTTCGCTTACACGGTGGTGCGAGAAAAACCGATGATTATCCGTGCTTGGTTAGCGCGAAAACATCGCCTGGCTAGTTGTATCTGTATTACTGCGTATAAGTACTTTCAATATCTCCGATCGGGATCAATCGTAATGATACTTATGATAGCCGATGCTTCAAGAGTGCTCGTTAAGTAATTTCTTGTCGTGAAATTGAAACACAGTCCACGAACGAAGTTGCGCGATCGTGAAAAACGGTTTTCCCAAAGGCGATCGTTATCGAAACGATATTCCCACCTTATCGACTATTCGTATCCTTGTGACTGTCTTTAAACGCGACGACACGACGCGACCACTTGCACAATTACGACGATGAGTTTTTGGAACACGCGAATAACGAGTATCTGGCTGAAAAGGCAAAAGAGAGACGGAAAAACGAGAGAGAGAGAGAAAAAGAAGGAATAATTACGGGTTAATGCGCGTCGTCGACGGTGATTAATGGCTTCATAAACTGTGCGGCGTACGAAGTTAGGTTATGCGCGCATGGTGTTTCCCGTAATTGCCGGATCGTTTCGACGTCGACACGGGTCACCGTAGAAACGATTAGAGGAGATGTAATCGCCTCGAACATCGTCAAGGAGAAATCTGAAATTCGCGAAATCAGGGTCGATAGTTGTGCGAGCGTGTCTTACGTTGCCTGCATCACCCTCGTGACACGACCCAAATTCGCCGAGGGTCGCTCCTACTCCTCCGACACGGTCTACCCCCACTATTTATCCACTCATCCGCTGTCCTCGATAAGTTTTGACAGGGTTCCTCTAATCGGCCCGTACTTTTACGTATGGTCTACTATATGTTATATAGATATATATATTATATATCCTATATATAGGACAGCAACTTAAAAAGTGGCTAGAGAACAATGGCGAGGCACCTTGCCTTCCCTATTATGCCAGCGCACGACTTCTAACGTATCACAGACGCACTCGATTTCAGTGCAGAAGAGGCCGATTGTGCGCAGGAAAGGGGCGGGAAACGGAAGGGAGGAGAAAGGGGAATACGAAAGCCTGCTGGTTCGGCGGTATATTGACGTACGATCCGATATACGCGACACGACCGGACTTTGTTATGCCGTAATAGCGCACCCCTAGGGAGGACAGAAGTCTGGAAGGACTCTCCGTTTGTCCATCCGCCCCTGTCGAGCGAAAAAAGCTCAGCGAAGAGAGCCTGACGAGTGGGGCCTCCGCGCTCCACTATCTCGCTTCCTCCCTTAAACCCTGTTTTTCTCTCCCTCGAGGTACCAGAGACAGGATAAGAGAGTGCGAGAGAGAGTGAGCGAATGAGCAGGGCAGGCGTGGGTGGCCAATAGTTTTGCCCCCTACTCGACCGCCGTAGAGCGGCCTACCACCACCTTTTCACAGTGCTGCGACTACTCCACGCGGATTCAACGAGCCAACGTCAACCATGCCGCACCGACGGGACGAAACGCGCGGGCATCCGTGCGCTACGTTCATTGGTCGAGGTCGTCGTCTCATTGGCTGTTTTTAAAAGCTGTCTCACGGTACACGGAAAGAGGGGTTCTTTGCTTAAGAACAAGCAGCTGCTATTGGATAAGTCGGAGTCAGGAGTACCGGGATTGGCCGACGGATCCGCGCGGACTGCAAGCAAGAGATGCAAGGGGGACTTATACTCGGGCCACCCCGATGGTAAGGTCGTCGGGGTGGAAAACGCTCAAATGGGGTGGTTTAACGCGAACCTCGGTGCCAGAAGGACCCGCCACCGTGAGGGCTCTACGCCCCTCTCCAGACCCGGGGGGCTCCGGCTCGTCGAAACAACGTAACGACCAGCGAAATTAGGTAATTCGGCCTCGTAATAATGCGCCGCCACCGTCCTACCTCCCCTCACCCTCTTCTATCGTCCCCACCAACTACGCTACCCCACCTCCTTCTTCTCCACCTCCTACTCGCTTCTCTTTCTCCACCTCGTCACCCTCCTCCCCCGCGCAGTCGGTAATGAATCGGGTACGATGGAAATTAGGGGCTCACTGGACGCCACCCATTCCCTTCTCTCATCTTCGCCCAACACCGTGTTGCCTTCTTCTATACGGTGCTTACCGGTCCGCGATGTTTGTTAAACGTATCGTCCGTGGTAATTCCAACCGTGAAATCACGGTGGCAGAAAGAATTTGTATTTAGACTCGTAACCGATCGATGCCAGTTTTTCGGTGTGTCTGACCGTATATATACGTGTGTACACTGTACACCATCAACGCGTTCGGTATCGAATCGGTTCCGGTACCGTCGGTTATCCCCGCTCGCTAACTGTTCTAATCACGGACCATTCAAAATACGAAATAACCGTTCCACTTACGTGGCGATCGGTGATTCAATGGATTCGCTCGATTACCCGAAAAGTGACTATTATCGGAGCAGAAAATCCGACTCGCTCGGCTCCGCGGCCGAACGGAGAACGACGTTTTGTCGGGGGGTTTTCATTTCTTCCTCCGTGTTCTCCTTTTTTTTCTGCTGGCTCTGGTTCTTGTTTGCGAAAAACGTGGTGGTAAAGACGCAACGTTAGCGAAATCGGATACTTCAGATTCGTTGTCATGCATCTGGTCAGCGACGTTTCTCCGTCCCCACTTGGATGGAACTGTCCTTCGGAGTCGGGACACTCCTCAAAATGTGTAATGAACCGAGGACAATAGACTTTCAAGCCCGGGGGTTAACCGGCCGCGACCGCCGCAATATTCTCTCTCTTTTTTTTTAAACGCGTTTCTTTCTCTCGATTTGCGCCACTTGCGTGTCTTGTTTCTTTCACGCGTCTTTTATTCCCCTCTACCGTGTGTCCCTTTTTTCTCTTGTTTTTCAGTCCTACTACAAAAAACAACTACCGTGCTTGTAAGTTTTTATGCGCTTTTTTATTCCTCGTCGTCAAAGCCTCCTCCAAACGCTTCTTGCTCTTTCCTTTTTTTCTTCCTTCCCTTCTTTCCTTCCTTTTATTTTTACCCCTCGCCGGTGCACAGACTATGTGTATACGCGCGGCTCCTCGAAGGATCGAATTACATGAATGGAAGTAAACCGCAACGCGCGACGTCGCTCATAAAGGGACATCCGCAGATAACGTCGAATTATATACCGGTTCTATGAAAAGAGGCAGTATCTCGGGGGAAGTCCCGCGTCACGACTCCTGCCCCCGGCATTATTTACACGCTAAGGCGACTGATCCTGTTTGCACGCAAAATTCAATTCAGTTCTTTACGCCGCTGGCTTTATCGTTAACGCCGGGAATATCATGGTGGTGGCTCGCGTTGCGAGCGTGTAAATATTAGAAGCACAAGGACTATGTAGCCGGAGGAACGGGCGATTCATGGGGACGCCGGCAACGTCAACCGAACGTGGTGTTGTTCGCCAGTCGTCGTAACAACAGCTCGCCCTGGTGCTCTTGTCGCAACGGTGCAATAGCGGAGGAAAGTCTTAGAAAACTATAAAAGCAGAAACGGGTCGTTTCTTTTTACGCGCATACTACGGTGACGCGGTGACGATAAAAGAACATTGTGCGCCTTTAAAGCGCTCGTGTACCCTAACTTCTTTTCTTTCATGCGTTCTTTGCGAGCTTCTCTGTACGGGTCTTTAAATGTATTTTTAAAAGTTTTGAATTTTGATAAGGATTTATTTCGAGGATGATCCGTGCGTTAATGATCCCTTTAATAACGATCGAATGTGAAGTAGATTGTAATTTCTTTAGCGACGGTAAGTATTTAATTCCATCTCCAGAGTCATGGAGGAACGTGATTCCCTAATTGTTTCGTGCGCCGTAATTCATCCACACGATTTGTCCGTAAGGTTACACAACGAAATATTTCCCTTAAATTAAATTAGCTTAACAAATGCGCCCCTTCCTCAAGATCAGATCTTACCATTACGCGATCGCTGCGAAAGTGGCTCGTTAATATTCATTTCCGTCCAAGGAACAGAGGGAACAACGGCCGCGCAAAGGAGGATGAGTAGCGCGCCGGTGGAAAAGAAATAAAGAAAAAAAAAAAGAAAAAAAAAGAAAAAGGAAACGAAAGAGGCACGAAGAAAGAGAAAGAAAGAGGTATGAGTCGGAAGAAAAAAAAACGAGGGGCAAGGGAGGCGAACGAACGCATCGATAATTACCGGAGCGGCTTATTAAAAACACGATATTCCGCGGACAAGCGGAAAGCTGCACGCACGATTGAGCACCACTGGAAAATCCTCCGCGAAAGATTAATTGTTCACCCTCTCCTTATCCTCTCTTTTTCTCTCCATTTCCACGCCCACCCTCCGTCTGTTCCAGCGTGCTCAACGAAAACTCTCATCCGCGGGTTCCACCAGGCATAGAATATCGCGGCGGTGGCCAGGCCGCCCCTTGACTCCCCTTTTCGAGAGCGTGTCCAAACTTTTTCACCGTGTGTTGGTCTGTGAAGCCGTGCTTTGCCGTGTGGCGGCAACGTTGGCCGTGGCGGTGGTGGCTCTGTGGCGGTGGCTGTGGCAGTGGCGCGGCATGGTGCGCGGCGCGGAGTAGCGCGGCACGGACCAGCCGAAAAAAGTTTATCGCAAAATGGCTGCCGGTATTTACGCGATTCGGGGGCGGAGGCTTTTTCCAACCCTCCTCCACCAAGCTGTATCCCGCTGCTACCGCCACTACCGCCGCCACCACCGCTGCCTCCGACTCGATGCTGGTGCAACGGCGCGGAGCCAGAACGACCCAACTGCCGAGAAAGCTTTTGCATAATAAAACAGCCTGTACTTCCTCCACCCTGCCTCCACCTACCCCTCCAAACTCTCACTTGCCGCAGCCATAGCTTCCTGCTTCTCTCTCTTTTTCCCTCAATTACTTTTCCTCTTTCTTGCTCGCTTTCCTCTCATCCTCCTCTTCGTCTCTTTTTCGCTCCTTTCTCCGTCTTTGTCGGTTTTCTGGTCGTACCCTTTAACCATCCACCGCCACCTCCCCCTCTTTTCATCCTGCTTTTTCTCTCTTTTTCCACGAGCCGACGTCGAATCGGGAGAGAAAGAGTATTGGGTACGGTGTACACCTGTGTGCACGGGTGACGGGATCGTAAAAAAGAAGGGTGGAAGCGTCGATTCGCGGCGTCGAGAGAAAATCGAAAAAATGTCGCCATCTTGGTGCTACCGAATGCCGAGGCTGCTTGCACTTTCGTGCAAGGAGTCGAAGAACACACAGTTTTCTTTATCACCCGTTTGTACTATTCCCGATTGAGAAGATATTATGGAACTTGGTTCGGAAATTGTAGCGGAATGGAAGTGGGTAATAGGACGAGATACATAGTTACTTTAGTGTACTTAGCCAATATACGAGTCTTATCTTAAGTTTCGTTAATCATACCACGTCTTTGTAATCTACTAAACTTTCTAATCTAGCAAACTTTGTAATCTATTATATGTTACAATTAACGTGACTCGATTTAAATAGCGATGTTGATAGTTTACAAGAGGTAGTTGAATTTTAGAATTTTCCCAAATATATTTCAGCACGATTTATGCAAATTAAAAAAAGACGCGGTGGGTTGAAACAAAGATTCGACCGACGAATATGATTTATTACATATAGGTAGGGTCTGTCAAGGGTTTCAAAACTTTCATTCGTAATTAAAATTTCCCAAATCAATTAAAATTTCAACCGTAATAACGAGCAGACTACAGTTTTAAATAATTTTCTAATGACATCGTGACAAGCACAATGCAATTAGTATTAAAGTAACACGGCGCAGTGCTTGAAAACTGCGATAGATGATTAAATGTTCTCTCGTATGCTGTTAATGCTCTTTTAATGATTTAATCTCCGTTTACAATAGAAAGTTAATCAGTACACCAGAAATTTTCCACCGTTTTAAAATTTGCATTTTCCCTGAAATTCGGTAATATTTTCTTGACCTATTCAGTTTTGAACGTCAAACTTTCTACTGCCGAAATTATGGAAAAGAAGAGAATAAAGCATAATCTATACGTAATATACGTGGAAATATAAAATAGCAAACCGTTGTATAAAATTGTCGAAATTCAGGTCGCGTGTAACACTGTTCACGTGGTATCCGCATGGAACAACTCGATTTGTAACTCGAATAAACTGGTCTACGACACGAATTTACAACTGTATATCGTTCACGTGCAAATTTTATATAGTTTGTGTGTAATATCTAGAAAACAATGTATTTATTTAGGTATACTTGTACGGTAATCTTCATCGCGATCTATTAATCTATTAATCCAGTTATAGTAAAGTAATAGCATAAAGTAATAGTAGATAACATCTAGCATCAGATAAAAATGTACAGCAGAAATAGAAACAAAGTTAAAATGTTATCTGAAAAATCTACAGTAACCAGAATATAAAGTTAAAGTAGTCACAATTTGAAGAAGAAAATAGAATAATTAAAATAACTTATCTAAGGATCTGGTTTATCTAGTTTGGAAACAACTATATAATAAACCGTTAAACGCAAAACGCATAATTAGAATCATACCAGGCTCGGCGTAATTTTCATAGAAGTCCTAATTCTGTCGCGTTAGTTCGTCGTCTTCTTTCCATTCGGATTATAATTCATTAAGTAAGTCATTTTCAAAGTAACAATTTATTTCCTCAAGATTTCTTAATGTATCATTATATTTGCAGTATTAAATATACATTACATTATATAGATATATATATGAAAATTTCATTGAGATCGATTTATCTAAAATTAATTTTTTCTTATAAATTTGTAATTCCCCAAAGAGATTCCCGATTAAGAAATGACCCAGTTATATAACGGGTTAACATCGATCGTTCCTGTTGGTTCTATTACGTACAGCTGACCAGTGAAACTACATTTATCAAACTGTATGTTCCATGCTGATTGAGGTTACGCGCCCTCAGGTTTCTGTCAATTCGCTCGACCAGACGCTGAAACGTGTAAACTTTGTCGTCTAACTAACCGATTACATACTAAGATCTCATAAAGCGTTAAATAGGATCACCAATTGATATAACCGCAACTAGGGCTGTACATATTCTATACGCACGGATTTTTTATGTTTCTCTCTATATCTTTCTTTTTATGTAAGGCATCAGAGATAGTTTTCTAAAATCAATTTCCGTCATTGTTAGCAGAACAAAGATGAATCATAAAATAGAATTGGCGCTTCTAGAATTTATATTTGAACTTACGTTAGAAATGAGTTACAAGTATATCGCGGAGTTTTCTGCATTTATGTGAAATTTCAGGCTGCAGAAATACATAGAATACATATAATAGAAATGAATAAAATATAACAGCCGTTGTAATATTTAACAAAACAATTTTCTAGTTACGTTCTTTTTCTCAAACTGCATTTTTATCGATTTGTTAACATTATGACTAAAAAAATGAGGAATATTTTAACGTAAAATAGCTAATCGCTTTTAATGTTTTAATATTACGAAAAGCAATGTTTTTTAAGTTACGAAAAGAGTAGCAAACATATTTTTAGCTCTAAAGTCAGACAAAAGAATTACATACGTATTTTGGTAACGTAAGATTAATTGTCAAGAAACAAAATGTGAAAAATGTTACCTTATAAAAACTTTGTATCTTTATGAATATAATTAAAAAAAATTGTTGCCTTTATTAATTATCAAGAAGCGCTTCTCTTCTAATATTTTATACGTTTTAGCATATTATATGCATCCTGTAGATTTTTAGAATCTGAAATTTTTCAAAAATGCATGAACATCCGCAGTCTAAATATGGCTTATCGCGCTCTTCTGTAGCGCGGTATTCCTATAGTTTCCATCCACTATATTTCCTACAAGCTACCGTAGTCTGTCGCGTTCCGCGCGAGAAAACGCTCGCTCGCGGCAGGTTTGCTCGCGCGGACGAATTATTCGCCGGTAACCGGCTGAAACGAGTCGATCGCTCGTTTACATTTACGCCTCGTTTCGCGCGCCGGAAACTCCTCGCCGTCCGTTCATTCGTTTTCCGCGAAGTCGTTCGAGCGATCGCCGGGCCAGCCGAGCGGAGAGCGGCGTAAAACTTGGCTAAAACATACCGACGAACTTCGACCAGGCCAATAAAAATCTCGAATAGCTTCCGAGCTTCGTGGGGGTAGGGGTAAAACGCGTCTGCGAATTCTTCTCTTTTTTTTTCCCTCTTTGCTGCCTTTCTTTCTTTCGTTCTCGTTTCCTCCGTTCGCTTAGCTCGTTAGAAAGTACGCTCCACTTTCTTTGCTCGAACGATCCCCTCTTACGTTTCCCGCGCCGGTACAGTTCGCTCGAAATTATCCGACGGATATTTCGGTATCCGGCCACTTCCGACTTTCCTCCGTTAAGTCGTTGTTTCGAGATTTGTTGAGAATAACAGTTATTTTGTGTTCAGTTCGATAAGATGATTGGATCTTCGTACAAGGAAGCATCTGGATCTTATAAGGCTGTTCTTTTAAGTTCGTAGCAGATGTTGGTGTTGGAAAAGGGAAACGTGTTAGAGTTTATTGCAATGCGCACTAGAAATTCTAATTTAATGTACCTATCCGAGGTATATATAATATTTGTAACTCTTCCCAGTAATATCTAACAAAATTTCCTATGATCATAGTCCATAATGATTACAGATAACGATAATGGATCCCTCTTACTACTCTAATCTAGTAGTGTCGAAACTCGAACACGAGAAATTTCGTAACTACTATTTGAAGTACTCGAGAACATTATCTGTTCGTTTGTGTTCTGTATATCTAACCTTGTCATCTAAATCAACCTAACCTCAACTCTCGAACGGTTGGCCGATTAAAAACGAAGACTCGCAAGTATACCATGAACAAGTTAGGCACGTATGTATATGTACATGGATGTGTAGTTACATCATTACCTTAATGTCCCTTTAAATATTCTCTGCAATTTTGCTTGAAAATAAAATCCAAAACCAAAGCAGAAGAAGAAAGAAACAAGACGAGTTCTGGTTAAATAAGTGGGTACGTAGTTGGAGTTTACATTTGATCGAAGCACTAATGTTCTCGAAGGAGCCGCCCTTAAGCGATGGACGATACACGACGCTGTGACCGATCGAGAAAAGTGGTCGATCCCCTACCATCCACTCGGCCCGATGAAAATTACTTTCCGATAATCCCCGAGTTTTTGATCCCGGTAAATATGGATTAACCCAATTCGATTATTCATTCGAAGCACCTCCCGCCTCGTGAAGGACGGCCGTGCTCGCGGAAATAGAGCAATAATCCCGATTAAAAGCGCAGCGATCGTCGCGTTTTTGTTGCGATAAAAGGTCGAAAACGGTGCGCGTTAATACGCGCGTCATTATATCGGGATTAAAAAGCTTTTTGTTACCCCTCCCGATAACATTATTATTAATTTCAAAGCGGTGCCGCCCACCCCCCATCGCTACTCGTTTCCGCTGAAAAACCGGCTCCCGCGCTTGCATTTCATTATTACACCGTCCTAGCCGGTTGAGTTATCGTTCCGCTCCGCGTTCGACCGTTTTATTTACCTTTCCCATTTAACCATCGCCCCACGATCTCTCTTTCTCGCAGATCGGACGTCGCGTATCGAAATTATCGGCTGCCGCGTATCGACCAGTCGGAAATCGTTTCCGTAGCTCGTAAACGCGTCCGGTCAACCGGATGGTGTGTACGCGTTAAAGAACATATGAAATGCAGACGTACGCGCGAGCAGAGTCGTTTTCAACGGATTTAACGACCTAACAGGTCGGAAAGTTTACAACTCACTCCGGTTGGTCGCCGGACGTCTCGCGACGTTAATCCGATCGTAGACGCGACGAATTATCTTTGCAACGAACTGCTCGATCGGCAGGGTCGAGATTGCCACGATATCTGGATTTGATTCGCGGTAATAAGACGGCTCCGGGCAAAAATCTGTCAACCGTGGCGGAATTCTCGTCGTTCGCCAGCCGTCGCGACCGATCGATCCGCTCGATATCGACCATCCACTGATAACTGGTCTTATCGTACTGCTGGATAGACGTATACCGAGGTTTCAGGATGGAGACTACCTGTGTGCTTCGACTACCGTTTTGCTGTTTGTATTTCTCAGGTTTAATAGGCGATGATTTGCTTTTCAATTTTGTTGGAACGTGATTTATGATTATTTTTGTGTCTCAATGGGTGGTTGTTGTAATTTGTCTTCGTCGTTTGATCATGATCTTTCAAGTCGAATCATAAAGTTAGCTTTATATTTAGTATCTACCTTCTTGTGGTTTCAATTGTATTGAATAATATGTTTGTATAAATGTTATACTGATCGGTATGATCATATTCAATAGGTTAAAATGTTATTCATAATTTGGCGATGGTTACAAATGTTATTTACTAACAACACGTCTATTATGATATATTTCTATTAAAATAAATATTGGTGCTAAATAATCGATCTTACATTATATTGAAAGTAACAAACAATACAACGTACAATTTCGTCAGAATGAACTGAGAATCCATCTGCAGAGAAAAATATTAATTCTAGTTACTTTCGAAAATTCTAAAGGTTCACCGATAATATTCGTCAAATATTTGAAAGTGAACGAAGAAAAACGAAGATGGCACGAAAAAAATGATAAATTCTTCGCTTTATTTAATTTCAAAATGACAGATAATAAAAGATGTTAGGTAAGGACGGCAGTATTGCACGTAATGATACGATACAACCAGTAAATGATCTTACAAGATTCAGACAACCACACTCGACGATTATGATATTTTAATCTTCGGACTGGATTTTCGATCGATCCGGAATCGAATACGGATCGTTCTGGTTTGATGAATCGGACGTTGGTCGTGAAGGAACCACATTGCTGAGGTTTTGTCCGATGTATTCGCACTATTCACAGCCTACGCGTGAAATCTTTTGGCCGGCTCGTATTTCAATAATGCATGGCGCCGCTCAAACTGCACGATAAACCACCTATCGATCCCGCGCCACTATTACTGTCGTTTCAACAACTGTTGCTGCCGGATTAGTGGTGGCGCGCCGGGCCACGCAATCCGCGGTAAATAACGATAATTACGTAGCTTCAACGTGTGCACGTCATTTTTCCTGGTTGCCCGCTTCGATTAACTCCTATTCCATTCGATTAGTCCCTTTTTTCCCTCTGAATATTAAAGTCGAATTCATATTTTGTTTTTCTTGTTTGATAGACACTATGAAAGTTTCTCTCTAGAGTTTAGTTTCGAACACATACTCGCTAACCATAATGACCAGAAATGTTCAGGCGAATGATTAATTATTTTACTTGTAATAGAAAGACATTAGCATTTACCTACTCCGTATGATTACAAGTTCTGCTTATTCATTATAATTGATTACAACCTTTCGAAATTGGTAATAATCGTGTTTAAGAAACTTTTGCTCGAGATCTCGCTGGTTTTTTCTTCCACTGAACACTATTTATTTAATTAGATACTTTCTTTAAAAGGAACGTTGTTCTACCGTACTCAGTACACTTGCCTCATGTGATTAACTTTTCTACTATTTTTGGAGCGAACTAGCCTAATAACACTTCTACGGTATACCATCGATCAAAATTTATTCCTTTCCAATTACCAAGAAACCAAATACCCTTACGCATTAATTGAAACATTCTCGAATTAATGCTACTGCAACGTGACGCGCCATAAGAATGTAAGAAATATACGTAGGGTCGTAGGGGCGATCATTTGTGCCGGACGTTGGAAATAAAAGAGGTGGGGTGTGCGGGTACGCAATGAGCCCGAAATAGTAGCGTAACGCGTAGCGAACGAGAAAGAGAGAAAGTATGGTGTGAGGGACGAGGAGACAATGACCGGCAGGGTCGCGGTCGAGGTGTGAGTAGGGTTGCCGCGTGATATACGTATACACAAGCGAGGTGTAACGCTAACTCATCGTTATCACGAAACGGTTGGCCATTATTTTCGCCCGATGATGGGCCGCGACTCTCGTAATATCTTGTACGTGCGGACCGTGCCGCGGTTCGGTGTTGTTTGACGGCGTGCGCATGCGCGTCGCGACTCGGCCCGCGATCCAATGGTGGGGGAACACGGCGCACAAACACACGCGACCGGATACTTGTACGCGCCACTTCCGAGACCGGCAGCGACGTGTGCGCGTACACCACGGTGGTTAATTTCCAGTCAAATTTCATTACTTGACTGCGGCGCGGTCGTAGATGGTCCATGCCAGCCGCTTTCCCCTTTCTTCCATCTCTCTCCATCTCTCCTCATCGATTCTCCCGTCCTTTCTGTCTCTCCCCCATTTTCCCTATTTGCCTCTCTCGCGCGCGCTCATTTCAGCACGAACGTTGCATCTTTGTCTGGCTGTGCGGCTCTGTACGGACAGTGTGACCACCACGCCATCGTCCCTCGTGGTCATACACGGCCAACCCGGAACATTATTGTTACACAGTTGTCCATTGTCAACGGCGTAAAATGGAGACGCGAGGCAGGGATATTATTAATGATCGTCGTTCGCGCCCGAAACCTGAACCGGCCTGGCTCTGATTCTCCTCCCGGCCTTCGCGTCATTGTCTATCGCGCTTTCTCTTTTCTTCTCTTCCTTTTCTCCTTGTAATTTTGTTCGTTGTATTATCGGATTTTTCTCTTTCTATGCTCTTTCAGAGGGGAGATAACGAAACTCGTTGGAGTAGGATGTTGGAACGCAGGACTCGGCGAAGATCAGCTTGCGGATTTTGTAAGATAGAATATGTAAATTACTTGAAATTTCAACGAACACCTGAAAGTTGATTTGAATACGAGCTGTCAGTTTGCGAAGATACATCGAATTACTAATTGATGTATGGATATTTTTGTTGTCGGGTAGCTACTGTAGCTGATTAAGTTGTCTTCTGTTTGAGGAATTGCTTTTATTAAATTCCGTAAATTCAAGTAGCCATTAGCGTGTAACGATGGAATGTAAGCAAATGACATTAGATAAGAATCTGAAAAACTATCATATGAAATACACAGTAGGAATTTTTCGAGATAAATAATTAAAATCGTTAAAAACTAAATCTTGTACCATTTTATTATCCTATTAATTAGTAATTAATTATTTTACTTGAATCTCCCTGATTTCTATCGATATTCGTTTGTAACACAGATTGGAAATTTATTCGTATCAATCCCGTTGCTCGATGATCCTGAATAAGCTTCAAGAGATAAATGCACGTTTCTGAAATGAATTAACATATATTTAACGTACACTTATTATACTTATTAGTATAACAGTAGAACTTCAAGAATAATATCCATATGAAAGTTTCACAAATGTGATATATTACTTAATAAATTTTACTTATCCGTCGAAAGGTATTTAGAAAGCTTCTAGAAATCTCCGAGATAATCCTCGAATGACTTTCAACGGGTTCGATCGCCAGAATCATTCGAGAACTCTATAAACTTGAATTTTCGGCCTGACTGACGCTTTACTCGATGTTAAACGGAAAGAATTTCTTAAGTTGGTTACCTGAAAAGAAAATCCTCTTTGAACCCTATGTAAGGAATTGTATTTGCTAGTCGTAAATGACGGTCTATGAGTCACTGTAATCGTCGTACCATACGAACGATCACACAATAAAAGTAATCGGATATTTTACCTGAGTAATACAGGAAGAAGGAAAAGTTTTCTTGGAAAATACCTTACGGGGCATAACGTTAACTGAAGGTCCGTTTTTATATCAGTAAAATATGGCTATATCGAATGCCTATAAATGCAATAGAACTCCCTTTTATTACTTTCCTGACTTCTTGTAGTAGTGTAATTAAATACACTTCTCGGTAATGTAAAATTAAATATTGTATAAAATAAAATGCACAGTAAGCTATAATTTAAAAATATGTCTCTTTAAAATTCTATTTAAATGTTTCTGGAGATAGAAGAAAAATTGTGTAGTTTAATATGCATTAATCCAGGCTAATAAATTTTAATAAGATAGCTTGGCCATGATAAATTATTTTATAAACAATGTTTAAAGTAAATAAATGTTCAACCTATTTTTATCGTCTAAATGACATGTATCACGGCCAACAAAGTATTTCACTGTACAGCACAAACACTAAAACATTAATTTCGTGATAGTAAATGCTGATTCGTTGAACATTCGACTACCAATATCGATGATAGGTATCACTAAATTATTACCATTACTGTTTCTTTGAGCGACATACGCGAAAAGATGATTATTTCATGAGTTTCGACGAAGCAATCGGAACACGTATATAGCGAGTCAAGGTAACGTTCAGAAAACTGTCCATTTGCACATTGCAGCAAATTGTGATGAAATTGCAACATAAATTTCTTTCCTGTACATCTCAATGCCATTGATAAAACTAATTCTACAGATAAATACAAATACACATATTAAGAACTATTTATATTTCCTGAAACATTGAAATGCTCAATTCGAATTTTCGTGGAATTTCAGATACGTAAAATGGTCAAACGTTTAAAGAAAGGTCGAGAACGTCATGAAATTTAACAGATTACGCGATTACAAAACGTTGGTGCAGTCGAATTACAGCAGAATAACCGGCGACTAATTTCGCGGTGTTTGTCGTTTCGTGAAAAACCGGTCGATTCGCGGGGAGATTTCGACGTAAGTTAATTTTCGCATTTGAAAACGCGTTCGCGTGTGTACGTAGGACTTCGCAAACGCGCAATATTTTTAATGGAAACGCCGGAGAACGGTTGTACTGGGAGGTTAGAGAGAGAGAAAGAGAGAGATAAAGAGAGAGAACTCGCACGCTAATGACTTTTAAATATAGTTTTCCCTGTAGAAGTCCCTCGGTACAAATTGCTCCTGTAAAACTGTTTCGAACGGTGCTCGTTCATTCGGTCAACTGGCGTTTCCGGTTTTTTCTTCCGTACGATTTGTACACACGTTTCGCGGATTAAACCCGCGGTGGCGAACATGCGAACCGGGTCAGATGCACGAAATTTCCAATTACCAGCACGTGGACGTTCGAACAGCGTGTTAAAAGAGCGAGCCAACTCTGTTGCTGTGAGAAACAGAGATAGCAAGAAAAAGAGGGAGAGAGAGCGCTTTCGAAATGGAAATGGAAGGAAAACATCGAGGGAAAAAAAAAGAGAGAGAGACAAGAACTCGCGAGTAATTGGCCGATCCATTTCGAAAAGCGTACAGCGTTTCCCCTTTCGTTCGACCATTCCTGATGGCAATTATTATCTCCTGACGTTTCGATACGATCGTGCAGGTTATTAACGTGCAGTCGGTTCCCTCGATAGATGGAAGAAAAATATTAGAACAAATGAGGCGTGCCTGGTCATTCGCCTCGTAGATTGAAATCATAAATTCATCATGTTCAACCCATTTCTTTTGGACCTTTAATAAATATTTCTTGTAACGAATGGCGTTACACGGCTGATTCGTACGTTCGCGCGACTTTACGTCTGTTTTTCATTAATAAGTTCATAAGCGTAGCGAGAAATAGTGATTCGAGCTTTTCCAGTGGCACATGTTTGATGTTACGACTTATTGATGGCTTTTATTTGTTGTACCAGTAACATTAAATTGCGCTATGTTCTTTTAGTGATTTCACCTTTTTGGAAGGAAACGTTTTTTAATTGTCAAACAGACTGTCTTCGTTCAACTCAAAGAATTTGCTTAATTACCATATAGATATTTTTTCAGTTTTTCAATCCAGATACGTTTGGATTACATTTCTGGGCTGTGATTCTGCTCCTAAAAATAAATATAATTGGCTGCTGATTGATCGAACGAAGTACTCGTTATACAACCATAATTGAAGGCAATTTTGTTCGACTAAAAAACCAACAATATATGTATCGTTTGTTACAACATATTGTCTTCACAGTTTCAATTAAATGAACAATTAGTAAGAGTAAATCTTTCAGAAAATTAATTTCAAATAGAGAGTTTAAGTTACAGATCTTACCTACCAGTCTGTTGTTTTATGGACTAAGGCAAAATCTTAAGTATTCGTCACGTTTCATTTCATAGAATGATAAAACCTATGTTTTTCAAATTTCCGCAATTCATGTCTTTCTTTCTTTGCTAATAAAGGCAAAGCTTCTAAATGCTGACTCGAGTAAAAAAGGCAAAATTAACAAAGAGTCTCTGAGCTGCGTAATTACTTGAATCACAAATGATCACAGAGATGAATAAACGACAAGTTTCATCCCCCTGGTTAGTTAGCCCGAGGTGAGGTTGGTTACCGCGAATATGATAACAAAGATGGCAAAGGTAACCGCGCCGCGATGATGAGGACGGTGTAACAAAAGCGAGCACAGTAACTGGCCGCGAAATGCCGGTTGTCCGGTAATAATTTAACAGCTAGTCGAATTAGGAGCGGGATAACAACGGTTACCGGACGAGCCGTCCACAAATACGGTATAAACCAACGCGTACCGCGTTCTGATCTTTTGGTACGGCTCTGGTGGCCGTTTGCGTTCGTTCATTACGACTGTAATCGATCGGGCGCAACCGCTGCGGCGGGCCCGCGATTCCGTTTAATAAATGTCAGTTTCGTTTTAAAGGCCATTCCGTAAGTGAGCCGACAGTAATTATCGATAATGCACGGCAATAATATTTCCTTTCGTACAGAACCGTTTTGCTGGCGATAAGCGGGCCGCGCATATCAAAGCACGTTCGTTGCTCCAACGATGGAACCGTATTTTTGACGTCACATTTATTTGCCAGAATTTCCACCTGTTTTCGACCGATTCCCTGTGTAAATGTGATGAACGATCGAGTTGGCGGTACGAAAATTACATAGCGTGGTTTTTGCGGCGAGAGAAAGTTACACGGAAGAAAATGTTATGCGCGATTGTACAGGTGTAGAAGCTTACATGGAACAACGTGTTATTGGAGAATTTTTCGGAGACAGGATGCTGAATAAACTATAGAAAGTGTTTGTGTTTTGTTATGGTAATAACAAATTTCTGCTCCTTTCTTTGAACAAAAACGTGTAATTATTTCTTGTTTTTCTTTCCAGCGAAACGTTCGCGGTTATTTATACGAAATTTGCTCGTTCAATTCCGGCTAAGTGATAGAACAGAGTAATTTGTTGGACCGCTACTCGGGAAAAAATTAATCAATTTCAAATGCGTTCGCGTTATACGAACGTAATACATTCGATAAAAATTCTATAACGGAAAATGTACTCGGCTATATCACTTCCTCCACGAACTCCTCTGTTTCAGTTTTTTAATATGATTATGTTACATAAAGAAAAATTCACTTCTTTATATAGACAATTTTCGTATCGTTTACAAACCGATTACACCACGGAATAGATTTTCTTTGCGATAATTTATTCGATAATAATGCTCGTATCAGAGGTTTCAAGATGTTCCTGGTTCTTCGTGATTATTAGCAGGCACGATGTTCTCGCCAATCGAATTCCGACAAGAAGCGAGCCTTAATTAATAAGTCAATAAGCTGCTTCTACGGGGAATGATCACGCAAATAGGCGGGGATGGTGGCATTGACTGACGTCACCAAGTTAATTGATTCGAAACACGACCACAGTCTGCGCCTTCCTATCAAAGGAAGGGCGTACAATAGGGGAGATAAATCATTCCTCGGAACGACGAGAATAATTGGAGCGTGCGACGATAATGGAATTCGAAAAGAATTCGTTATAACGCCTGAGCCACCCTGAAATCCCTTTCTTCTTCTTCCGCTCCCCTTGCCCTTCTATTCGACAAATCCTTATCCTGCCTTTCTTCCTGACACTTGCACGCTGCGTTCGATCCCTTTCAGCAAATGAATCTGTCCTTTGAAATCGGTAATGTGTGCTCGTCCAACATTGTGGCAAATGGAAAACGGGTGTTTAAACAGGGGGAGAGCGTGTGCATATATGCGTGTGAAAAATGAACCTGGGGAAATGTGTATTTTAATATCAGGTATGGTAGATTGGCAAAGTAGTCTGCTAGGAATACAGATGGGAAATTTATCTGGAAAGAAATTAAAGCGAATCTACAATTTTGCCAGGGCAGAGAATTCATGGAGAATAGAAAAGATTTAATGAATGTGGTACAGTGATCGTAGAGCAAAATGTAGTATACACGTATGATACTATACATATGTAGGTCTATGATGAAAATGTACGTACGTATAGATGTCGAGTGTATTTTCTAGTCAAATAGAAAGCTCCTTGATTATATTACATATATTAAAACACCGTGGCAAAATTCATTATGAAGACGAAATCTTTATAAATTTGCAAACATTTACGCAAAACGAAGATCCTTTCCATTCCGTTACAAAACATTTAACTCAACGAAATTGCGAAATCCAATAACAGAACGATCTTTCATCGTCTTGCACGCTGCTAATCGCGATTATTCTTATCTTATTAAAAAAAAAAAAAAGAGAGAGAAAATACAAAAGCAAGTACTACATAATGCATAACAGAATATCTACCTTTATGAATCTCTAGAAACTAGCTAAATCGTATCTCACGTAACCAACACCTCCTACTCCAATAGATTCTTACAAACATAGACTGCTCACGGTTCGTCGTGGAAATTTCACACGGGGAGCTTCTGAAATCCGGCGCGCGGGAAAGAATTCATTTGCGCGATTAGCGGCGTGATTATGTCCCTCGTAGCGGCTTCGGATAAACGCCGAGCAGAACGAGGAATTCTAAGGTTCCTCTTTTCTTATTCTTCTTTTTCCGACCTTTGCCTTTCCGCGAAACTCGCGCACTCCTCTCGAATTAAGTGAAATCGGCCTGCAGGAAGAATGGCCGTTCCGAGTTCTAAGCAAGGGAACGTAGTAAAGAAAAAAGAGAAAGGGGGGAGTGGAAGGCGGGGAAAGAAGAAAAAAAGACACGTTGTCGAAGAGGAAGAAGAAGGGCAAGAAGAAAGAAGGAAGAAGTTAGTAGAAGGAAGGTAACCTTTCGACGTTTCCGATCGACTTCATTCTTCTCTTCGCTCGTTCCACGTCTTTTTACGAACCCTCGAGCATTTTCTCACGCGAGAACGTTTTATCGTATACCTCGAAGGAAAAGGGCATCGGAAGGTGTTCTGTGGAAAAAGGGGACGAGGAAAAACAGAACGCAACACCGAGGATGGGGGTGAAAGAATCGACTTCGTGCGGTTTGTTTGCTTCTTATTTACCGTGGCACAGCTTGTTCCGATATTACGGGCTTTCCACTTCATTTCCACCGGTATCGACTGAGTTACACTTCCCGCGGCTAACCAGTTTAACGATTTTATACGACGCCCACCGTCGAAACATTGGAACCACGATGAACGAACGCGCCGAGCTGCAGAAGAGTTATGCATTTCGGTAAATCGAAATCCCGTGTTTGGGAAAGAAAGTTTCGGCGGATTTAAAAGTTGATTAAAATATGAACGGACGAATTGTTTCAGCTGGTGCGTTCCATAAGATGGAAATGTTGTATTTGGTGGAAGAATAACGTTATGTTTTTCTTTTGATTATGAATTGTAATTAATAAATCGACGTTTCACGTTTGTAGAGAGAAGTTAGATTTGATAGTTGATTAAAATAAGTATCGACGGAGGATTGTTTCAGGAATGGTGTTTTTTGGAAGATGGTAAAATTATGTGAGAAATAACGGTGCGTTGCTTTGGTCGTATGATCGATCGTAATTAATAAAACGAAGCGTTATGTTTGATAGGAATATTCGAATTTGAAAGTAGATGAAATTAATGTAAATGATGTTGTTTTATGTGATGCTTTTAAAAGATAGGACGTCTGTGAGATGTAAAAAAGGATATAAGAAAGTGACTTTGTATAATAAATTGCTTTTTAGTGTAATTGAAAATTGTATATAGATAATCCCAATTTGTAAGATCAACCTTTCTTAACATTTATATTTGTTATTGCTAATATAATTGGTTCCATGAATTCATATAAAAACTTCCCAAATGTAATATATTAAAATTTATTCAACATTTCATTAGTAAATATTAATGAACATCGAAAGACACTTGAGAGAAAAACGTATACATGACGCGACTCTAATACAAAATGTCATTTCCATAGATAACAACATAAAAGAAATTGTACATCATAAAATTCGTAATCGCAATATTACCATATTATTTATCAAGATTAATTCATTAAAAATGTTTATTCAAATTAAATGATATTAAAATAATCATGGTAATTTAACATATACATTTAACATGTTATAATTATTGCTCTAGTTGTAATAATTTGTAAGTTAGAAATTAAATTTATATATATCCACATACACGTGCAGTGCGTGGAAAAATAAAATAATAATAATACAACGTGTTATGAAGCTTATACATTGCGATTATTTCATTCTCCGGAAACCAAAAAAATGGAAGGCATTCGTCAAACTTAATTTTGTTGTACATTAAGTAACATGAAAGTAATCGTGCTAAGTATTAGGTTGTCCGAAAAGTGTTTTTCTTTTGCAGACACGTCTTTTGCATCGACGCATCTTTATACAAACATGAAACCTAATCTGTCGAACGTTGTAATCTTTATCTTGATAGAACAAAATGAGTCATACGTAATTCGATAAAATAATTGTTGAGAATTTTGGATCTTAATAGCCGAAATAATGATATAGGAACACTAAATTTACACTTAGAATTTATATTAGAATAGTTATGTATTTATTTGATAAACGATTTCAAAGATATTCAGCGATACACACTTGCACGCGTCTTACCTTCTTCCATACCAGACTGTTAACCGACTGAACAGTTTACATTCCTTTGTTTTCGAGACGCCGCGCACACACATACTTCCACACACTGATATTCACATACATGTGTCACTACTACGCGATCAATCTAGTTTAGCACATAAAATTATACGTACCTCAATAATAATATAAAACCGAAAATGTCATGCATCTATTATTTCCTTCTAAAACGAAAGAAACTTTTCGGACGATCTAATATAATACGATAAAATATGTCGCTAGTTTACTTAGAAATTAAATAATATTAAAATCAAATCTACATGGCAATGATTTTCAGTCAAAGAATATTCCTTTCACCTAAACCTACCTGTCCAAATCATTTAAATACTATTTTCTCACAAAATCCAAGTCTCCCGTTTCTCGGTAAAACGTTCGTCCTAAAAACCGCTTTACAAAGATAAAACCAATCGTCCAGAAGCTGAATCCGCGTTTGCGTTGCGTGCAGACAGCCGTGGAATTCGAACAGCAAATCGCTGTTAGGCCCGTCCGATTCCCCTTACCGATCGTCACGAGAAGTCGTATTAATTAGAGAGTCGTGCCGTCCTCCTTACATAATTCACGACGCGGCCATCGAGATCCGAGCTTTTGCATAACCCGCACCACCATCTTTCCCCGGGGTGTTCGACCGACACGACTTCGCGAACTCAGAGACTGTTTTTCGCACGCACATACTCACGCACGGCCACCACACGCGATCCTTTGCACGCGATACTCGTGTTCGTTCGATCGACTTCGAAGACCGTGTTTTGCTCCTCTCCTTCCCCCCCCCCTCTCTCTCTTTCTGTCTCTCACCTCGTGAAATTGATCCTGGTTTATGATTGAAACATTGGATTCGAGGATAGCTTCGGGTGATCGAAAGCGATCGATAGACGGAATATACAGTTAGAGAGAAAAATAAATGGACAGGTAGTGGAAATAGGTATCGATAAAGTTTTGTTAAGTATATATATATGTCGAGTTAACATTGGAGTTAGGGGCGTTTAACGAACCTTCGCTTGAATTAGCCATTTTTTTCATTATACAATATAGATGATAGTTAATAGTACCAATATGATTATTACAGAATAAAGTTCACTAGGAATAAACAATTTCACTACACAATAATAAGTCCTCACTAAAGACTTGTATTAAAATAACAATGATTACTTAGTCACTAAATGAATATAATAATAAATTCACAAGGTGATTATATGACTATTACAGAATTTGACAATTAACCATGACGATTAGATACTCGAGATGCTAATGACAATGATCTTAGGTTCAATAACGAATACACGGTCAACAGGATAGCAAAAGGCGCTTCCTTACTTGGCGAAAGTCCAAGTGGAACTGCACTCGTGCACTTTTCCATGTATCTCTCTGTACCTCTTTGGTCAACTATATTTTTAAGGAGAGCTATACAACTGAGTCATACCTCTTTTAGGCAAAAACGTCCATCCCGTGATCGTGGTTACGTTTAGCGACCAGATGTGTCATTTCGAGCCCAGCCTACTGTCATAAATCTCGGACAAACATAATCGGATTGAAACATAAACAACTACTTCTAAGTTTCATTAATTAAGTACCGCTATAATAAAAAGTCTAGACTAAAGTATTGGGGATTCTCCCAAAAATTCCAAAGGAGAGGCCCCGATGTTCTTTCATCTCCGACATATGTGTGTGTGTGTGTGTGTGTGTGTGTATGGTTTGTTTACGCAAAAATGTAGATATTAATTTCAGTTATTTAATAAATAATTTATGTACTATGAGGATATTCGATAAATGAAGCTTAAGTATATTGAAGTATTAGTTCGATTGAGCTTCATTCAAAGCTAAAAGTTACCGAGTTGATTGGTATATGATGTTTTTTTTATTTTTTAATAACGTAATGGTCGAGTAAATATATTTGATGAATACGTATATTTCAGTTGTAACGATGTTTGTATTAATAAAAAAGTAAATTTTGATTTGAATTAAATTGAAAATGTTAGATTAAATAGAAAAATACCGTAGTCACTGTAAATTACAAATTACAGGTGTCTTGGTATAAAAAATGTGAAGTCCCGGTGGAATTGGTGCTGCTGTACGATCGAAAGGTTCGATTCGAAAATGGGATCGGTTAATCGGAAAGGTTTTCCAATAAAGCATTTAAAGGATTTATCGATAGATAAATTACAATATAAATTGAAGCTTTATAAAATAGAAATTTTTAATATTCTCGAGCAATTAAACTAATATTATTAATAAAACTTTGCAAGTCACAAATTATAAATTATCTATATCAACAAATTGTTTTGTATAACAGCAACAAATTCGCTGATCGATCAAATGAAATGTTACAAATTACCAATCAGCCTTACAAAATTATAAAATCATCAAAGACAAGTCTATAACTTACGATCTGCAACTTGTCAATTCGCTAACATCATTAGTTGCTAAATAATTGTGCAAAAAGATCGGTATACTCGTGTTCGTTCGATCGGCATCAAAGACTATGTTCGTGTTGTCTTTCTATGGAATGATCTTGATGCACGATTGAAACGTTCGATCCGAGGATGGCTTCAGGTGATCGGGAACGGTGTCGAGGAACGAGGATGATGATGGAGAGATCCGCTAGTCCGATCGAAAAAAAGACAACATCCCGTGCGTGATTAAGGATCGTCAGGATTCTCGAGACCGCGATTGGGAGTTTGGCGACGGTTTTTTAGTCAAGTATATGCTCAGGATTGATGACGGTGATAGCGAAATAATGAAACGTATGTGCCTGGCTTTGATAATGGTAATGGTCGGGTAATGAAACGTATGCGCCGGGGCTTGATAATTGTGATGCTGGGGCAATGAAATATATAGCGGATGGAAATCTGGAATTATGGAAAATTGTAATATTACCGGTCGAACTGTGTAATCTTCGTACGGTGGTATTGCGTTTCGATGGTCGAGTTGAGACTGGATTTAAGGGTCGAAACTTTGTTGCAAAGGCATGTGTAACGTTCGTACGATGCTATTATAATCCAACGAGTGGAAGCGATATTGGTATTTAGGCATTGCAAATTTGACAGAGTAATGAAAATTGGTGTCAAAATGGCGTTGCAATTCGATGAATCGAGCTGATATTGATAATTAAGGATTGCAACTTTGCTGTAAAGGTAGCTGTATAACGATCGTACGTTGATATTATGATTCGATGAATTCACGTAATTGGTATTTGAGGACGAGCTGATCGTATAATGAAAATTTCGTACGTTGGTGTTATGATTCGGTAAACCGAGTCGATATTGGTATTTAAGGACCGCAAATTTCACGCTATAATGGAAACTTCGAATTTGGAAATTTGGAAAGATAATATCATATTGCGGAAATTTCAGTATTTTCTTGTTGTCATGTCTGATCTTAGTATCTTTAGCGTAGCGTTATGCACATTATGCTGATCGAAGGAGCGGCGTTATTATACCGGAAGTGATGGAGTCATAGCATCTGCTGTTAATGATTCTCATTGGTCATGGGACTCGAGATTGATGCGTTCGTGGTTCTGATATATTACCGGCACTTAATAGTCGTAAATTTTAATAGTGTTAACTCGGCGTCGAAAGACCAAAGATTATGGTAGGTTAATATCAACATTTTGGGGTAATGGAAGTTAAGCGTTATGGTAAATAATTGATCGGTTTTAAGCAGATTATCGGTCGTTAGACTGACGTGCTACAACAAATGTTAAACAGATTCGTATGATACGTATGTTAGCTTGTAACATATATTTCTATATTTGATTTTAAAACAGCATGAATTTATATTACAAACTAATATAATAATTTATATTTACACCCTTTCATTTCCTCCCTTCTTTGACCTCCCTTGTCTTTCTTTATTTCTTCATTTTTCCTTTCATTTTTTCCTCTCCCGCTTCTACCTCTCTTTCTTTTTCCGTATCTTTCTTCAATTTTCTTCCTTCCCTTTACACCCTTTCTTTTGTATTCATCCTTCTTTCCCCTCTTTCCTTCTCTCGTTCTTTTACAGAAAACTTGAGCTAAGTCTTCGATTCTTTTTTTTTTATACTTTCGATTATAATCTATACCTGTGACGTATAATTGACCACTAAATTTGTAATCGTGTACAAACATTTAAATATAACTCACGATATTATCAACGCCTATCGTCGCTCTTGGAACAGAGGCAGTGTGAAAAAACTCGGCGGAAAAATCTCACCATCAACCAACTGAAACACGAGAATAAAGAGTTCAAGTTCGCATTAACACTTCCTCCTTACTAGCGATAACAACATTCCTTTTTACTCCAAAAGCCGACAGGTGAGTCGAGGGTAATTCATCAAGCTGTTAATTCGCGCGTCCGACCGGTAACATCGAAGCATCTTAAATAATCCCGTGAAGCAATTCGAGGGATTAATCTTAATTCCATCGTGAAGGCTTGGCAGACGGAAGCACGAAACACCCTCCCATTCGTGGCACGTAAACCGGCCCGCATTATCGAAGAACAAGCAACCCTCTCGGGATATCTGCGATCGGCCTTCGACTTCGCTTCACCGTCTCTTTCGTTCCTCCACTGGTCTCGTGAGTTGCGGTGTAATCAACGTCAACGGGGACGTTTCACTTGAAACTGGCTGCGTGGCGGCCGCGGCCAGACGAGCGAAATAATTATCGGTAATTTCTGCCAGATAAATCACCCCGTCGAGTCGCGATCCAAGATACGAGGAGCCGTTGCTGGTGTCGGTAAACAATCGCGCGATTAAAAGGCGTCGCGTATTTCTGTGCGAGACTTTTAATCCTTATTCAGTGGTTATAGGTTTCATTTGGACTCGGTGCATTGTTTATTTCAACGAAACTTTTACGAACGTTCGATTGCAATCGTTAAATTGTAACATTTTACGCACCTGCGGGAAATGTAAACAGGTAAGAATACGTAGAATGGATATAATATGGAAAAGTATATAAAATATTCAAAGGGGAGTATTTGATATGGTATTTAATAAATTATCAAACGTTTCGAATTAGTAACGCTATACACGTGTCTATATGTGGCGGGAACATGTGCTAAGTGGCTAATCGATTATCCAATTAATCAATCAAATCAATTTCAATTAGGTCAACTTTAATCCTTGAAACGATATGTAAGTGAAAAGATAAGGAATCTTGAATCACGTCATTGATCGACCAAGGACTTGTACAATCACCAAAAGTAAAAGTTAATAAAGACAAATTAATTTCAAGTAGGTTGGTTTTAATTCTTGGAAATATGAATACGATATAATTTATTTTGAACAGAAATGAAATGAGACGTATACAAGATATTGGATAAAGAAATTACTATATCCAAGATATTCAACGGCAATTCAACTGGCAAATTAATACGTTCTTCTCCATTAACAGATTAGATTATGCGGCAATCTATATAAACGACGAATTAACGCGTCTTTTGCCCAGGTTAAACCTGTTAAAAAGTAAAATTTCTCTATGGGCCCATTTCAGCTTGCCAGTAAAACCGTGCAACGTTTCGAGGGTGAATTAACGCTAAAATTTATGGTTGTGCATGCACGCGTTTCCTGAAGGGGAAAGGAGGCACGATGGGTGTTCGTGCGACGAACGCCTACATCGTGCACACGTTCTCGGCGAGGACGTTGCGCACGAGCACGTATTGTCTGTCACCCCGCATAGCCGAGATAATCGATGAATGATTATCCAATCGCGGCTAATGCGGAAACTATCCGTTTAATTACGTTTAGTGCCTCGAACCGAGGAGGCTTCGAGGTGAGCGCTGCTGGAGGCCGAACGACAGGCTCGATACCAACCTATGTGAGAGCAACTGACAACGAGTATGTGCATATTAGTTCACGCGTGTACGATACTGTGAACGTTAGCGCTCTTACACACCTATAACTGGTTCTGATATATCTTGATTCACGTATAACGGATACTGATGTACGTAGCTACATGTACCGCATGTAAAAGCGTTCATACGGCAATTTTCGAGTGATAGACTACCGCGACACTGACTTTGTGTACCGAGCGAGTTTCATTTTTTCTGTTGAAGATGACAGGCGAAACATAACAACGTAATGGCTCGTCCAGACATATAGAGCGATTTGATTTTTTTGTCACGCGGATAGCATTCAAATTTAGCGTGATCGAACGTGGAACGTACCAGAGACGAGACAGGAGTGAGAATAGAAGAAGAAAACAAAACGAGTGTAAGAGCAAAGCGAGAGAGTACGAGGTGTAAAGACGGCTGCGCATGAGAATAGACAGCAGTTTAGTTTGGCGAATGACGAGAGAAGTATTGTATAATCGTACAAATTGTATAGTCGTGCGTGTTAGAGGATTTAGGTTGTCCGGAAAGTGTCTTTCTTTCACAAACGTGTCTTTTACAACAATGCACCTTCATACAAACGTGAAACCAAGTCTGACGCGGTGTTTATCTCAACAGAGCATAGTGAATCGTATCTAGTTCGACAAAATAATATAAAACAAAAAACTATTATTTCTTCATAAAACGAAAGAAACTTTCCGGACAACTTAATACATATATTCATAGACGCGAAAAAAGACTAACAAGGTCGAGTTTTTTTCTTTAATCAGAGAGAATAAATTTTACTTGATAAATTATTGTGCAACAGTGTTGTATCTCGAGATCCGCACAATCTTAGCCTTAGACCTTTAGGATATGAAAGAAGCCCGCACACCAGGAAATGTATAGCAACGCAGAATTTCGAATTCGTCAATTTGCTAATATTATTACTTGGTAAATTGAAAACTATTCAACAAGATGGTTCTAGGTCGCGTATCTCACACACGTACGTATCTCGACACCCGTTATCTTTGTGTGGAAGTGGTCTTAGCTAAAGCCCTAGAGTGTTAAGGTTGTACGTGTATCAGTTCACGAGTCCACAGATAGACAGATAGACAGTCGAGGGGAGAAACCGGTGGTGGCAAACAACGACGGAAGCTCGAGGGGTCCACGCTGGCTTTGCAAACGGAGAAACGAGGCGGACGACGAGGAACAGAGCACGGCAGGGAGGAAATAGAGACGGTCACGGACAAAGGGCGGGTGTGGGTGGCAGGGTAGTTTCGAAAGAGGGTTGGCTAGCTCGTAGCCGGAATTGAGCCGCGACCGCTTAACTGACGTAATCAAGTGTTGGACAGTGACGCTCAAACCCTGTCGAGTTTGTCTTTTAGCCGATCGGTCGTCGATTCGACTTGGCTGTTGTTGTGGTTGTGTACAGTCCTGCGTTACGTGTAATCTTCGGATTGGTCGTGCGTGAAATCGACGAACTTGCTCGGGGTGATCGCGCGAGAGATGGAAAGAGGATTTTTTGAATGTGAAGAGGGTCGAACGTGTTCAATGGATTGCTGTGATTGTAATTGGCCTGGCACATTGTATTTCCAGGCAAGCGACTACGGTTGAATGGAAACGTTTGTTCCTTCGTTTTTAAGACGATTCCACGTCAGTCGAAGTGGAAACTCGAGAAATATGGCGTTAGAAATACGCGATGTAGAATTCTCGGTAGTTGCGTTAATTTTCCTCCAATTCGTTGTTTTTAACAGCTAACGTATACTCTAACGTGCAATACTAGATATATAATTAGTTTATAATTGATACGGCATAGTGGTAATATACTTGGGATATATAGTCATATTTCGATCTCAGGTTGTTGATAAATAATAAATGAAAAATTTATCGATAAAGAGCTTGGTTTATTAGCTGCATTCGCATTGTAAAAGTAACATAGATAGTTAACGAGAAGTCCAGTATCCTGATAGAAAAAATTCAGCATGAAATAAAAATATTTTAGTTATTCTAAATTCCAAGTTTCAGATGACATCGCATAAAAACTGTAAAACTTCAATTACGTAACATACCGATAGTAACCAGATTGCGCGTATATCCATGTGCAACTATAAATTAATTACGCGGAATAAACTGGAGAAATATTTATATGGCAATTCGTAAGATCAGATAGGCGGGACAAAAGTTTAAACATCGATAAAATCCTGACTCACGTTGCAGTTTCGCGTACGACATTAGATCTATGGTATTGCGAGTATAATCGCTGACCTTTGAGAATTCACTGACTGAATTTAATCTTGTCTTTAGACGTTATTACAAGTAGAAAATACAACGAAACCACGTGAAACGTGTTGACGCGGCCACACGGCGTAAAACAGTCTGTTAAAGAACTGGTGCATAATTACGC
This sequence comes from Bombus terrestris, assembly GCF_910591885.1. Classification (NCBI taxonomy): domain Eukaryota; kingdom Metazoa; phylum Arthropoda; class Insecta; order Hymenoptera; family Apidae; genus Bombus; species Bombus terrestris. The sequence continues at coordinate 13,653,632 of NC_063274.1, forward strand.
GGTTGTCTGCGATTCGGAAACTCGCCGGTTTTATTAATGAAAAAACGTAGTAATTAATGGGGTTTCATTATGCGATAATTGGCCATATTTTTGTGGCGTGCTAATTGCCATGCACGGACGATAATAATAGCGAACAATAACAATAATCGTAACGACCGCAATATCCTTTCCAATTATACGCGCAAAGATCCGCTAGCCCAGCAATATCATAAGAAACCCATTAAAATTATCCACCTCATTATATCCGCGGTTTCAAACGAATCGTTGTTCGATATTTTCTGTTTTTGTAATTTTATCTGAACGATGATTGTAAATGTTACGAGCAATTACGCATATAAATCGAAATTGAAACAATGGTGTATCCGCTAGGTAGATCGGGTGAAAGACAACATTGTAAATGTAAAGTAGTACAATTTTGAGAGTTGAATATAAAGAAAGAGTCCTGTCAATTTATTCCAATTACACCTTTACCATCGAAAGGAAGACTGGGTGTCCGTCTTACGCGTCAACTCCCAAGCTACGATCCTACTAAAAGAGAATTAAAAAAGTGAAAGAGAATTATCGAAAAAGGAAAAGAGCGACGCGAAAGTGGATCTCGTTAATTTCACGTTCTCGAACGTTTTCGAAAACGTTCAAAGCAGGTATTGAAACCAACGAAAAAGGAAACTCAATTTACAGCATCGTTAGCATCCAAAGAAATATGCTCGCGTTACACAACAATCTACAGGCTGCAATACTGTTAAAGAGAAGAGGAAAAAGAAAATAAATACCGCAGAGGGTAAGAGGAAATCTCGTTAATTTCACCTGCTCGAAACATCGGCACGGCCAGATCGGCTGGTTCGACCGCAAACGGCATTAATTTCGCGCGCCACCGCAAAATGCTTTTACCTGGCGGATCAGGGTCTGCCCTAAAATAGCCGATTCTTACGCAACAGCCGGCTTATTCCGGTAATTCCGCGCGATCGTATCGGAAGCGGCTCTTACGTTGGCGGCCGCGTGAAAGTCGATAGACGTGCAACAACGAATCGACAAGGTAATTAACGAGATTGCATGCGGACCAGCTCCGTCCATCGAATAACGTGTACGCGATCGTTGTTCGTATGTGTACTATCGATGTTCGCGTGTTGTGGCTGGGTTTGCTTCTGTTTATATACATTTGTACGCCTTCTATGTATATGTACATAGGGTTTGGCACGTGTATGTAGGGACGAACGAGCCGCGATCCGTTACGTGGACGTCGAGACCTGGGGTCGGGGGTGCATGGATTAGCAGTTATTAATTAAGCTTAATTGTTTCTGTTGGGTCGACGCCGGCCGGGTTTACAAGGTGTATGCGTGTCTACCATTGCCGACAACGTGCCGAGGAACACGTGCGTCCGTGGACAGGCTGTCTGCCACGCCACGTGGACCGCTATTATGGTGTACGTGGCGTTGTTGCGTCCTGCGTTCCATCGCGCGCGTGTTCAGAAGGTGTATCGACGCCCACGCGGCCTCCACACACGCGTCCCCCCGTGAACCTCTCTACGGTCACTCGATCGCCGCCACGCTCTCACGCACATGCCCACGATTATTCGATGCCCTGGCGGCGTCGCACCACATACGAGCAGACGTGTTCATTTTCGCCTGACGAACGTTGTTCATCGATGCTCGCTCAAGAGAATCGATTCGCTGATCGCCCATTGACTACTGCATTGTTTTCAGCTTAGGACAGAAATGGCTTGGTCAAGGATGATCGTTTTCAGTGTTCGTTGAAGGAATTTTCAATTGTTTTTGTAGCAGTTGTACGTGAAGATTATAAGTGGGATTTTTTCTTCGTTTTAAGAGGAAATTAATTTTTTAATTCGATATATTGTACGAATCATATTATAAATATATTAACCATCGATTATTCGCTATTAGACTATCCTTCTTTTAGCCATTTTTTAATAATCAACAAGTATGAAGTTATCCTGTTTTCGTATGGATTTAGTACGTATAATAGACAACGTAATACTTATTTGACCATCTATAACCATAAGGATTTTGCTCACGTTACAGAGAACAAAATTTTAATTCAATTTGTAATTTAGAAAGTAGCAATTGCTGTAAAAATAGATTTAGTTTGACGCCTAACCTGGAGTTTGAGAAATAAAAATAACCAAACGTGGATATCAATTGATTTCAAAATGTAAGATAAATTCTATTACGAGGCATATAGTTTCCTTCTTAAACCACTTGGTTTCCGTTAATTTATTTCAACCTCATCGTCGGTATACTAAGATCGTAACACGATAGAAAAAGGTAGCTTTTAAAGGTCTGAGTAGCAACTTCGTACATTATTATAAGAACGATTAAGAAGAAATTAGCTACTTTCGTAATTCACCAGCAGTCATTCACCGAGCTCTTTGAAACGCGCGCCAACGAGACCTTTATCGCTTTTCCACGGGGCTGACGACCGTTTAGCATCACAAATGGCATTCTTCGTGCGTGAAGCCGCGCGTCGCGTGCAGATTATGGTTCATAGGAAAAGCAAAAGAGGCTGTGTTGAACGTGGTTCAGAGATCGAGTCAAAAGATAGGAATTTTTAGGGTGAGGCTGAAGAAAGCACGGCTGTACGCCACGAAACGGAAAGAGAACGGTTCATTACCGTTATAATACGGACGTTCGCGAGTCGTAAAGTTAGCCGACGCGTATTCTAATCGCGTGTAGTCCCTGCGTGGCGTATATCGCGACCTTTTCCATTCGAAAAGCTACGAAACATCCGGTACAACGGAGTAAATCGTTCGAGTAATAAGATGGTTATCGCGGTAGTTGTAACCGACTATTTAGCGAGAGCCTGGCTGAATATTATTACCGTTACATACGGAAAAACAGATAAAACAAAAGTGAGAGAAGGCGGTAAAAGGCGACGCTCATGATCGCGTAATAGCTCGTGCATTCAACGTGTGTACACGTTCGTTCATAAGTATTACGACATTCGCGGGAAATGAAGTAAGCTGGTGAGATCATTACGAGGTTATTACAACCTTTAATTTGAAATTTGAGACGATGATAGCACGTATTTTCAATATTATAACGACGGTCGGATGACATTCTAGTTAACGCTTAATTCAATGAACTTTTGCCGATTAGGTTTCACTTAGACAGTTGGACGCGAACTTCTATTGTGCGAGCGAGAAAATTATAAATAGCAATCAATGAACTTTTACGATCGATGAACTATTATAAAGAATTGTTATAAATATGAACTTGAAATATACATGGATCGTTCAGAAAGCGATGAATTACGTGAATTGAAAAATAGGAACAAACGACAATGTTATTAATATATTTTTTATTTCTTCACTTTTCGATGTATCTTGGAATAAATTTATGGAATTAAGCTATTGCTCTTTTAAGAGCTTGAATATCAATATCGTATACTCAGGGCTGTTTGCATGGTTAAATATCGATATTATCGGTGACACGTCAAATTTATAAGTCACACGTAGCAAGTTTAATAATACAATAAACGAACTGTTGCAACTAAATCTTACAAATTACAATTATAAATCGCTAACGAAATTCTACAACCAGCAATTTATAAATCATTAACAACATTAACCGTCTGATTGATATCATTAATTAATAAATTATTATTCATGAGGGTGCAAATACTGCAATTATGAAATTTATTAGAACGAAGTTCGTTGATTTGGTTTCTGAGAGGCTCGTATAAAACTATTTATCTCATGATAGCTTAGTATAAATGAGCTTCAACTATACCAAAATTCTGGCGTTTTAATCCTCTTCGTTATAATCTGCGTCGATTATCAGATTTTACACGCGAATCAGCAAGTGTCCTAATTTCTAATACTTCTGAAGAGGATTGTACACGCGTGGCGTTCACGTAACGCGGCGCATTTCATTGAAATTCTTCGCTTCTCAGCTTTCGTGATAATGATATTCGCGGCGCGCGAATTATGCAACGATATTCCAGCGGAAGATTGCGGTGTCGATAAACGCGACGCAACGGGTGAGGCAACGCTTAACCGAGGCGAGCCTTGAAAAAGAAACTCGAAAAGGAAAAACGAACATCGCCGTTGGCTAACAACCCTTCCCACCGCCATGTGGAAGAAGTTTATACTGTTTTAATGGCGCGAATTACCGTGCCGCTGAAACCACTGGTTTCGTTTAGCGGAAAATAAGAATCCTACCAGGGGAAATTGCCGAACGTTTTAATTATTTCAGGCTGCGCGTTTTAACCACCTCGTCGAGCTATTACGGAAGCTTACTATGTCATCGTGGAAAGAAACTGTAGTTTTTACGAAGCCGAGCAGTTTATCAGGTAACCGGTAGCGCATGCAACGTGTTCAAGTCTGTAATTACGTGAATTTTTCTTGAGTGAGCGATAGTCAAATTAATTCTCGAGTGTCTCCACATGTCGATTAGGAGAGAAAAGGTTATGTTTAGCACTGCAAAAAATAGAATATGCGATCAATCATCGGTATGTACTTAGCGATCGATTTTTAGCGACATTTTTTTTTTATATGTTGATTAATGCTCAATTCGACATTTCTTGCTTAATATTGATTTACAGTTACTGAAACAGCTGTACACGCATACAATAAACTAACAACAAGCAATGGAAAATCAGCGTATAATAATAAAAGCAAAATATACGTATGTACCGAATATTAAAAGTTTCTGGCCAAAGTATAATTTTAATATTAACAATAATAACGTTAATGATATCATCAGTATAGCAAATCTTTTGGAAGAAAGACCTATCACGTTGCGTCGTTTATGTTAGAATTTTTGAAATTTTTGAAATTAACAAGAATTTGATAAATATATGAAACAGAATTTTCCCAAGAAGCTCTAGTAGGTACATCGTGAGTTACGGTTTCATTGAATTCGATTATTCCACGAAGCGTATTTCTTTCACATGCTTCTCAGTCTGCAATCCTACAAATACCTCCATATAAAAACTAAACGCAAAGTAACGCTAGCAGGGGGCAATATTAGAACCCAAAATAAAAAGCTTGCAAAACTCGTTTTAATTTATCGAGCAAGCAATCACCTGCCTATTCAATGAGGCTTCCTACATCGTGGTAATGAGACCCAAGATGTAACGCGGAATATCGTTTCGTTAGGAAATATCATATTTAACGTTTCGTGGCATATACGTTGTCTGATATTCTCTAAAGAAAAACGATGACCTGGTCAGATTGTTCTTCAGAAGAAGAAACACAGAATACAGAGTATCGTCGAAAGAACGATAGGAGAAGGTTGAGAGAGTTGTCCCAATGGTTATCGGCGTTGTCGTCGTGGCCGGACGATTCTCAAGGAAGTCTCGAGTGGATATATCACTCGGATATAAATGGACTCGAGTGGACACCGGGGAAAGCGTGCTATGCGTTTCTTTTTCCTGGTCGAGGCGTTTCTACACACCACCTAACTATACGGAATTATCTTCTCTTTTTAAACGTGTGCATCCGTGTGTGATACGCGCGAAACATGCAATCCTGGCTGACGTATATGCGTGTATCTGTGTACAGACGAAAAACACACGACACATACAGAGATGTGGAAAGTGTGCGGCCGTGTGTGTCTCGTTTCCCTTCTCCCTGTGCATACAGCAACCCCCTATCAAGCCCATCGGTCACGGGTATTGAAATAAACAAACAAGCATCGGGAGCAATATCCCGCTCGGTCAATATTTACCTGACGGTTAGTCGACTCGAGTTGCCCGCCAGTGGCGTCGTCGGCCGCCACCTCCGCCTCAACCTTCGCTCCTGACTCCATCGTCGGTTTCTCTTCTAGCAACCGACGTTTACGCGCCACCATCCTCTCGTCATCCTCGTCATCGTCATCGTCATCATCGTCTCTATTCGTCCCTATTCGCGTTTATTCTCTGTTCGCCTCTATTCATCTGTGTTCCTTCTTCGTCTCCACTTCCTCCTTCCTCTTGCTCTTTGGTCTGGCCTTTATTCAGGAACGTCGTCGTCGTCGTCGTCGTCGTCCTAGTCGTCGTCGTCGTCCTCGTCGTCGTCGTCGAGGTTCCTTGGTCGTAGCCCGGAGGGCTCGTCGAGCGGCCGTCGCAGAGAGAAGCAGAGGGGGCGAAAAGTAAACGGCAATGTAAACGCGGCGTTTACATTTACGTGTTTGCCAAGCAACTCAAATATTTCGTGCTGTGCCCAGCCGGAGTGTCCACGCTGTGCGAGACCGCGTCACTCTCTGTGGTGGTGTGCAAGCACGTAAACCGCACGTGTGTGCTTTGCGTCACTGGATTCAACTGTGTGTGCCCTGTGTGCTGCAATGTGTGAACACGCTTTCGTGTGTACGTATATCTCGGTGTATAGGTTTTCTGTACGTGTATGAACGTTCATGCGAACGACGTAAGGGCACCACGACGACGGTTTAGCTACACGCAATATTTATCGAGCTTGAGACCCTTCTTTCTTTATTTTCATTTCACCGTTTTCTTCCTTTCCTTCTTCCTCTTCTACTTTTCTTCTCTGTGTCTTTCTCTCATCGTTTCTCTCTCCTCCTTCTTTACACGCCGATGTTACCAGACCCTTTCCGGTCTTACGGACCACCCCAGTACAAGCTTCCTGTCTTTGGAGTACGTGGTACGGAAGAAGAGGAAGTGGAAAGTGGTGTGGGGAATCGTTCGAGTCTGCTTGTATCGGTTCTTCGAGAAAAGGTTCCGTTTGCAATATTCAATTCGACGACCGCCAGTGGTACGCCTCAATACTAGACGATACTGTTTGCGGAAACGTCCGTTGTACCCTTCAGACCGCTACTTTTATTCCGAACGTAGTTGCAAGGTTTTTCGTTCCGCCAAGGAAATTTAATAAACGAACTACGCTGTTTGTTTATCGATTCCGTTGCAACTTCGGCTTTGAATCAAAGGTTCCGCGTGTTCCCGCTTATAAGCTGTCTTCATATTTTCTGTTACGTTATTTAAAGTGCAGCGTCGTTTGTATTGTTTAATACGAAACGTAAAATCTGTTACTTTCCGATTTACGTGTGTCAATATCGATTCTTTTGACGAATTGATAGGTTCTTTCGACTGTCAGAATTAATAGTAGGAAACATGAAAAAAATACATGTACACTATCGCTTGTAAGCGTCCGGACATTTTAATCAATTTCGAACAAATGTTACGTGAATTTCATCAAAGTGTAGAAGTAAAATTAATCGTTAATTTTTCCTGCGATTAGCAGATGATAAACTTAAGTTATCCATTAAAAGGATTTGCCGATAGTAATAATTGAATACAATTTAATACGATTAAATATGGGTATTCAAAAGATTACGATTAAATATGCTATAAATATGCACATTTTAAGTACCACCGTTTGGATTGATAACGGTACTTCTTCCAAAGATTTAAAGGATTCTTCTTTATCCGATTTACAATGTAAAAATTATTGTGAAAATGTAAGGTAAAAATGAAATACACATAAATGAAAAGCTTGCAAGCAAAAAAACATCTTCAGAAGATTGCCAGTCACGAGCATAAATTCTTCCATTACGTACATATTAGCTTTCAAAAATTAATTTCCCCCTGTCACTATATATAACATATCTGCAATAATAATTAAGCATAAAATCGTTGCAGCACCTTTTATCCGTAATATCGTAATTAAATTACATCGTATGAAAAATAATCAAGTGTGCGTATATGCTTATTTTCCAATATTTATGAAATGATGAAATTCAGTGGAATTCCCGATTATTTTGTTTGCCAAATTTCTACGTTCAGCGGAGCGGCAAAAATCGTTTTCCCCCTTTCGCCTGCTCCAAACGATCGGTCGTTATTAGCGAGAACCGTTATCAGTTTTCTCTTTCGCGGACGTATTAACACCGGGACACCGGTAGAATTTGGGATCAGCCTCATTACGATGCAAGAAGAGAGAGAGAGAGAGAAAGAGAGGAAGAACGAGAAGGCGAAAGAGAGAGGAAAGGGGTGCACCGCTATAAAACGAAAACGACTTCGCCGTCGGACAAACTCGGCATTATAACGCGGCCGCGTACACCATGAAAATCGAGCTCTAATCTCGATAAGACCGCCCTCTGCTCGCTGCTGCCGGCCACGATTGAAATTCACCTCGCGTCCAACGGCATGGAGTCATCGGAAACCAAAGAGAAGGGGTTACTGGAGAATCCTAATTTGTTCGTAACTATCCGGCCAGTGGCGGTGAGACCAACCCCTCTGACGAATGAATGCTTCCGACAACGAGAGAAACAGAGAAGAAGTATAGTGACTGAAAATAATCCTGCTAGCTGCACGGTACAGCGGGTGCAAAAGCCGTAAGGGGAGTTGGTTCGTCGACACGGTGATGTATCCGGAGCGAAAGAAGGGACAAGGATAGAAAGAAAGAGAGAGAGAGAGAGAGAGAGAGAGAGAGAAAGTGTACACGGTACCGAAAGCCGTAATTCCTTCATGGAAAATTCAAGGTTTTTCATTAGCGTCCCTCGTTTCTCTGTACGGCAGTCGGAGGGGGTAGGGTGAAGCTTGCTCGCCACTCGAGCCTCGGCTTCACACCCCTTATACTCTTGGCCAGGGTTTGTCTGCGGCGGGAAAGAGGAAGCAACGTAGGAGGAAGAGAAGAAAGTTTGGGCCGTACGGCGGAAAACTCGACGTGGCGCATATTTCATATATTATTTTGCGCGACGTTGGAGCTTGGAGAAAAGGAGCTAAGGGGGAAGGGAAGAGCGAGAGCGGATGGTTTGCCAACAGGACTGAACGTCACTGCTGCAGGCTGTTTGCGCGGTCCTCTTTCACGCTACAACCCCGTCCCTTCTCCTCCTTCTCGTGTCGGTGGCCCTCCATCGCCGTGGAACAAAGAACGCTGCACCCCTAGCCTTCGCGGACTGCCTCCGGCGTTAATATTTTAAGCACACTTTTCTACCACCATCGGAGTAGACTCAGGGCTGCCTTTTCCCTTCTTTCTTCTTTCCCTTCTGCCGCGACGCTTTTCTCGTCTGTTCGAATTCCCGCTCTGTCTATCCTTTTCAGGAAGGGGAAGCGGTTCTTTCATTCTCCCCACCTGAGCCCCGGCATTTTTTCCGCCGAGTCAGACGGAAAGAGTGAGAGAGAGGGAGGGAGAGGAAAAGAGAAAAAGAGAGGAGACGGAGAACTGGAGAGAAGGCGAGCAGAAAAAGAGGGACTGAATTTTGCAAGGCAAATTAAGTGTGCGGTTTCACGACAGTGGCTTTCACACCGTCCCAAGACTCACCGGGGATCTGAAAGGGATGTTTTAAGAGGACACCCTTGCGAACCTTGGTCCTATCTCGAGGGAGAGCCAACCTACCCTTCGCGATTACGTAGCGAAGAGTGTAATGTGTCTCGAGATATTTCTCCCTTCTTAATTTTCCCGAGGGGGGGCGTTGCCGCGTCTTTGTCTTCCGACCGGTTTTTTTTGGGAGACGCCAGAGGAGGAAGAGAATTCGATTTGACTATCGAGACGCGATAAAAGGAACGTGGATGTGGGAAATCGGTAAACAAGGGTTCCGATTGGGCGTTTACAGATCAAAGACGTTTCCGAGAGAATACTCGAAAAATTCAATAAGTTAAACGATACGAAGATTTGTTCCGTATAAATTTTAAACGATTATCTACAACGATTTATCTTGTCAGATATTGTCCGTTGATATATCACTCTGAGCTAAGATTGGTGTGTTTCATAAGAAAAAGGTAGAAGAGCCATGAAAACGGTTGGCATACTTGTAGTCGTATTTCCAGCGCAGTTTCGTCCCGGAGTTTTCAAAGCTAATCTAACTTTTTAACCTGACCTATGGTTAAATCGAGCGTCGACCGCTCGACGGAACGAAACCGCAGCTCCTTTGTCCGCGAACGGTATTAATGGCGCGACAAAAATGTTCCCACCGATCGATAGAACCCAGTGCCGGTCTCCATCAAATATTTCGTACCACGGTGGAAAGTTTTCCCGAACATGGACTCCGCGTGGAGACCGTATGCAGCTATGCGTCTGTGCCGCGGCCATGTCTATGAATAAATCGCGACCATTGTTAAGAAGTCATGGAGAACCGAGTCACTTTTCATTCAAACTTTTATGACTTTTCCACACGGCAGCGCACGCCCTCGCCTTCCGTATCGTCCCCCTTATTTGTCTAGCGTGTTTCACCGCCGTCTCCAACGCCGCGTCTTCCATGGATCGTGTTCCAGCCCCTATTTCGGCTCTCTATCGAACAACTCTATCCCTCTGTCGCCTTATACGAGAAATCTTCCAGCGTTATCGTACGATCGCGACGACTATGCTCGAGTTACGCGGCATTGTAACGTGTTAGAAAAGTAACGGCAGCGCGAGTCGTGCGTTAAGGGTGTTCTACGGCGATGACAAAGCGGTGTGGAAAAGTGGTATCACGTTCTACGCGGCCGGTGTTGCTCGTTAACGGTTTACAGCCGCAAGCAAATTGCTAATTTTCGCGGTAACAGTAGCCGGACTAGAAACGAGACGAGATAAAAAAAAAGCACGGCTATGTTGTAACGGCAACGATACCGGCAGCGATATCGCGTGTCCGCGCCGAACGTCTTCGGTATCCTGACTACGTTGAACAATCAGGTGAAGCAAGTCGCTTGACCTTATCATCGGTGGGCCAGTACCGTTCGAGCTAAGCTTTGCAGCTTACGGAACTTTCCCCCTGCTCTCCGTCTTCGTTATCGTACCATAGGAATGCTGACTAATCCGGCGTTGTACGTATTATGGGGTGAATATCATTGTAGTCTGCGATAATTTTGTTACTCCGAGGACTAACCGTAGAGATAGAGAGAGAGAGGAAATTGGACAAAGGGTTGCAACTGGCTCTGATTTATTCTGTACGAAAATGTTGCTGGAATATTTGCTGGTTTGCTTAAAGAGAAATTGTTATTCGCTTGTCGAGCTTGTTGAACTGGCTAGGTTACGTCTTATCCGCGTTCGTTAAATATCGTGTTAGTTTCTCTGCTGTGGTAAATATTTCCCTCTAACCTCTAAACTTTCGTACTTTCGTTCTATATTTTTATTCCCACAGTGACCTAATTGTTTAAAGCGACTAGGACAGGTAACACTTTTATCAGCTTGATATACGGTATTCGTGGCGACAAAGGCAGCGAAGAAAGTGGAAAAGGTCATGTGACAAATTCCAAGTAATTTATCGTGTAACGTAGTACACAATAAATTTCTAAAAAATTCAATTAGTCCTCGAATAATCTAACAAAATGGTATACTATCACTTAAACGATCGTTTCTCAGATATTTTATTCAAATAACACTCGAGTCTATAATCTATCACTTAAAAGATTTTGTCCCAACTTAAATCCGCAAATAACTTTCAACTTACCTATGAATATATAACGGAGTAAAGGTGAAACAACTGAAGGGCCACGTGCCCCTTTCCGTTTTCTTCTTGGCTTACAGGTATACGTACACGCGCTCGTATTATCCCTAATGGTCTTGGAGGGTTGTTGAACCTGCAACCCTGCCAGCGGGAGTTCGCCTTCGAGCTGTAGGCCTGTCTATCGCTGGTCGCCGGAAGGTATAACGTGGCCAGCCGTTTAAAAGTTTTCCGACGTGGCTCATTAAACTATCAGAAGTTCTGTCTGAAAGCGCAGCTGCGCCGCGCTATAATTGCCGACACGGGTCGGCCGCGTTCCGTGACATTCCGCCCGACCAAATCAGCCGACAGCGTTTGCGGGTTAAGTGATAAACTTCTCGGTCTGTTCTCCACCAACCATCGTCGATCCACTTTTTCAACACGCTGCTGCTGGCTACGCTTTTTACCAGCCACTTTTATTTCGACCTTTGCACCCAGCTTGATTATTACTCGCGATATAAATTTGAAACGCGGCGATTTACGATCTATTAATTCTAACTTTTTATAGCGAAATTAAAATAAGAATTTAGGATGAACAGTAATAGAAAACAATTGTTTCTCTGTTAACGCAATTTTTTTTTATCTCTGATATCAGACAGAAGAGATATATATCTGCTTCAAGTTTTTGTAACGAATAAACATTTATGTAATTGTGTCACGTATGACGATATTTAAGATATAAAAGTGGCTTTACATTTGTGCATTTATGGGAAATCCAAGGGTGTAAAAATGCAAAGAATATAGCAGGCATGCAGAAATATATGAAATATTAAAAGTGGAAATAAAGTGAAAATAAATTTCTGCGGACGACTCGTTTCTTTAGATATGACGAAGTTTTTCATTGAAATACTGTTTAATTTGTATAATGACCAGAAAGAGGAATGTTCGCAACGTTTTCTCGTATAATCTAAAATATTTTAAAATTAGAATATGTATTTTCGTAATATGAATAGAAATACTTAGCCTTTTGGCATCGAATGACGATCCTGGCACGTTATTGTACATACATTTGGCATGAGAAAACAGTATTAAGTGCCAGAGACGACATTCGATGCCAAGAGATTAATTGCTCTGTCACTTATGACTTTTTTTTATATCTAAGCAAACAATATCTGAAAATAATATGATTTGCTAGTTTGACTGGAAACTGTTCGTTTGATCCTTCTTTTATTTTACTGTATTCGAAAATGATTTCTGTAAATCTACATATACAATCAACTGACAGATTTTTTGTGAAACAGTTACATCGCGTGAACTAGGTATGTAAACGTTTCTACAAGAATATCTTATTCGTGTCGCGCGAGTAAACAGGAATATGATCGCATAAATGCATAATGATACAGAAAAAAACACGTTCAGCTCAGAACCTGCAACTTGGAATTGTGTTAAACAAGTTTTCAAGAGAATAGCTGTGTCAGAGTACTTTACAAAGGAGCAATGTTAAAATATCAAACAATTCTTGGAAGCGTTCACAGTTATAAGGGACTGTATTTCTCTAGAATCGCGATTCATTCGAGGAAATTGCCTCGGGAATGCACTTCGATTCGAAAAAATGTCATTTCTTATGTCTAACAGGCAATTTATTCCGTCTACCTCGAAACAATTTTCGAGAAGTAACTACCAATGTAAATTACATTTAAAAAATACGAATCATTGTATGTGGAGGAACTGCAATAATGTGCATTCGTATTTTAATCTGTGATATCTTGTTGACGCGTATAACAAAAATGATATCGAGTATTGACACGATATTGGAAATATTGACACTGACCAGCCTTAGATACCGCTATCTTTTCTCATTTACACTATTATCCGACTCTTCGAAAGGCGAACACTATGATTACATCGCACTGACGGATACTATGAAAGCGGAAATCGACTGGATCCGAAGAAATCGAAACACCAGTTATCGCAAACTTTGCGATACTCTTACTTCAGCTGTTTGAAGTATGATATAGTATGATATTTGAAGTATGATATACGCTAGTAATAATCTTCATGTATGTACACATCTCAACAATTCGAAAATTCAAACATGTAAATTCACACACGATAAATATATAAATAAATAGAGAGAATCCTGTTAAGGGTGTAACTTAATTTAATTCCTAATTATCACGTGAAATGTAAAATTTCCCATTTATATCCTTGTCATTCAGTTTCATTTATCAAATAAGGGAGCAACCATCTTGCCAGATTTATACAACATCTTGTATATCAACTAAACAAATTTACGTAAATCCACATGCAAACACGAACTTAGTATCTCTATCTAGAGAATTCGATAGTGAAGATTTATATTTCGAACGTAGTAAAATATCGCAGGACTAGATATCGGTATATGTAACATTTTGTTACTTTTATTTCCTTTATTGTATATCTGTATTTCTACTGCGACATAATATTAGGTTGTCCGGAAAGTGTTTTTCTTTCGCAAAAGTTTTTTCGCAGTATTTCTTCATTCAAATTAAATTAATATATACATACATACATATATATATATATATATAATTATATTCATGATATCTATTTTATAAATTATTTTAAATTTTTCAACTCTAATTAAAACTATACTATAAAAATATAATACTGTAAACCCCTAAAAAATACAATACAATATTTTTATAATACAATTAAATTAAAAATATTTTAATATATATATATACACAACATTCGCAAACAGAGTGCACCTTCATTCAAACGTGAAACTAAGTCTGTGAAATGTCGCGGTGTTTATCTCAACAGAACAAAATGAATCGTACGTAATTCGATAAAATAATATAAAACAAAAAATGTTGTGCATCTATTATTTCCTCATAAAACGAAAGAAACTTTTCGGACAAGCTAATAATTACGCTTTCTCACGGATTCAACTACCACATATTTCTTTAACCGTGTAATAAGCGGCTACTTACTTTGTTGTACCCTTTCATCCATTTATTTCCTTACATCAACTCGTCGCTCTTTAAATGTGCCTTACTTCGCAGTTTAACCACATCCTTAGCTGACGTATAGCGTTTAAAGTTGCACTTCCGCCAATTAAAAAGCGCCCGCGGCCATTCGTCGCGCTTCCTTCGGCCGCATCCACTTCCTGTGTTCCGTATTCACGAAATTCATGATATATATCCGTAGCAACCGGCCGATACGTTTCGAAGTCGGTAACCGTGCACACATTTCAGACGGGATCGCGTGCAATCGAGGCGTGACTCATTCTGTTGATTCGCGTTCGCAAACTGTGCAATGCGAACGCCTCGCGCACGTTTCGCCGCAGGAACAATGGGAAACGTAAGAGCCGGAGGAAATTATTTCACGCTGTATTACGCGTGACACGCACCAATTCGCCGCTTATTCGCGCAATCGTTCGGCCACACGAGCCATCTCAATGGGATATGCACAGCTCGAGATTTCCAAGTGATAAGTAGACTGCGGATTTTTATGCGTTCATGGGAAATTTAAAAGTGTAAAAACGCACAGTATGTAACGTATGCAAATTTCCACTTAAATTAATATTTAATAGGTAAAACAAATTTCTATCTTCTATTTCTTTAATTCTTTTTATAAAAATATAAACCTGCATAGATATTCACTGTCTAGCAATTAGTTTACTTGCTTTGCATTTTCGGATAAATGCTACAGAATTCGCAAAATTTTCAATATTGAAGTCGTGTTCAAGAGGAAACTAGCCCCATTCAAGGTTATTGTATCAGTATCAGTCTTTTTCATTATTTAATTTGTACTTTACAATTTGCCCAGCTGGATATTTGGTAAATTTTTCTAACTTAATTGCTAAATATCATGTAGGTACCATCCAGCGGGATATCATTTTCGAGTTTAACTATTTTATTTTTTTAGTGTGGTCAGTGGGGCGTTTTCTTTTTAGTCTTCTTTCTATGAGAGTTTTGCTCGCTTCAGCAGTCAGCTGGTTTGGATATGTTGCCGTTCTTTCCTTGTATTTTTCCTGTCGATTCCTGTCGATATCTTCTTTGACTATTGGTATTTTTAAGTCTTTGCGTATATCCTCGATACCAGTATCAATGCGTTTAATATTAGCGACTCATTAGAAACCTTTTCCTCTTGGATATCGCTTACACCCGGAAACTTCAAACAGTGTTGAACACAGCGATGTTATCTACAGCATCGCTAATAAGTAGATGGCATCAACTGCGAAATCTTGAATGAGCTGGCTGTACATGAGTTGATGCTTTAGGTTGATGATAAAATTTCGCCAGAAGGGCCATTTGTGTGCATGGCACCTTGTTTTCAATAAATTAATCGAGAAATTATGTTCTTGGTACAGCAATTTTCCACCCGAAAGATTGTAAAAATATATAATAAATAAATATATAAATAATAAAATATATAAATATATAAATAAATAAATAGCAATATAATAAATAAAAATAATCAAAGATTAACCAAGATAAATCATAAAAATGTAATATTGTAAAAAGCATAGTATTAATATTAAAAGAATCCATAAAGTAAGATATAAAAAAGACATTAATTTCTCGAAAACAAAGCGCCATGCACCGAAATCCTTTTGAGGCTGTTTTACCATCAAACTAAAGCATCGAACGCACGTATAGCCAACTCGTTCGAGATTCCGCGCTACCTGCCATCTCTTTGTAAGTGCTAATTATTTTAGACAATATCTTAGGTGTGTAACCTGTCAAACGAGATCCTACGACTTGATGATCTCCACCAATCAAGTTCAACGATCGCTGATTCATGTTAGGCGGAGTCCACTGCTGCCCCTCGTCATGTTGAACGAAGTTTGACAACCACGCTCTTATGTCCTACATACATTCAACATCGAACGGTTGATGTAGCGCGAAGCCTGGTGGTTTGGATTCGTATGAGGCGTGATCCTACGATTTCAGGGTGGTCCACAGAGAGCTGGAGAACGTCACGTGGCATCTAAAAGACAAACAAAGTTGTTCCCATGTACGATTACATTCACAATGAGATCAACTGTTCGTGATCAGATGAAAGAACGAATTGTTTCACGAATTGATACATCTACATGATAAAGAGATCGTCATCGATCGACTAGAGAAACGTTTGCCGTTGCCGCGTGTACCGTTGGCGTTTCAATTCTCGCGGGAATTTCTGCGGCTTCTGGTCGGATCGAGTCGCGTTAATCGATGTCGTTACATAAAAAACAATGACGACGACCGGTCCGGCGTTTTCGCACTGTCGCTGAAAATCGTTCCGTTTGTGTAGTACGATCGAACGACGCGTGCGTAACAACGCTTAAAATCGTTGTATCCGAAAACAATTTTCGAATAAACGAGCCGCGCCTCCACGGCCGGGCTACGTTGGTAATTATAACTATCTTGGTCCTGGTCGTCCCCGCGCTCGTTGCAGTTGCCGGTGGTTGGCGATAGCCCGACATAATTGCGCAGCAATTACCGGCTATAGCAATTGCAAAGTTTCACCGGTACTCATTGCTTCGACGAATCGGGGAGGGTGGATACTCGAATGTATCTACCCAGGCGATAGGGAAAAAGTAATCAGGGGGCGTTAATTGTTTTAACGTTCTACCCGTTTTATCGATCGTCCACATCGTTTTTTCGTCACTCGCGTTTCGGTGTCGATGTCGTCGTTCCCTTAGGCTCGATGCAGATAAGCGACTCTATTCGTGAGCTTCGGCAGTAGAGTAAAATTATACAATACGATACATTTTGAAAGAAATGTCAGTAATAAGACTCTTTCGGTAATTCTTTATTGTTGCTCTGGAGTTCTATTAATTTGTCATCGTTCTGAATAATTGTGCCAGAGAAAGGCGTAATAGAAAATAATTGAAAATAATAATTGTTTTCAATTATAAATTTATCTTTCAGTTTATTATTATGTTTTACCATCGAATATCGAAAAAGAAGAGACGAAATTGCACTGAATGTCTCTAATTAAATGGAAATTATATCGTAATGTTTCTCAGTCTAATTAATGAATCTGCACGTATAACGAGAAGTACCTGTTACGATAAACGAATATAACAAATCCGCTTATCGTTTTTCAGGTCGCTGCCACTTAAGCTCTGTACAGAAAGATCGGTAGCGACTCGTTTTCATTCCTTTGACGCGTTGTACGACCCACACACACACCAAAGACGTAAGGTGCGTCTTTATGCGAACTTCTGTTGTCCTTTCCCCACACAGTGCTATACGACTGAAATATTACCGTTGCTTCCTTTGAAAGGAACTTCGCTCTCGACTCCACAGCCTTTCCGTGGACAATAGAGAAGGTGATTACCAGGAGAAACGACACCGCGATTTGACGAAGCTACTTCTACTTTAAACATACTACGTATAATGAAACGTACTTTTAACGAGACGTAAAATTTCAATTATTGTAAAATTGATACAAGTTTCATCTCGAACCCGATGTAGAACCAAGAAAGTTAACCAGAAACAGTATGGGATCAAGAAAATTACTTAGAAAGGAGAGATAGAAAATGAAGAAGAATACACTGACGTTGGAGATCGCGATACTTTCACATAATTTCGCTTTAAACTTTTAATACACTGACTGCCACGGTGATCATTGGTGGCCCACGTTTTAATAAATTTTTCGATATGATTGAAACAAGATAAATGCGACAGACTAAAGCATTTTTAACAATACGAACGACTTAAATAGATAACATTGTCAGGAGAAAGTGCGCAAATACGATAGGATATTTTGTAAAAGTACAATGTTATGGTACAGTATATTTCAATCAATTGCGAAAAAATATATGAAATTTAACGTATTGACGAATAAAACTACGAAATTCCTAAAACAACCTACACACGATCCTTGTGCTACTTAGTTAGATAATTTAAAATCCTTAAACAATCACCGCTTTTTATCAACCATAATGCGATGTCACGCTACTGGACGTTTTTAATCTTGCTGGTGGTACCGGTCCCAACAATTCGGTATCGTTGTTTGCTTTCTCACAAACAAACGGTTCCAACGTTTCTGTTAATAAACACGCCCGTTCACCGAGACAAACAACGGCCGGCCTGAAACGGCAAGGAAGCAATTTGGTTCGAATTTTTTCCGCGTTGCACGGTCGCTGTTCGCAGCACGGCGCGGCGTTCTGATTCAGTGATTCGAATTGCCGACGATTAGCCCGTAGCTGGCCTTTTTTTCAGGAATCTAGCGTACACAGGGCTTTTGTACGAGCCGTCCAGAAACTGCGCTTCATTTGCACGCGTGTAGCTGTGCTGAAGCGCGCTCGCTGGTTCGGCGAGACGCGGGCGAGCACGCATGCAGCATTCGCCGACGTTCACGTCAACGGATGTCTGCCGTATTGAAGTCATTTCCATTGGGATGGACGTTATCTAACGCACCTCGTGACCGATAGACGAGAAAGATAAATGCGCACGGCGAATGCAATTTTTTGTACTCTCTTTTTTTCAATTTCATGTGACGCTCGCGAGTCGCTGGTAAAAAAAAAACTTGACGAAAAGCGATCGCGATTTTTGTCTTCCGATTCGCACCGAGGAACTGTATGCTGATTAATTTTTCTCTTCATTCCGTTAACTTTTTTCATTTTCATTGGTCCGTACAACGTTCTTACGTAAAAGTCTGAATAATTGCACATAAGATTGACGCACGTGGTCTTTTCCTTGACCTCTTTTTGTAAAAAATATAACTACTCCGTAGTTTCTAAAAAATGATTCATATATATATATATATATATATATATATATATATATATATATATATATATATATGTGAATATTATGCATGAAGGATATAAAGATATCTAGTATGTAAAAGACTTTTTTTTTCTTTTAGTTGGGCATTCATCAACTTATCCTATTGAGAATAAATTTTTGTATTTATATTCAATTTTTGACTGACAGATTTATGATTTTGTTTATATTCCGTTCTGCAAGCATTTGTATTCACCAGTCGTGCAGCTACGAATGACACTCTTTAACAATGAAAAAGAATTGTTGCAGGGTACGTAGTACGAGACGTTTTGGCAAATTGAATTTTTTTTAGTGCGTTTTATAGCAGCCAGAAATTTGAGGAAATACGTATAGTTACGTTTCCATATATGGTATATACGTATACAGTACATAGATAGGTATATATAAGTATGTATTGTGTACATTGATCGGTTCCACTTATGACGGTTATCATTAAATATTTCTGTTATCAATACGATACAAGGTGAATAAGAAAGTTAAATGGCTAATTAAAAATACTGGTACTAAAAAATACTAGTTTATACTTACTATAGATTACGCGTGATCGTGTACGTTACACAATTACAAGCAAATTAAGAAGAAAGAATGTAAAGTACATATTCGTTATGATAAAAACGCAAGCTACGCATTAATTCTTGTAAGTTGTAAGTAAATAAATTCTGTATCTGTACGAGTGTCTTCTATTGAAAGCATTTTGCAACCAGCAATTACAAGTTACGTTGGTTGTGTAAGTTATCGGTTATCCTGATTCTTCGTTGTATTGGTGTTTAAAGATTTATGGTGATCTTGACCTCGTCAACTACGAATTCGTTATAAACTTATTATTATTCTTCGTTTCCTGCTATTATTATTATTAATATATATTGTATTATTATTACAGTGTCGAATAAAGAAACTTGGACGATTAAATTCAAAATTGCTCCAAAGAATATTTATTTCATCTTTCTCTAATAATTAATTTTCGTATTTAATTTTAAATATGAAGAAATTAATGGCGTTAAAAATTCGAGGAAACATATTATTTTCATTAACGTAGAACTAATTCTATTCTATTCAACGTAATTTCCCTACTATTAATCTTAGTAGATCTAGATTTTCCTCAACAGAATTTTAAAGCACGCGAATGAATTTTTCGTTAGATTTGTCAAAAAAAAGAGCAAGCCGTCATTACACGACCAGTGTATGTTTCTACAAATACAACAGAAGAGTTAATAATAACATCAATCACGCGTCTCTATTATTCTGAAACTACAACACGTTAATAACTATGTTTTACTTCTCCGTCGCGATACATTTTTTCCCTGAAAGTTACCTTGAATAAAAGTTAGACGTGTACGAAGGCCTATCATCCACGATTCTACGTTCGTTCGTGCCTCGGTGAATTACACAGAGAAAAATAGAAGGGGAATAGTCGGAAAACGAGTGTCTGCACGTTTTTTCCCCGTCAGAACCGCGACCTGTCTTAACACGTGCGCCTTGCAACATTTAACCGATAATATAACGAAATTACTCGACTTTTATCTTAGGTCGTGCGGCGGGTTAAATATTCACAAGCTTATGTACCTACGTTCGCTTAAATTTTTCATAGGGATGATCCGATATGGCATCCATCGTCGTCGTACGACTCTATCGAGCGTCACAGATGCGCATCTACCACGCGTTGGCGTTCCGCTCGCTACTCTCTTCCCCGTCCAACTTTTAATTATGCACATAATAAAGGTACATTATTTAATCGTACTCGTGTAGCGTAACGGTCGCGCATAAACGATGATTGTCCCGTTTGTATAATTCCGCGGGGGTCAGAAAAAGTTGCCGCCGCGACGCGACGCGACGCGGTGAGTCGCGTTAAAGCGGTTACCGTTCAATTCGTCTTCATTAAAATTACACCCTGCGCTCTGCCCACCTACCAATCTCGTGGCGTTCTCATAGTCTCGTGCATAACGGACGATGCGTTTCGACAATATTTCGACAAAGCGGAAAGGAGACGCATAAAAGTTGTACACGCGTCGATGCACCCTCAATTAACTCCAATAATCGCCGCTCCATTCTATTTACTGTTCGACGTCCGCTGAATTTTCGTTAATTACAATTTCACGATCGTTTTCCATTAATCACCAGGCCCCGAGCCACGCACAGATTTGCACGCGTATTTCTACCAAAACCTATCCACTGCCCCTAAACCACCCTTCCGACGTCACCCATTCCCCTGGTGGAGTCGGCTGTCGCTGTCGAGCACCGTGTCTCTCCATCGGCTAACCACAGTTTTGACAGGCCGGAACTTTTTGTCCACCGCTTTCGTATTTGCTTTGAAACCCCTTTTTTCGAGTGGGATGAGGCTGCGCGGCGGTCGCGCACGCGGTTCCCTCATCTCCATTCCCGGACAACTTTGTCCCCTCTCGCGAACGTCCCACCCCTTTTGCACCGACTCTATCCATCTGTTCCGCGGCAGCCCGTTTCGTAAAACCACCCCGCTATTCACCACCGTTCTGTGTCGCTCCTTTGATCTTCTGACGAAGGGGTTTTCGAGAGAGAGGAAGGAAGGTATGCGTGTCGCTCTTTCTATCCAAAGCTTATTCCCGTAGCTTTCGCCCTGTCGCGTCGCGTGTGTACCACATCCGTGCACCATGCTCACGCGCACGCGTACCTCTCGTTCTCCACACCACCGCTGTACGCGACTGTGTACCTTGCGGAGAGCGTCGGAGCTGACACTTTCGTGACACTTTACGCCCCGAAGAGCTCCCGAGAGCGCTCGTCGGGACTTTCGGGATTAATGTAATGGCACCCTCGGTCTTCGCCATCCTCTGCTTCGTTCCTCTCTGCTGCTCCATACCCCTCCACTGCTATACTTCGTCACCCCTTTCGCTCTATCTCTCGTTCCTCATTCCCGACCGTTCTGGCGACACAGTCATCGGCCTCGTTCTCGCTGTAACGGCGACGTTGTCGAGTGAGAGGACTCGTGAAAGTAAGAGAAATAGATAGATAGATAGATAGGGAGAGAGATAGAGCTCAACGGGCCACGATGAATTTGTGACACGTCCCTAGAGAGGAAGGTTCGCGGAATGAATGTGGGAAGCGCGTGGTTAGTCCCGATGAAAAAGCCTGGAGTCTCGTAGTTAAGGGTAAGATGGTTGGCAAGAGGCAAGACAACTTGGAAATTCGAGTATTCGAGTTGACGCGACGAAGTGTCTGCGATTGAACGATCTTTTTTTGGTTCGTTTTTTGTCAGTGGTCGATTTCGGTACGTTGTTTCTAGAGGATTTATTGGCCGCCGGGTTGTTATCCGTTTGCTGGTTTTTGTTAACTATTCAGCGTGCGTGTCGTTTGGTCGTTAAGCGAGGCCGCGCTTTCACTGTATTTAACCGGTGCAGCTCGCACTGCGTTAACGTTATCTGTAATTGAAAGTAATTATGGTGAAAAATGGTCGCGAGCGTCGAGCGTGGTTATCGTGTGACGACAATGGTGAAATTGATGAGGAAAAACCGGAGGATCGACGTATCGGAAAAACGCATGACGTTTCAATGTGAGTAAGTAGGTTAATTCGGTTCGTTCGCGTGAATGATAACGTTCTTTTTTTAGAATAGCTTGATTACAATTAACGACGCCATTATTTTGCTATTTGTGTCCAGGTTTTCAACGTTTTTGTTTCATTTTCTCTTTTTTTTTCTTTTGTTTTTTCTTGTTTGTCTTTTTTTTTTTTATTTGGATACGTAAACGCGAATAAGTTCGATTGCTGGAAATTACTGTTCATTGGAATGGACAAAGACGCTATAACCTGACAAATATATATTTTATAGTAATAAATAAAGTGCAGTAGAGGGAATAGAAAATGGATAACTGATATTATCGAATGTCATTTAGGATAAATATTTTGATATTTAAATTTTGTTTTAATTACCACTTCACGTTTTAATTATAAAGTTTAATTGTGTACCTAATATGTTATACATAATTTTGATTAATACACGATTGTTTCTGTCTCGATTATTATTATTGTTATTATTACTCATTTATTGTAGCAAGGCTTAGAGTCTACTGAAATCTCTGTTACAAACGTGCACATTTGATGTAATTATGATAAAGTTAGTAAAATACAACATGATATATAATATACTGTGGAATAACATAACATAATATACTGTAAAATAAATAGCACGATATAATATATTATAATATAGTACAGTGTACTTCAGATTTGACCTAAGTTCCAGTATCTTAATTGCCAGCCTTATCCATTTCCTGAGCTTTCTTTGACCCATGTTCGTTAATTTCATGCATCCCTTGATGAATTTTGTCAATTCCCTTATGTATTTCTCGTTAATTGTTTTTACTATGATTGGCCACGTCTTATTCTTTAATTTATCTGGCCTGATTTCTTCATTTATGGGGCACTTGTATATATATGCGAAGTTCCTGTTTTCTATTTCTCCTGTATTATACATTTGACAGGAAAAGTTTTCCTCTATTATGCGCCTTATGTCAATTTGTATTGTTACTCTTTATCCTAATTTTCCTGCTAATTTTAGCTGTGCCATTGTCCGTTTTATTAATAAAGCAGCGTCCTTTTCCAATTAGCCAGTTTTTTTTAATATTTCTATGTGTTTCGTCATAGCTGGATCTTAATACTTTTATTTATATCTTCCCCGAGTAGTTTTCCATTAATTTGTTCTAATATTTCCAGCTAAGTTTCTTCCTATTCTATTCTTTGCGATATATTGTTGATTTCGTGACCGTAGTGTAAATGTGCTTTTCACTTGTGAGATCCGATTACTTTACTTTTTCCCCTTTTACTATTTTCCAACATCTTCTTGGAAAACTATTCTCTCTCATCTGCCACAGCATTGTTCGTTTTATTATTTCTACTTTTAGATTAATTCTTTCTGCTTTCGATCTAGCCACGTTCTCTGATGTTCCATCTCGATAAAAAGCATAATTTATTTCACCAAAACCACATATTACATAATTTAAGTAATCTTAAGACAAGAAATCAACGATTCTGATAATTCTAATATCAACTGAATAATTTTAAAGTATTCTTCTTCTATATATCACGGACCTCAAACAAACAGAGACAGTCGCGCACAGCCGCAAACGTGCCCAAATTCCTTATGCTCGTTACCATCACATTTTCTCCGCAAGATCAATCACATTCCATTACTCAACTTATTCGAATTCATACTGCAATACTGAACCACATCGATCAAGATTCGGTGCATTGCTTTTATCAAGCATCCTTTCGCAATCCAACCTCGTCCAACCTCATCTCGCTCATTTCACTGGCGCGCAAAAACCAACGAAAAAAGACAGACACAGGATGAACGGTATTACACGACTGTAACGATGTAACCGATACACATTGGTTTCGGGGTTTGACGTGGTCCGTGACAATTTTAAAATCGTATCGACGTTTCGTGGGCGTGCGGAGAGCGCGCTCGCCATTCGGCGGCCAGCGTAATGAACGCGCGGCCGAAATCAACAGCTATGCCATTCAGATAAAAATGTCAATATTCGGGCGCGGCTAATTTGCTTTACGCCGACGCCATGCCGGCCGTGTTGATTGTACAAAGTAATTTGGTTGGTTTAACCGAATACGTAAATCAACAGTTTTTTCCCCCTTTCGCTTCGGGTCCATTGGCGTTCATTCTCTCTCCGCCCTTTGAGCGGACAAACGGTCGACGGACCGCGGCGGTATCAGATTGCGCCATTACGATTCACCGCCGGCTCGACGGGCTAATTAATTGTCGACGATCAATACCGCTTTAATATTAAGAGCGGCGCGATTTGTACCGGGCCATGCACGCGTTTCATCTCCCTGGCCCGGAACTCCGCGTCCAAGATTAATCTCCGAGCGATCGAACATCTCCGCGCGCACGCCGAGCGTATACGCGCCGAGGGTCTTCGCGTTTTATTTAAGCGACGCGCATCGACGATCACTGCGATGCGATTTAAGGATAACGATCGTTTCTTAACCTGAGATTTGAACCGATGTTTTTTAATCCACCAGCAGGGGGAAAAAGGTAAGTTATGGCGTGTGATTGATTGAATGCAAGTATTGAATACAAGGGGATGAGAAAATTGGGAGATACATGTTGCTGTTTTGCAGATATTGATCTCTTTTTGGATTTAGTTACAAGTGTTCGTGTGCTGAAAGGGTGTGTGAGAATTACAATTGTGTGTTTTGCCCACTTAGCAATTACTTTTGTATTGGTAATATTTGTAAAAGTCAGTGTTTGCGGTTGTAATAGTTGTTGAAAAATGAGTGACTATCGATATAAATAGTTGAAGTGGAGTAACGTAGGTACAGGGTATTTTAAAAGGCTGAATAACAATTTATCTCCGCTACAATGTTATTTGCACTACGAATACGATCCTTTTCGCTCAATCGATGAATCTGGCGATCCATTTTCGGCGTTGTTTACCGTGGTCTTCCGTTTTTCGGTTGACCACAATAAAAATGTATACCAAGCCGTTTTTGACCTGTTCACTATATTTGCTATTTCGGTAAAGGTTTTACTTTGCTTTCACTTTGCCTTACGATTTGTTCCCTTTTGTTTTCAAGTAAATTCTTTGATTTACCCATTCCTGTCTGTTCCTACCTAAATGAATTATAAGCAATAAAAGGTACACTAAATCAAGATTTTGACATTCCAGAACCAAAATGTTCAAAAACTGTACTCATAGTTACATTTTACACAGATCTTCTTAAACTAATGTCCATTGTTTACAAGTGCTAAGCGGTAACTAATTGTTGTAACTCCCACATTGTTTGTATTTAACAACTGGCAGTCTGAGATTACGAAAGTCAAACATATAGTTATGTTATTCCAAAGAGACAAACCGAATAGAAGAACATTATGCGTATAAAATGTTTGTAATCCGGTTTACAAATCATCGTCTTAAATTTGTGTCTGCTACTGTATATGTCCTACATATAAAATTAATCGTTATTTATGTATAAAGTAAGTGATCGTCTGTTTAAAAAGCAAATCACCTATATTCCATAATCGCAAGAAAATAATAATAATAAATTTCAATGAAAATCATAAAGTCCGAATTACTATAATGAATTCTCCCGAAGTATTTAATAAAATCTGTATTTATAAGACTGTCCATGATACTCCATTAAAACAAACAATTTTTTATCTTTTTTGTCTTTCTCGCAATTCCCTTGTCTCGTTCTTCATTGTCCATCCTTCATTTTTAACATCCAGTTTCCATCACGCTGCAACCTTGATTTCTAAAACACATATAACACTTTTTTACATACACACACACACATGCCAGTCTCCTTCCATCCCACTTAAATCGACGCGATAAAAGCGTATCATTAGTAGCATAACCGCGGAAGGAGACGTGCTTCGACCAAATGTGCCTGCACACCCTCCACGTCGCGTGGAACGTCGAATCAATTTACGCTTCGTTCAACCCCGATCGTAGCCGCGGTACGTACTTGTCGAAGGGTGCAAAATATTTAGTCCCGATTGTAAGTGCCGACTCTTACCCGGAGGCAGTCCTAACAACCCTTGTTTACGTTTATGGCTTTCGGTTTGACGATCGCGTGTGCACGCATATCGCTCTCGTGCACACGCCTGCACACCTTCCTACAAACTCTGTCCGTGTGCTCGTGCGTGTCCAACACTTACAAAAAAAAAAAAAACCAGTCACACGCATATGGTATCCTAGAATAGGGTGGTGGATTCAGAGGGGTTTCGTCACTGTAGGTGTAGATACCAATCTCTGTAGCAGGGGTTGAAATCGGCTACGGTAACCTAACCCCATAAACTCTCGACGAAGCCTCCCTCTTGGAACTTAATTCGTCGAGAGTTGACGCTTCGTATTCGAAGGGGTGGGAAAAAGACAAAAACAGACGAGGAAAGAATATCCGCTGAACGAGGAGGGATGACACGTATAAAATAAAGTTGAACAAGGATAGTGACTTGCAGGAGCGAAGGGATAAGCAAGAAGAATGGAATAAAAGAAGACAGAGAGAAGAGTAGGGTGGTAAAAGGGACGAGAGTGGAGAACGGAAAGAGAAAGCGACAGGATATTTAGGAGGAAAAGGGAAGAAAGATAGGGTAGGATAGCGTTTATGGGGTGAGCTCCGCGCGATAGCCATCGCCATTTATTGCCAATTTGCTAAATGAAACGTGCCGCGCGTACATCGTACGATTATTAGTGCCCCCTATCGGGATATCGTGGTCTTTCGGCTCGAAACGGGGCTCTCTTCTCCCCTTTCCCCTTCGTTTGCTGGTGTTGTCGAGTGGATCCGGTCAGTGTGGGAAGTGCGAGACGAGGCGGCACACGGCGTAATGGAATTAAAACGATCGCGAGCCCGAGCACCACTATCACTGTCGCCACCGATGCTACCACCGCCGCCATCGTTGGCAAGTGGGGGCTTGCGCGTGCAGAATTCGGCAAGTTTCCGCGCGCTGCTATTTCATTTCAATTACAATAAACAGTTACGAGAATCATTGCGCGCAATCTGCAAATAATTTCAAGCGGTTCGAGCGCTCATAATGATTTCGCTCGTTTCATCGTGTTACAACTGGCAGACCTCGTTACGAAATAATTTACCGCTGCCGGGGCATGGGAACTTCATGAATTTGTATTTTCGACGTCGCCGCGCTTGGCCAGTTGTCGCTCGTTTTTTCCCTTCCGTCGCCGCGGCGCATTCTCCGCCGTTTCCGAACACTTGTACGATGCCTAGAACGAAGCAATTTCCAGCCAGTGCTGTTTATTTATTTGTTGTTGCCGTTCCAATTGTTGTTATTGTGCGTCGTGTTTTTCTGCTTTTTATTTTATTTTATTTTATTTTTTTTTTTTGTTTCCGCCCGCTTGTTTTATTTTAAATAAAACGCGCGCGGCGTTTCCGCGCCGCTTGTAATTAAACGGAGAATTCTGCGAAGTGCATTGTTTGCTCGCTCTTAAAGCCACGATTGAAAAATAAATTGATTCGAAAGGTAACAGATTTAAAATGTGAATTATTAAAAAATAAAAAAGGGAAGAGGAAAATATCGAGCACCGGTGATGGAAGAACGGCAGGAGGCGGAGGGCGCCGCTAGCGAAACTGCCCATTTTATACACGAATTGTTCGTACCCTATGTAAAATACCACCACGGGAATGTATTATCGCGGAGAGTTCAATTTGATGTTTCTTTCAAAGCCGCAATCGCGTTTCCATACGTCTACCGGTATTTTCGTGTCGCTTCACTTCAGAAGTTCCTTACTCGTTCCGCTCGAACTCCTTTCGAATCCAACGATTGAATTTCCTTCCGGGGTATTTCTTTCACGTAGCGCGCATGCACTTTTAAAACTTTCTCGGGATATCCAATCGCTGGATATTCCCAAAAATGATCTCCACAGAGTTCGTAAACTTACTATACGTGTGCGAAAATGTTTCCCTATTACCCCGCGTTATTTTCTAAATTCGCGACCTGTACTCGAGATTCGTGTCTATGCCGTACTTCTTCCAGAACAAAGATCGGATCGTACCCATATCGGTATCAGTAAAATCGAATGTCCAGTTTGTTTCCTGTGCTTCTATATTTAATATCGATTTAAAAGCAACATTGTATACTTTTTAAAAGCAACATATATATTTTGGCGAGATTTATTTTTTAATATCGAAGTATGTTTTATTTGTTCCGTGTTCAATACAGTTGTGTAATTTTTCGGAATTCAATTTTATTACACAATGAGTTTTAATCAATGAAATGTATGTTAGGAATAACCGATGGAAGTAGTTTTCACGCTATGTGTGTTAGTAAATACCGCTTCATTTTCTCAGATTTAATTTTAACAAATTTTTTCCGTATAAATTCGCGATTTAATTTACGCTTCTGTGAAAACAAAAGATATTTAAACATTTCCATGGAAAAGTAATATTGTTAAGTACTATTTCAAGTATTTAACGAGAGATTTTTCATTTTTTTCCTTTCATACGTTTTCATAGAAAGAAAAATATTATTCAAGTCATACATTAACAATAAATTTTCTATTATGACAGTAACAACTTTGATAATAAACCAAATGAAATACAATCAAATTTTCAACTTGAACGAAATTATAAAATTATATTAGAAAACTGTAACTACGACTTGTCGATTCAAGGAGGCCCAAATATACCTAATTTAAGATCCGCTTAAATAAATTTCTATTCTTTGTTACAATAAATATTTTACGTATCATTTTTACTAGGTACTTCGATGACTTTATCAATTTATTCTTAATATGCTACAAGATGTTCAAAAATGACGTACATGCGTCATTCGTACAAGTATGCAAGCGTAATCAGCACAGTGAAGATATAACGGTGTTTCATATCGAACATAACTATCTAAATACCCATATGTGTACCCATATGTATAGGTGTGCACGCGTGTGCCCGTGCACGCGACTATGCGAATATTAATGCCATTGGATATTCATAATATGGTTACCCGCGTATCGGCAAATATCCGAATTGGCGGATGTTCATGTCATCGCAGATATTCGTATTACCTAAATACGATTTATCGTGTGAGCCGATATACATATACATCGGACAAGCCAACAAACGTTATCGAAGATATAAGTCCTTTAATGATCCGCGTAACTCTCGAGAATGAAAATTATCTGCTGCGATAAAAGATTGTGAAATTTTTTCAGCTTATCGCGTTTATTTTTAAATAACGCAATACGAGTTGTTGTGCGATCTAATCGTACATCGAAGTGCATTAAAGTGGATTATTACTTGATAAATTTGGACTTTTGAAAATCCGCGCGCGATGACGTTCGATCGATTATACGTTCCAATTTAAAAGCGGAAAATTACAAAAATATTTTCTTGTTAAAACTGGGCTGCTATCGTTTATTGGAATGTTATATGTATAGCGATGATTATCGCAACTACGTAACTCTTTGTTCGATTTTTTCTTGTTTTTGCTATACGTTTCATTTATACCTCGATGATAGCTCTTCAATACTACTATCTGTTACCGATAAACGCGCAAAGACGGCTTCACAATTAAACGCAATTCACATGGCGATAAAAGTCGCCCACCGACGTCCTCGGCCAGTCGATAAATTTCCAACAAACTCTAACACGGTTTCTTAAAAAAGTCCAAAACGAAGATCCCCATTCTTGCACCGTCTCCACAATATCCAGCCCCCGTCAACTTTCTGTTCATTCTTCGCACGCCGGGTGGAAAATAAACAGTTAAAAATCGAGGTAACCCGAAGCTGGTCGTTCCGTAACAACGTGTTCTCGTTAGGCGGATTCACGGCCGGTGGCAACAATGCTTCTCAATACAGCTCGCGCTCGCGCCCGCGGGAGGGGCGGGTTCGCGCGAAGACGAAAGGACAACGGGCGCGCAAAGTGCACACACATAGGGCGAGATGAGGAGCGAGCGCGGGAGTGCGACAGATGGAGAGAAAACGAAAGAAAAGAAAGAAAAGGACAGACAGGGTAAAAGGGAGGTTATCGTTGAAGGGGGCATGAAAGGAGCAAGGAAAGACAAGGGAAAAAAATGGAGGAGACTGTGGCGTGGTAGCGCGCGCGAAAGAAAGGGAAAGAGAGACGTGTGAACGAGCCTTAGGCGAGATGGTTGGGTTAGTCTCGAACAGACACGGGTACGGGGCATAATAAAAAGATTTATTCGGCTTTTATCCCGGAGTTATTCAGCTCTTTTCATCCGGCCGGTGAGCCCGCGTTTTTTCTTCCTCGCTACTACCGCGCCTCTCTTCTCTCTCCCCTTTTATAAGTCTCCACGGGCGGAGCAATTCGACAAAGGGTGCGGAGTGGGAGATGAGACGGAGATAAAGAAAAGAAGGGAAGGAGGGTACTGCGGAGCCAGAGGGCCCTGATTAAAATATACGAGCGAGCCTCGCGGATTTCTTCTTATATCCCCGGATCCTTATGTCTCTTCCCCATCGCCTACCATCCCCTTCCTCTCTTCTTTATACTACGCTGTCTCCTTTTTTCTCTCCCCTTTTCCCTTCTTCTTCTTCTTCTTCCTTCCTTTTCTTCTCTCTATCTTTATATCCTCTTGCTTCCACTCGTCTGGCCTCGCAAAACCTTTCTTTCGTTTCTCCCCTCGAATGCCACCGTGCGCGTATTCGGGGAATTCGGAATGAGCTGCCATCGCGAGTTCACGCGCACGGAATTGGACCGAGCGTATATTTTACGCTCGGATCCCGGATCTCGGCGTGCTACGAATATTAGAATCGGCGAAGGCCTACGTGGTTTTATGTCTCGTCGATGGCCCGTGTTAAATCCGATTCAGTCGTAAACTTATAGCTCGTAACACGTGATCGGTTGCACGCGTTTAGCAACATACGTTCGCTACGCGGGCTTTCATCGCCATCAACCGCACGCGTTAACGAAGCGTTATTTTTATCTGCTCTTGTGTACAAGTATAAAGACCACATGGGGAATAGAGAGAAGCACAAGTTACGTTTTTCGGGTTTCATGGCAAAACAGTTTTAAAACTTAGTATTTCATTTGATTTTATATTAACCACGTTACCGCTTTCATCGTTGGTTTCGTATGATATTAGGTTGTCCGGAAAGTGTCTTTCTTTCTTTTTCTTTTTTTACAACAATGTACCTTCATACAAACGTGAAAGCAAGCCTGTGAAATGTCGCGGTGTTTATCTCAACAGAACAAAATGGACCGTACGTAATTCGACAAAATAATATAAAACAAAAAACCTTGTGCATTTATTAATTCTTCATAAAACGAAAGAAACTTTTCTGACAACCTGATATTTCGTAGATTTATCGTTTGTTCTTTCAAGACAAGGAATATAAGCTTATCTTTCCATATAACAATCTTTCAGTTAAGGTATTTCTTTTGAACCACCAAGTAGCATGAAAGGTGGAAAATCAACAAAAATGGACTATCGCGCTTTCTCGTACACTCTATCAGATATTGAACGTGTTGGACATTGAGTTTTCGGTGATTGACACGCGTACGATGGAATCCGAAAGTTGTATCGTCATGGATGTTTACCAGGATTTAGGTTCGGGTTTAGAATGGCACATGGCAGACAAGACTCGACGTCTCGAAGTTAGGATGTAGTTTCGCGAAACTGGTCGGCACGATACTTTTTCAAAGGGCGTTTCAACGTTGATGAGAAGCGCTGCGAGCGACCAGGGTGAAAAGTTTCGCACTGAAAAAAAATCTGGTCGCGTTGCGACTACGGTACGCTTGATGTTATGGTCTCGAGGTTCTACTGAAGTTGGTTCTACTCAACTGTTCTTTCAAAGCATTGTGTTTGATCGTGCTTTGATTCCTGTTCCCCGACAAAATTTAATCGAAGCGGAAAAGACCAAAATTGGAGAGAAACTAATTTGTAAGTTTTTGCATTTTTCCAAGGATCGATGTTATAACCGTTTCGTGCATTTTTTCACCCCTTTTTTTTGATGTGTTAGTTTAAAGCCAGTTCGTAAACAATTTGTTCTCGAATAAAAGTTTAATAAAAAATTATGGAATTTTGTGATTAAAGTTTGACGAAAGTATTGTTTTCGTACTTCCAACTTTCTATTTCAAATACGATAATTTGTCTGTTGTATTATCTTTCCATCTTTACATTAGCGTACGTGCGTACCTTGGAATAATTGTATCGTTTTTGGAAATTAGAAACGCGAAATTAAATATTTGTATGATATTAAAAGTCAAATTGCTTCTGATTGATTTTTTTAGACGTTAATTTAAACGTCATAAAGGGAACAAAGAAAATGTGTAGAAATTCATCGGTTATAAAATCGTATTAAATTATACATACTACGTTGTAACCAATGTTTACAATCTAAAGAATATCAGCTATCGAGGATTTTTATTGTGATTTCATACGACAGGAAACATAGAAGATTTAATCAGCGTCATTTGTCGCTACTCGAAGATAAAAGGCGGAAAAAAGTGATCAATGACAGAAATTCTAAAGCGTAAAGACGCTAGATATCAAAACAAATCGTATCTTTAATTTCGTCTGCAAACGTGAAAAACTTTATATTAAGCGATTTATAAATCCGTATATTTATTTTAATATTTACAATGTGTACAAATCTACTTAGAAGCGCCTTTTTCATTCGAAAATTACAAGGTTATTGCGGTATTTTTCATAAAAAAAATATAATTGAATCGCGCATACTCTTATCTTCCTCGCTTTTTCATAAATCGTTATTTAAAAATGAAAATGTACGCGTAAAAAAATAAAACAGAGAGAAAACGACAAATCCAATTAACATAGCAATAAAAAATTCATAGGGAGGAAATTTCACGAATCGTCTAATGAGCTCCATAATTCATCGCCAAAAAAGGAAAACAAGTTATACTGAAAAATTCTCTCGTCCAAATTGTCGATGCACGTTTAAGCGAAAGATAACCGCGTTACGGTTCTTCAGAATTCGCTTTTTTCCCGGTGGTCGCGCGGCCGAGCGAAAAAATTTTCAATTCCCCCCGCTTC
Source organism: Bombus terrestris (assembly GCF_910591885.1). NCBI lineage: Eukaryota > Metazoa > Arthropoda > Insecta > Hymenoptera > Apidae > Bombus > Bombus terrestris. Next base: position 13,687,130 of record NC_063274.1, read on the forward strand.
GAATTAAACCGCGCGGATCGCTAATTCGCGCACGCTGCGTAAGCCCTCAAACTCTTCCCTTCTAAATTTAAATGAAACTGTCCGATTATTAAATCCCGGCTGCTGTTTCGCGCACGATAATGAAACAGAGTGAAAGCGACACGCGTACAAAAGGACAATTCATCTTGGTATGTGTTTCGAATGCTTTGACCATCGCAGATTTTCTAACTTTCCACGAAACTGCTTGCATCCGAAAGAAGAATGAAGAAAAAGGAGAAGGGTAACAATCGAATTTCGATTCGGTAATTATTAGCCCACAGAAATGAAAGTAAAATATTATGTTATCTCTTTATTATATTGTATTATTATTTTATTATTATTAATATGATCAGGCTGCGGATTTTTATGCATTCGTAGGAAATTTAAAGCTGCGAAAATGTACACGATACAAATAGCATACAAAAGTATTAGGTTGTCCGGAAAGTGTCTTTCTTTCGCAAACGTGTTTTTTACAACAATGTACCTTCATACAAACGTGAAATGTCGCGGTGTTTATCTCGACAGAACAAAATGGATCGTACGTAATTCGACAAAATAATATAAAACAAAAAACCATTATTTCCTCATAAAACGAAAGAAACTTTTCAAACAACCTAATGTAAAAAATATTCAAATCAGAGTATTTATTATAACATTTGACAAATGAAATAAATTTCTATCTAAATCCCTTCAGTTATGTTCATAACGATATAAAAATACGTAAAATACCGCATACTAGTTAACATTTATACACGAACGAATATAACAGCGGTGTGACAAAAGAAAAAAGTGGTAAACGCGATCTATTCTCGCGTTCGGATGCACAGAGTACGAGCGGACAGCTATACCGTCTCAAAACACCAGCAAATTTCCAGGAAGCGTTGCGCGGAGGGTGAGAAAGAGAAGAGGGTTGGAATGGAGGGAGAAAGATGTCGGGGACGCGCGATGGGTGCTCGCGCGACAGAAATAGCCTCGAAGCCGTTTCAACACTCAAAGGCTTGCATCGCGACAAATTCCACCTTGGTGCAACCTTTCATCCTCGCTGGCGGCGCCTCCCTTTCTCGAGCAGCCAGCCTTGTTTATCACCGGCGTCATATCGCGGAAGGGGATGGGTTCGTTGGCGAGACTCGAAAGAGAGAGACTCCACGGCGTCGCGGCCGTAACGCAATTACAGCCGCACTTAATTTGTTTGAAGTACACTGCGCCACCGGCGGAGGTGTTAATGGCAACGCGACCTCATCCACTTCTACGGACCTCCCTCTCGTTCTTCTTCCCTCCTGCAGCCGCGTCACCGCGTCGACCACCCTTTTTCTCTTCGTTCCGCTTCTCCCCTTGTCGCTTGCTTCGCCACGGACCCGCACAATACCGTCAGGCTACGGGGTGGCTCGAGAATAATCGACGTGAATTTTTTGCCGAGGGAAAACGCGTTGGTTTCGCGCAATAGTCCCTGGTAATTTGGTAATTACCGAGCTTAGATTCTTGCGGCACGGTTTTGGCGTCGTTTTACGGTGATTAAACCAGATTGAATAACGATACGCCTATACCTGTCTTGGATTCTAACTCTTCGCAGCCTGAAACACTAACTTTTGTCTCTAATCTTTTCGAAATCTTTGGAAGAGAGATTGTTTTTCGTCAATTGTGGATTATAGAAAGATGTTCTTCATAGGATAATTTTGGAAGAGGCGATGCAACAAAATTGAGAATCAGGTTTAACGAAAAGAAATCACCTTAGTACTGGAACTATGGATAGTTAACACGAAGCTATTTCTACAAAAATCAGTCAAAATGACTGGTCTTTAAAAAATACGTAATAATAGAATATTTTTATATTTATTGATTTATTACTTTCTTATAGAAGGAATTCCATGTTGTGTAGTACATTTCTGATACTATTAATCCATCTGGGACCATGATCCCTAAATGAATGAGGGTTGACACATTTATAGAATTGCAGAATCAGTCATTTTGATTGGTGTAGTATTTCTAGTGTTGGCATCTAGCGATCTAGCGATCGATTTGAAATTTTCCTGATAACTGATATCATCATATTGAATGATACGCAGTAAAAATTTCAAAAATATGTGGGAAATTGTACAAAACGAGGAAACTGGTTAAATGGAGTTCGATAAACAGATTGCAGGATCCTTTTACACTTTGACAAGTACCAGTCATTTTGACTGGTATTGGTATAAATAGCTTTGAGACAAAATTATTTTCAGTTTAAATACATAAAAAACAAAATAAAATTTGTTATATTATTCTTTTAGTTATTGTTGCGAAAGTCATTACATCATCGCGGAAAAAAGATATAACATGAAGTAGGAATTTTAAAATAAAACCAGTAAAGTTAAACCAGTCAATTTAACTGGTGTGTTAATTCTAGTGTTAAACGATACTCCATCGTGTGTTTTACCAGCTTTTAAGGAAGCATGATAACACGTGTTTGCGGAGGTTTGTTGTTACAATTATTCATCTATTCTTGTTTAAAAAATAGAATTATCCATCCTATTGTAATACTCGTACGAGTTAAATAAAATGTGTATCTGTGTATCAAAAACCTGGTCGTTTCAAAATTATTAAACAGCACGAAGTATGATGTAAAATGTAATAAAATAACATTTAAAATTCCAATGATTTCTTTGCAACATTAGCTAAAAACATAGAAAAATAAAAGCAGACAAAAAAGAAAATGCAAATTCTACGAACATAACTCTTCCTGCATCATTAACATACATGCATAATATGACAGGACAAAACGTCTGCCGGAAGCATGGCGGATGGATCACAGGGATGCGAGTAGACACAGTAGGATTAATTGACGGCGTTAATTTTGCAAGTGGTCGCCTCGATATTTACGGTTTTAATAAGGATCGTAATCCCGTCTGGTCGCGCGACGCGGATTATCGCGTAGGCGCTCATTGAAATTTAATATCGGCTGTACGGTCCACCGATGAAATCGATCGCGGTAACGCGATAGTGCGCCGCAAAATTGCAAAATCACGCGGGCGTTTCTCCGCGTGCGCGAGAAAAAACTAATCTCGGTGACGCGTGGCCGATCGTGGTTGAAAAATTGATGCGATACATACCAGGACACGTTTATGTAACCGAAAAATTGTTATCCTTTGATGATGGAAAAAGATCCTGTGCTTTTTGTTTTATGCTTTGTTTTACTCTTTAATGAAATATTTTCTATACTTTGATTTAGAAAACGTTGTTATTGCTGGATCTGGAACTTCTTACTACAGTTGAAATATCATCTACAGACGTCCCGACGTACACTTGGCAATCTTCTTCGAAAAATTATTGATATAACTTGTTTTACAGTACACGACGTGTATCGCGGAATTGTCACTAAGAGTAGAACAAATTGCTGCAGTAATTTCAGCGTTTTTATCGAGCTAAATCGCGCAGAGAATCGCGCAACTCTTTCGTGTACGTATTTCTTCTTTTAAGTTGTTGCGATCAGAACGATAAACGAATACTTAAAAAATTAAGTGTTATCGCTATAGACACCAAAAATATCTGAACTTAAAATTACGAAATCCAGATCTCCATAATATGAAACTAGAGACATAAAAATCTTTTGGTAATAATTCCTAGTAAGAAGCTTCTCGTATGAATGTAACGGTCAACGACGAATTACCAGGAAAGCAACGAACTCGATACAGCAACAAATATTCAGCGAATCGTTGGAAAATGGAAATGGACGACGATGATCGGCGGACTAATAATCGAAGAATTTCTGGAAAATATCTATTTACCGTGTACGCGACATTGCTTAAATTTACGTGATCGTAATTACGGGCAAATATATAGAGCGCGTGGGCGGGTAATTGCGACCGCTATATCGCTAAAATTGTTAGATAATTGCATTATCACTTACGTAATTCCATCGGGGGTAAAACCGTCAAAGACTTCCGTGGTAATAACTGTTTGTAACAGTGTTTTGCATTTCAATGGGAACAATTTAATTAACACGAAGCTGTACGCAATTACGTTATTTACAGTGATAACACTATTACATCGGCGACCACGTTACATATTTATAGCGACATCGCAGGGGATGGCGCGTAGTCGACGCGGCAAGTAATCGATCCATCCCTCGAATGCAGCGATTCGGAAACTGGCCACGATGAAATTTCGCGGTGAAATGATCGCGTGTCCCGTTCGTTCTCCATCTTATACGGATACGACGGATCGTGGCTGTCGAAACTTGTTACGGTCAATCCTGTTGTCGTTTACAGATCGTTGCCTCTATCGATCTTAATGGAAATATCATTGCGAAGATAGCGTAAAGTGAATACGCTAATACAATGTAGTTTTAACATAGAAATTTAACGTTTTACCGTTTGGTAAGAATAATAATCTTTTGCGTGGTCGTAAAAAATGTTATGTATTCGGTTGTTTTAGGACATGTTTCCACTATTCTCTTAAAGTAAGCTTGAATAATATCATGCTATCTATAATTCTAACTTGCAACGCTCACTTTCAGGTTGGTTTAATAGAATAACATAATTTTGATGGAAGTCTGGCTCGTAATAGTATAAAAGAGACGGATTATATCCAAAATTTAATTTACTCGTTTGTTATAACGATTATGTGCTCTAGAAAAAAACAACATTCTTTTCTCAACTTTTCAAACATTTTGGGCGTGAGATATCTGTTTCTAGAATTATCCTAGTTATGTGCTTAGAATTTAACAATTCCTAGCTTCCACGTATATCCATTCAACTTCATTGCCATAAAAACTGTCTTCTCCACGATTCCTCCGACCCGAAACCTTCTACTACACAGCACGTAGCAGTAATCCGAAACTTTCCATCCGAAATTCGAAATCTAGAGCACGATCACAGGTTTGATCTTCGTTCAACAACTCACACGGTCGCGTATCATCTCGCGTAGTCTCTTGAAATTGCTTAGTCGGTTGCGCGGTTCGTAGGGCGCGTCAGTGTCATTCAGCTCGCTCGAGAACACAGCGATACACGGTGTATCGAGAGGGTTACGAGCAGCGTACCGACTCGTTGGTTGGATTACGAGTGGCTCGAGTCACTCGAGCCAACGCTCTGTTGTTGCGTTACGAGTGCACAGAGTCGAAAAGTCAAAGAGCGAGCGAGAGGGTGACAAAAGGGTATGAGAAAGAGAGAGTTAGAATCGCGACGGATATACGAGCGTGTAGAGTTGTAGAGCAGAGGGGTGGGCTTCGCGAGTGGTAACGCGTTCGAACGTGTAGATACACACGGTCGCATGCGCTCGCACAGGCTCGCGGCGAGAGTCTGTATCGCGGTAACGCGGAGCGGTTGCTCGAAAGCCACATCGTCGGGCAAACACACGAGCGCCAGGCACTGGCTGTTGGTTGTCGTTCACGCGGCTCTATGTAGTGGAATAGGTGAGGAAGATATGAGGAAAGGTGGGGTCAAAGAGAGCCAGAGGGGCCGCCCGAGCGAGTCTGTTAATTGGACTAATTACAGTAATTACTGAAAGTTTCAGCAGGCTACGAGCGAGCAAGACAGGGAATACGACGGCGTAATACGGCGGCGTAATACGGCACCCCCGGCACGACCGCACCACCGTCGTCGTCGATGGTCTCGCAGTTTGCCTGCATCGTCGCCACCAACACCCCCGAACCAGACACCAACACCTCCACACGCTTCTCACGACGCCCATCGAGCGCCGCCGTGACACGGAGCCGGGTATTAACGATCTCGCATGCGCTCGCATTCTCGCTCGTTCGCGTTCGCGGCCCGTCGAGCGCCCTCGTAAACCTGGATATACGCTTGTTTTCGTATTTAAACCTCCTTCGAAGCCCCCTCGTTTCTATATCGCGACTATATACCGATTTCAACCCCATAGAAATACCAACACCCGTAACCCACTGCTCAGCGGGATCACCGCAGCGCCAGGGTTAGCTTCGATCGAATTAGCGATTATCGTTTGATATCTAGGGGACGATACACCCTTTTGCAAAAGGGTCGATGTATAGAGGAACAGCATCGGTGACCTCTAGGATCGGAACAGGGAAATCGAACCCACGCCACGCTAGCAATCCTGACTGGGTTCGTGTCTTTAATCGATTTATCGTATACATTGAGAGGGGTGGTCGGGTGACTTGTTTTAGGAAGGGGATAAGTGATTCTCGAGGTAGATATTTATTGGAGTGCTTCTGTTTGTCTTCATTGCCTGTCTTTGTGCGCCTGACCCCCTCATTCTGTAATAACATCGAATTTAGAACGAATGATTCATAAAGTAATTGTCTCTTTATCTTCCAAATTTTCTGCGTTTTTGGAATTAGTGTTGAGGCTTATCTCGGAATAGAAAGAGAGAGAATAGAAAGAGAGGAACACGTAGATGAATATATTTTTCTTTCCTTTCCAATCAATTCTCATTGAGAATTATAAGTAAATTATTCTGGCGTGGTACTATAACGTGAATAATAAAGTGATTATCGTATGTTTGATTCTAGCTGGATCTAATGTTTAAATTTAGAGGGTAATTAGTGGGTTTTGGTGATTATTAATTCTTATGTTATATCTATTACTGAATTTGGATATTTCTTCTTTAACTGTAGGTATCTTAAAATCGCGAAGTATAGATGAATGTATAACAGAAATATATTTAAGTAGGTATAAGTATAAGTATAGTGTATGCTAGTCTAGATCCGTATGCTGGCAGCGTTACTTTACAATAGGAGTCCGAAGCCTTGGGCATGGGTATAGTCTTGGGCAAATAACTATTGGTATTTATATTTACGAAAAACTGGCCTTTCTTTAGCCCACCATGCACCATCTATGCATTAGCATGTTCCTAGAAAAGGCTATACGGCTGACAGGCCCTTCAAATTGATTTACAGCTAAACAATACTCAATGGTTTCGAGGACTACGAAAAGTAAACACTAGAGAAGATGTAGAATTTTCCCAGAAGTGAAAATCACTTCAACAATTAGATACAAAAAACGTAGTAAAATAGAAAGCATGTATACTTTCAACTTCTTATAAAATGAAAATATTATCAATTACATTGTTAAAAGGTTAATGCCTCTTTACTATACGATTAGACACGTATCTGGATCTCTGACCTGTTATCAAGAAAAATCACGAGTATTCTTCATCCCATGCAACTAAGATTCTGACATATTCGATCTCGCTCTATAAAATCAATTCCAAAAACTGTCGGATGCAACGACAGCCAATTAAGCGTAGTTCCGATAAAACGCGACTAAGCAACAATCAACCACGAAAGAATGTATAGTAGTGATACGCCATTAGCTTCCTAGCGTCTTGGTCGTGTGATCGATGCATGGGATGATATTGTAATTTTTTTAATTATTTAATTTGTACTTTACAATTTGTCCAGCTGGATATTTGGTAAATTTTTCTAACTTAATTGCTAAATAACATGGCTACCCCTATCGGGAAACCATCTTCGAATTTGACTATTTTATTTCTTTAATGAGATCAGTGGGGTGTTTTCTTTCTAATCTTCTTTCTATGAGAGTGGGATGATATCGTAATGGCGATATTTCTGCGGTGGTCGGTGAAAACCGGAAATGGACCGCGCGAATTGAGCACGCCGGTGAAGCGGTGCTCGGGGTGCCGCGATGGAAAGGAATTAATCATAATGGGGTGGGGGGGGGGGATTATTTTGACGGTAATTAACGAGTAGACGAGCACTCGGTTTAATCGATAAGCGGGAAATGTTTGGGAGTTGGTATCGGTGATATAACGTGGACATCGAAACGGTCACTCCTCTCTGCCTGCGACGCGTGTTTCGTTTCTCTGTTCGTTTAATTACTTTCCGCGGGGAACGCCGACGAACACTGTGTCTACGATAATTCAACGCTTATCACGGGGCTGAATCGAACGCGAAACGGTTCGTCGACGTCGTATTGTACGTCGGAGTCGCGGGCGTAACCCGGATTCAGCGGAACGGTAGTGAACGCGGTAAAACGCTTACGGTGGACGACATTTTTTATACAACCGTTCCGTGGACGATGAATCGCAGATGTATTTACGCGGTGGTAAAATTACTGTGACAGAATTGCAAGCGGTGCGAAAAGGCGGCACGCAAACACGAGAACGATAGAATATAATGTCTATACCCGGTGCGTTGATAAAATGTACACTGGAACATTGAAATAGCGCGGTTAGCTTTTAAATAATCCGTGCCGCGATTTTCTATTGGATACAGAATCGTGCGTGCCTCTTGAGATATGTTTATAGCTGTACATATTCCTGACTGCGATCCATTTGTACTTCCGTGATATACAATGGCGATATAAAATTAAATAAAGTCGTTTGATCTAACGGATATGTACGCTGTAATCTTTGAAAATATTTGGAACGTTATATCCAACGAAATATATATCGATAAAGATATACGAAACAAGGTTTGTGTCTTACAGATACGAATTTCGTCCTGTCAGAAAAGATCGACGAATTTGGGTCTACGTGCAAATTACGTGTAGCGGCATATGCGTCTTGGGACGTTTCGATTCGAAGACACCTCACGTAGTTGTTTTGCCACATAGGATTAACACTGTACGATGCACATAACGTAATAAACAAACTCTGAACAAAGCAATTTCGCTACTACGTGCAACCTACAACTAGCGACAAGTTCAAACCTTTCGGTACCCCTCTCGACCAGTATAAATAGACAACCATGTCCTTCAGATACAGTCAGTCAGTACGTCAGTCGTGCGAATCAATATCAGTATCGAGTCAGTCAGTCAGTCGAGCGAATAAGTAAAACGAATCTGTGTAACGAATCAGCATAACAACTAGTATCAGTACCGCACTATCGCGCAATCTTATAACGAGTATTATCAAGCGAGCAACGCTTGCAATTAACTTTGTATTCTACATTTCATAATATCTGTAAATATAGTTAATTGAATTAACTCGTCTCCTTATTACTTTAATCAACAACACGTCTCACCGTCCACTACATACGCATATCAATTATGCAAAATTCGATATTACGATGTAGCAAAATGTTCGCACAACTTAAAAAGAAGGACAGCTAAGAAGAAGGAAAAGAAATAGAAAATTTTTCAGTAGACCAATTCATCGACAAGCTGAAAGTTCTATTCATCCATTGCTGTTGGGATATCCTGGAAAAAGCCCGGGGATGATCCCCAAGGGTTTCGCGCCTCGTCAAAAGAAATCTACTAAAATTACAAAAATCCAAGCAGCAGCCCCTGTATTGTAACAGGCTCGTCTACAACACAATAACATTGATCTAAATCAAACCGGTAGTCTGGCGTGGCATCCCCGGCGTACAAAAACGACCGGATACAAAGGGCGAAGCAGAGGGAAAAAGCAGACGTACAAACAAACCCTATCTATCGGAGCGAAGCGTCGAAAAATACGCGTGGAGGAGCCGGTTCCTCTCCACGGCCCGGCCGTCTATCCTCGCGGAATTTCGATAAGCGCGATTCGATATCCTGTCGTTTGTAGAGCGCGATGCCGAACAATCCTATCCCTGCTGTGCTGGTAATACACGGGAGGCCACGCTTGTTATTTTTCCGGAGGATCTGTCAAGAGGGCGGAAACAGGAGCGAGCAAGAGCGAACGAGTGAGCAAGCGGGCTTGTGTGGAGAGAAAAATGGGTGGAAAAAGCAGCGAGGGGTGGGTGAGAAGAAACGACCGGGAAAGATGTTGTCGGAGCACACGACGCCAGCTCGCAATCTCGTAATATTCCCGTAGGAGAGCGCGATCTCTGAAATCCCCGGAGATTTCAGCGAAATAAAGGTCGGCCCGGCAAAAGGGACGAGCGGAATGGTGATGAAGCCGAGGCGTAACACACAGAGGGATAGAGGAACGAGACCGGGTGTGTATACCACACGGAATGTTCGCGGCCACACGTATATACGTAGCCGCGTTGTTTGAAGCGTCCACACGATTATACGTACAAGGGTACACGTTCGAAGGAAGAAGAGCGGAAGAGGGATGAAGAGGCGGAGAGACGACACGACGTGTGTGCATGCGAGTGTGTGTGCCGGCGAAACTTGTCGGGGCGAGATCAGAAGGTACCGGAGTCGGGGGTGAGTGGCGACGAAGTGGTGTGAGATTAAAAAGAGAAAAGAGCAAGGGATAAAAAGAGGAGCGAGAGCGCGGTGCGATGAGAAAGCCGGGAGCGAGAGAAAGGAAGAAGAAAGAGAAAGAGAGAAAGGAGAGAACAGGGGAAAAAGGAAAGGTTGGTTTGGAGAGGAGCGAAAGAGCGAGCAAACGCGGCTGTTGGAGGGGATTGCGGAATGGCCGAGGTTGCCGGTGCCGTCGTGATAAAAAGTAAATGAGGAACAAAGGTCCCGCCTTTAGCGACCGGGGGGTGGAAAATATAAGGGCGAAAGAAGAGGAGGGAAATAACGGTGGATAGAAGGGCAGAGAGAGAGAGGGTAAAGGTACAGGGAAGAAGGAAACGGGAGTGGCTCCGACCGTCGGCAGACGTGCCGAGAATAATGCCGACGGAATTACACGGCTGGCAGGGAGTAGGTAGTGTGTTGGTGGCGGTAGCTGCGTTAGTGGATCGACGAGGATGGAGGGCAGGAAAATCGAGGAAAATTAATTGATAGAGCCTACACAGGTAATTAAGTTTTCAGAACGCCTCGCCCTTTATTCGTGCCCGCGCCGTTTCTACTTTCCAACCGAACCGCCCTCGACCCTCGTCGCGTCCCTCTTGCCACTTGTGATCCTCTTTTCTCGATCGTTTCTCACCCCTGTCGCTGCTTCCAGACGTTTCTACTTCAGTTTAGATACTACCATGCGCCACCCTTCGTCCACCCCTGATCTTTCTTTTTTTTTTCTTTTTGCCGCCTCCCTTCTCGTCTTCGTCGCCTCGATAAATCATGGGCCGTTCATGAACGGTGCTCGATCGAACGACTCTCTGTGGATTTTTATTGCTTCCCGAGTCGCGATTTATTTCACTTCGTTACGCCGATATCGAAAGTTGTTTGCCGCCCTCCGACCGTGCCGACCTCCGAGGCAGATAGGTCGAATCCGGGCGAGAACGTAAAAATCTCGCACGTTCGACGCCCACGCGACTATTCTTCCCGATGGTAATCTGCGAACGAGATGGAGGAAAAGGGAGGAACGTTATTCCGACCGCGCGAACCATTCGGATGGATATATCTTATCTTCATCTTGGTCTACTCCGTGCCGCCTTTCGGCATGCTCGGGGCTACGGTTATAGATCGTGACGGCCCTGTCGATAACACTTTCCGGCTGACTACTCGTCAATGATCTTCCATTTCCGCTTTGCGTGACGCGTGAGTTTGCGCGCCCTGATCTGGGTGCGTCCGCATAATCATTTGCGGCTAGCCGTGCGTTTATGCGTGCGTTTATAGGTCGTGTCAAAAGTCAAGGGTTACGTATCACGGACTAGGAACATGTACAGTGGTTCGCGAGAATATTTTTGTACACGTATCGTAAAAATCTTTTATGTATGTGTATTAGGTAAGAGATTTTCATATTTCATTAGGATTGTAATGAATAATGAGACACGAATGGCATGATTATATTAAAGATTATATTAAAACATGACGTTAAAAGATCGTCTTGAATATCCAGGCTTATTCATTTAATATATAATCGAACGTTTAGAATGTTAGTTTTGCTTGTGATCTCTGCGAAATACATACTTGCACAAAATATCTTGTAATTTCTATGTATGAGTGTAGATTTCCAGATTTCTTTGAAAGTTTACCGACATAATTATGTTAGCCAAGTCTTGTTACATTGCTGATGAAATTTCAAAATGTTTCGTATAATACGCGTAATACGTTCGTGAAAGGTGTCTACGAGTATTCGAATAATTTCACCAGCCACTGCACATAAAGTTGCTAGTGGATACAAAGATTTTCATCTAACAAGCGTCATGATTCCTTGTCACCGTCGATGATGCACGTAGCAAATCAGCGTACTCTTGCACAGATAATCATACATCATCGTCAGCCGTACAGTTATCCGTGTATCGAGGTGTCAGTCACGGTTCGTATATCGCGATAAGTGAATGTGGAACAAGATGATGGTAGTTTTACAAGTTCTAAAATTTACGGTAGAATTAGACAGGAGCGGTTTTATGCCAAACTTTAAGGTCCGTTTTATCGTTTACGTTATTATAGCACTAAAACTTTGATCGACATCGTAAATCCGATTTTGAAATTGTAAAACAACGGAACAATGGCGGAATTGCGTTAAACTATTGCTTTATAATTGGTAATTCGATGTTTTATATTCTTCTTCCTCAAATTATCATCGTGAAACATTTGAATGGTCGTTTAAAAGGTATCTTTATTGTACGCTATATGATGACATAACATTACGTTAATATATAATCAACTGTTTCTTTCGTGCGAAAATATTTCGTCAAGCGAAAACAACAAAACGAACCAAAGGAAGTATAAAATCACAAATAACATATTCGTTGTTAAATTATTATAAAATCTATTTCTGATCTTCTTGATCGTTTTCCTAAACAATTTTGTTATTTAAAACGCAAGTAACACTACTACACAAAGTATCATCGTTAAAAATCCGGCAATCATGTTCCATTTAAATAATATACGCGTCGATATCAACGAAAAATATTAACAACGTTGCTCGAAAGAATACCCGCAAATGATTCATTCCCGGCCGAAAGCCAGATCTTCCTCGAAAAGAAACTTGCAACGAAGCAAAATCGAAAACGAAAAACCGAGTTCCATCGTCGATCGTAATTTACATCACGTCTGAAACGCGTTGTAGATCACGCGGACGCACCATCGTCCGCATACGTTGCACGGGTGCAAACGAGTTATACCAATTTGCCAATAATTGTTGCAGTTATGTTAATTCTCAATCAGTGGCGCCGCTCGGTTCGCATTCTCGCATGCGTGTCATGCAAATTCGCCGTATACAGCATCCATCGGAGAGCGAGAAAAACAAAACTATACAGGGGAGAGAAGAGGAAAATGATAAAACGAGACGAAGCGATATAACGAACGGAGATGTGATTAGGAACAAGAGACAAAGACAGTGAAACGAACCGACAAAGACACAACTATATGTATGTATATAGAGAGAATCGGACAATCGTGTATCAACGATTAAAGCAAACCCACCGGCGACGTTGATTATGGTCTGGCGGATTGATTTATCGCGTTTGCCGGAGCAGACCGCGTCCCGATCGCATCCCCTCGTTTCCGCTCCAAGATTTCGACCGGAGGAACATGGTCGATGCGACGACGATACCCGCGAAAAATCTTATAGGAAGCTTTATAGGCGTTTTACGGGCACGATTCAGTTCGCGCGAAAGGAGACGTACTACCGCGGCAAGCTGCCAATAGCAGAAGAATACTAACGGTCGGGATAATATCCGACGTCGTGGAAAATTCAGACGTCGAAGGAACTTAAGCGGAGAAATTTACGAGCCAGTAGTTGGCCGTCGTATTTCGAGTCGGTCGTCGTCCCTCGAGCACTCGAACGTCTCCTATGAAATTTTCGGATATCGCAGCCCCGCCTGCTTCGTTTGCTCGTGGTTACTCGTGTCTCTCCTATTCAAGATGAAATCTGGGATATTTCTAACTGACCGATGATATCGAAGGAAAATCGGATTGCTACGATTGCAAGATTTGAGAGAATAGTTCTTGGATATGTGTCGGGAATATCGACGCGTTTTGTAGCTGTTCGAAGTTTGTTTTCTGTCCGGTGGGGATTGCGAAGACCAGTGATAGAAAGAATACACTGGTCGAAACAAGTGCAGAATGTTTCAATGTGAAATTTTCGTTTTTATATCTTTCTTTTTTTTTCTTTTTTTTTGTAAAAATATGTAATTATATGGAAAACAGTATATATTACTGGGAAAAGATACGAGCGTGTTTTTTCAGGAAGTATTTTAAATTTTAGCGCTTTGAACTTTCGCTCGGTGGACTAATTATTTTATTTTGTATGATCGAGAGAGAAACAGCTTTTATACATATATTTAAAATAGATTGCTAAATTAAATTCATGAATAAGCGGAATAAAAAAGTAAATGAACTGAATTGGAGTAGAAAAGAGAAATTTCAGCCATGCGTGACAAAAGCTAAATTACCTGACAGATTCATAAAAATAGAAATTGTTTCTGCCATAATTATATATATATATATATCGAGCATTCTCTTTTTAAAAAATCATGAACAAACATGTCGTAAATAAAGGTCTATATCCGTTTCATTAATGACAGTTTATATAGTAATTACTATCTATTTAGAATTAGAATTTAGCAATATCGATTAAACGGAATAGTTTGTGGTAAAATTGGCTTAATTTAAACCGCAATTATACCTAGACAATCCGATTCAGCAGTCTACGCACAGTGACAATTGCTATCAATCTTCTCGTTTATCCATTCGTACCTTTATGCAGTTGCACGTGATTGTGTAGTTGCCTTTAAACATATTCAACTTTTCATTAGCATTGCCGCTAATCCCGAGCTTCGACAAACCATGCAGAAAACCTGTATAACTGCATGCAACAGTAACTACATCTGTTCAGTAGCCACAAGGGGAGCAAGTACAAATAACCTAACCCCTATTGAATCTACCCCTTCGTTTGTCCCACCTGATTGCGAGCCGCAACGATGACAAATCATTCGCAAATATGATATTTGAAACAGCGAATTTTGTACATTGAAACGAAAAGTGTTGAGAAAGAGATCGAAAAATAAGAAGATGGATCTGGGGATTTGTACGACTCTACCATTATTATAGATCTTAGGCAATCCACTTACGAATCGAGTTTACGCCAAGTATAGATAGATCGTTTCATTTTCAGTGTATTTTAGATGAATCCATACCATCGAATTCTATTTTTCAACGTTATGATTATAAACGAATGATACTATATCTTCCACTTAGAATAGGTTTATGAAATTTAATGGCATTAAGATATTTGTAACATTATGATAAACTATCGCTTGATAAGAAAACAAAAATCCACAAAACGACGGAGCTTTTTCACAGGGGATCGATAAGACAATTCCCGGTTTCCAAGGGTCGCATCAATTCCCAAGATATCGTGACAGAACGACAAAAGAAGGGGTAGAAAAAGACGTCGAAACGAGAAGTCTCGTAATGCTCGTTGGTTTCGCGATTCCCCATCCCACCGTGTTCTTCGCTGTGTGTTCTCCTAGCTGGCAATCCACGACTCTCCAGTCGGGCCTGGAATATCCAGGTTTACTCCCCCATAAAAGTTTCATAGCCCCGTTGGCATATTCCACGTCCACACGTCGTTAATTTTAGAGAGCGCGGGGCGACACGCTTTATTTTTATCGACTGACCTCAACACGATCGTTAAACCCCTCCCATAGAAAGCAAGCGGGGCGAGTGCTCGGTCGTTTTTCCAACTTCTATCGGTTTCGTGACGAGGGAGGAACGAACGAGGAGCAAGAGACGACCATGACGGAAAACATGACAGGGCCAGTTCGTCGCGTCGAAACGCCACCACCGGACCTGAAACTGTTTCCGCTTTGGCGAGCTCGTTAATGCGAGGATATTATCTAGCAAATTAAATTACTCGCGATTGGGCAGTCGCATTATTTAACGAGAACTTATTAAACGGAGCCCGGGGCGTGCGCGCGCGCCTAGCAAGATACCACGAGATCGCGTTATAGAGCGCGAACGGTAAATTAAACAGTTCCGCCAGCTTATTCGCGGGCCCTCTCGCCTCCAACGAAACAATCGCGCGACCCGTTCGGTCTATTTGCATAATTACGCGCGTCCGTAGGAACTCGGTTGAGTCCTGCGTCAAATTAATGGCCGTTGCACACCGTGCGGAAATTCATTTTCGAAGAAGCTCCGTGCCGTACGATAAACAGGACCTCGGATCACGATAATTACCGCCACCAGCAGCTACCTCTGTTACCTGCGGCCTGCGTTCTACCAGTTCCAGTAGTAGTACACGTATTTATTTGTCGCGCGGCATCGAGCAATTAAACGTTAAAATGATAACCGACCGAGCCAGTCGTCGCTTGTAATTACGACCATTTGCATAGGCTGGGAACTTATCGCCGTATCGCGGTGTCGTTAACGATCCTATCTTCCCTTCCACCTGTGAAATCCTCGGTTCCGCTCGTCGAGCGCGAAAAACATCGAACAAAGCGTCAGATAAAACGAACGAAAGAATATATCTTTATACACGGACATACACCAGAAGAAGAATAAAAATGACCGGAATGTCAATACACGTATATAATCGGGTACAAAAAAAAAAAAAAGAAAGAAAAAGAGAAACAGCAAACGATATACGTACGTAGGTGAGAATTTTTGTTTGTCGTTGGAAAGCTCATAACACGACAGCGGAAACCACGCTGTAACCGACGGACATGATCAAAGGACGGACGGCAATGACGACGAGGTCGACGACAACAACAACGAGCAGGACAACGAGGACGACGACGAGCAGGATGGATCGTCGACAGGGGATGATCGCGATTCACTCGGTTGACGTGGACGTCGATGGTGGGCGTGTCGGCCGTGGGATGGCAACGTGTCAATTTCGAGGAAACAGGTGCTCGACGCCTCTGTGACAGCATGTTCGAGTTGTGCGCGGGGTGATCCAGCTAACGGCAGCCCTCTCGCGCGCGAGAGAGAACCGACGGCCTGCCACTGTATACCGTGTGCAACCAGCGTTTCCGTGTGGCTCGTCTGTTCCCGTGTGTTCGTCGTGTACACCAATGTTCCACGCCTGCCTGTGTACGTATGCCGCGTACGTGTATGTACGTGTATGTTAGCCTGATACGTGCGTGTAAGCCCGTCAGGGCCGATGGAAGGGAGTAACACGAGATCGCGTGTTGAACATACACACATTTAACGCCGCGCTCAGCGGCGGGCTTGGACGGGGGTAATGTCGGCTTGCCGGATGTTGGCAAGGGTTGGTAATAGGCCACCGCCATCCCTACCCAGCTTCCACGCTTACGGGTTTCTCGTTGCTACGGCGAGCAGAGCAACCCCACTCCGCGCCCGCGTGATTGTATCAACAGCCTCATCAGGCTCATCCACCCCTCTCACCCCGTCACTCTCTACTAACCCCTACCTATAACCTACTACTCTGTCTCTGCGCAGCTAACGCGACTCTCGACCGCCACCTACTTCTCCGCCACCCTCGACCCTGGAATTTAACCTCCGTGAACACCGACAGTCAGCCAGCCAGCCAACCAGCAAACCAACTACGTCGCACGACGATTATTAATTACTGTCAAGCTGGCCGCCTTCGTGGCAAGGATCGTTGCTAGACCCGACGACCCTCCACGTTGGATAATGAACTTCGGCCTGGTTTCCAAGATACCAACGAGAACGGGACGGAGTGCAAGGGCTCCGTTAAGACGCCGGTGCTTTTCGGACGTCACGACGTATACAGTCGAAGCGTTTAAAATCTTTACGAGCTCTCGTTTCCGTCTCTTTTCTCGAGTATTTTGTTGGATCTGTTCGTGGATCGTTGTCCAGGCACTTTCGAGTTAATCACCGTGAAACGACTCTATTCAGGGCTTGATACGACGGGCATAATAATTTATCAATTCACGATCCCAGCTCGTGTAATAAAAATTCAACGACTACATAAGAAGCTAGATTTACATGGAGAGGAATTTAAACCACCCTTTAAACGTTTCATCTTTGTTGCCATCCCGAATTCCTCGAAACTCCAGCCACTGGCCATCTATTTTTTAAACTACTAAATAATCGACGTTCCCGAAAGCCAGTGTTTACCCTTTCTTTTTCTTTCTATACAAGTGCAACCAGCTACATTTTACGACATTGTACGTTTCGTGCGACCGACGCCTAACAAGATCCGTGCACGGAACCTGCGGGCGCATCCGCGGCTCTGAGGAAAAAAGTTTCAACTACCTGGGCTCGTGCGAACGCGGATGATGATCCACGATAGGCAGTGGCTCGCGGACCGGTAGCCATAAAGCCGATGCCGCGATAAGACGTATAAAGGTCGGAATTAAAAATTCATTGGAACACGCGAGCGGTACGGCTCGGCGCGATTTCGATCGCGGAAAGTGCACGGCAGCGTCTGCCTTACGGCTTACGTGGCGTCACTATGGAATTAAGAAAACATGACTCGACCCCTCATTCCATTTAATGCGATTGCTCGCAGGCCAACAAGGACGGATTCGCCGAAGGGCGCAGTACGAACGAAGGGTGTGTATCATAGGGAGAGGAGATAGGCGGGGGCACGTGTTTGCGGATGCGGCCTAGGGGTTGAAGGAGGTAATGGATACGTGAACTCGTCGTGCTATACATTTGATTTTCAAGGGGCTTCTCCCCCAGCGCTAGGGGAGCGCTCCAAACGGCTGGAGATTCACTTTCTACTTTATATGGACGGTGACTCGCGCGAACTGTTCCCTCGTCGGACTTGCTCTTTTTTTTTCTCTTTCTTTTTTCTTTATACTTGCATGACGCGTGCAATTTGGACGGAAGTGTTTCTCGAGAAGCGAAGGGGAAACCGATGGATGTTGGATCGACAAAAGTACAATACTTCGTAAAATTGTAGAGCTGTCCAAAATGCTACTTGACGATATTGCTAGACGTCTGAGAAATAACTAATCGTAGGTCGTTCGTGTGGGAATACAACTAGTAGCATAGGGACTTTGTCTAACAAAAGGCGGAACGACATAATATTTAATCCTCTAATAAAATTCTTTCCTTAAGGTTAATAAAGTAAATTTCTTTTTGTCAATTCCAGATGCGATCTCTGACGTGCTGTTTTTCAAATGTTCATACGAATTACAGTGAAAATAATAATAATCAAATTATTTCCCGTTTCACCGGGCCATTACCCCATTTATTCACCATATAAAATATTACAAACTCGCGGGAAAACATGAGGGAACATAATCTACTAGGAATAATCAGCCCGCGAATCAGGGGGAATACACGTACGCAATCAATCCCCCGAAGCGGAGTGGAAAAATCAATTAGAAGAATGCTGGATACAGGCGGGCGCTCGTATAAGCGCGCTCACGTGGCCCTCATTAACGGCCGAGATCCATTAAAATAATTAATTAAAGTAATGCAACGAATCGGCCGACCGATTCGGTAAACATCAGGGAAATTAATATCAAATGTAAATATTACAACGCTCGCGGCCCGTGCAGGCTCGAGCACGTACTCTCCAGCCCCTCCGCGATCTCGCTGAATTTTATTGCGCCCGGATCGAACATTCCTTCTACCCAACCGCAGATATGTATTTCAATCAACTATACGCGCCACTATATGCAAGGGAGGGAGCTCGATGAACGTCGCCCCTGAAAAGCGGAAATGGCCGCCGCGCGACAAATTGCCCGACGATTGGCCCTGCTGGCACGAGGGTGGTTCGTCCGCGCGGACACCGGCAAGCTTCGAGGTTCTCGCCAGCCTTTCCGTGTCTCGATTCATTAATTTCCACGGCAGGCATAATCGACCCCACGAAGGCATAATATGGCCCCACAAAGGCGAAAGAAAAACAGGTGGAGGCGGACAGCGGGGAAACGAGTGTACTGGCTGATGCAGAAAGGGGACGAGGGTGGAAAAGGCGAGCGCTACCCTCGAAATCGGCGACACCCTCGATGGGAATCCGGCACGAGCAACTGATAATTAACGGTAAATTACTTTTCTGAACGGGGTATTAAGCAACGGTTCCTTGTTGATCCCTGCCGGTGTCGGGCTCACCCTCTGGCCCGGCTAATAAGCGCCGCGAACTTTAATTAAAAAGTAAACTGCCGATCCTGCAGGGAGGGACGCGTCGCGATAATTTCTTCCGATTAACGTGCTTGTGCCACCGATATTCGCGATAGATCGATGAACATTATACGCACGTTTAATTATTGTTTAGGATTTTTGCATATGAAAATACGTATATTGTAAATGCAAGGAATTTCGTATACGTTTGTCAATTATTTTATAGGATCATTTCACTAACTGATAATCTTTTTCTATAGAAATTTTGTAGATCTTTTTTAATGACCTTTTGCAGAGTATCTATACGAACGTAAGTTTATCTTCTTCGTTGCATTCTGTATTTTTTCATACTAAAATATAATTGCCGTAGGTATAATTATCGAACGAGATACGGTGAGATTATAAGAACGTGTATTAAGGTATTTGTTTTATTTTAATACAATAAAAGAGAATGAAGAAACACTAGTTAAGAGAAAGATTCAATCCCCAGAATTGAACAAAACATGTTCATCAACAAATAATGATATTTGCAAATTAAATATTGAAAGCAAACGATATCCAGACGCCAAGAGTTCAATAGAAGACTTGAACCGGAGAAGGTACCGGGCTATTTGTTTCGATGAAATAAGTCAAGCTTTTCCGGACGATAATTTGCCTCGTTAATTCGATATCGACTCGTAGACCCGTGAAAAAAATGGTACGGAGGAAAATGAAATATATCGTACGAATCTCGATAAATCTGGCCAATGAAACGATTTCACGGTTCTGTTGGTTCGTGCGTGCGTACGCGTGTCTACGCGTATTTACCCTAACGCTTCCTTTCCCTTTATTCTTTTTTTTTATTACACGAATCCGCGTTTACTGGAATGAACCGTATACCTCGTGGGGAGTGTATTATTGCGACGCCTCTACCGATAGAACGATGCAGACCTGCCGCCGACAATATTGAGTAATTCAGCCGTTTCGAGGCATGTCCTTAAATTTTACGAGATCGCGCGTGGTCCGCGTTTCGCATTAAATTGAAATCGCCCGACTGAATTAATTCGATCGGTTTGAGTGGATTCCACGCTTGTCGTGTCGATAACGGCGGAAAAACGAGCTCGTCGAACGTAAAAGGCTCTCGTTAATGAACGTTCACGGGAACGCAATAAAACGCGGGTATTCGACGGGAAAGGAAGAAATGAAAATAAAAAAAAAAAGAAAGAAAGGAAGGAGAGAGTACGATTTAAAAGAAGAGATAAAAGTATTCATGACAAGAAGTAAAAAAACGGGAAGACGAAGTTTTTCCACCGAAAAGGGAAGATCGGTGTCCGGCTCGTAAATCGTTGAACAACCGCGATCCGAGCGCAATATTTTGCCACGAAATTCCGAGCGTTCGCCGTTGCCAGAGCGAGCGCAACTTCCGCCGCCTCGTTCGTCCGTTTCCTATTTACTTTTACAATAGCTGGCAGGCGAGCGAGTGTTTTATCGCGACAAGTATCCGTCGTGCACGACATTCCGATCGATCGATACCATATCGAACGAAAATTCTTCTGAATAATTCACCGTTCGTATCAGGCTTGCGCGCCAGCTGCCCCGACTCTCTAACGGCGAATTGTTTCTCGTAAAGGCACGAATGGAGCCAGTGGCTGGATTCCCAAACACGAATATAAAGCGGAAACGAAGGAGGGAGAAAGAAAGAGATAGAAATCGCGCAGGGTGAAAGAAAAAGGAGCGCCGAGATTCCTCGCTACCTGTGATTTATTTTCCACCTAGACTGTACTTTCCCTCGTCCTCCAGCCCGCACTTTGGCACTATGGTGCACGAGGTAATGAAGTGGCAACACGGCGTTTCCAGGGGTCGAGAACGGGGGTGAGATTGATACCTCCAGTCACGTCGGTCGGTGAGGAGGTGAGGTGTCGAGAAACCGGATCGACGACGCAGGGGTGCAAAGTAGAAGGAGGAGACTGTTGGCAGGAAGAGGTAGAGTTAGAGGCAAGAGACGAGAAGAAAGAGAGAGAGAGAGAGAGAGAGAGAGAGGAAGAGACGTGAGAAGGAGGGTTGAAGGAGGTATGCGAGCAGGGTGGGGCCAGAGGTGATTCGCAAGAAAGGCTCGAGGGTGGCTTTGCTCTCGTCGAGGGTTGGAAACGTTTCGCTCGGTTAGATACGCCGTATCTCACCGCGCCTGGTGGCTGCCATGACTTCCGCGCACTAATTAAAGAAATTAGGAAGGGAGAGATAAATTTTTGTGTGCCAACCCCTGCCGTCCTGGACCGAACGTCCCGCTCCGGAGACACCGCGGAAAGAGAGACGGCTCTTCTTTATTGCCGTTAACCTAATTGAAACGAGTGGCGCCGCGAGAAAGGGAGTCGAATCGGATGAAGATCCAATCGCGCCGGGAATGTACGAAGAGATCCGCTCTCGTGTTTTTATCCGTTTTATCTTTACGCTTCTTCCTCTCCTTATTCCCCTTTCTTTCTCGCTTTTTTCGTCATCGTTTTTTCCCTCGATCTTCTTTTTTCTTTCTTTATTTTCTTGCCCTTTTGATCCTCTTCGTTTCGATAACGATCCCAGCTGCGATCTCCAATTATGACGAACGGCGGCTCGTCGAGGGTATAATTAATCATAATGAACCGGCTTTCGTGCTAATTGCCCCGTGTTATCTACTTGGAGAGCGTCAAAAGAGCGTAAAGAAACGATAAAGAACGACGAGTTGAATCATCAGCCCGTATCACAAGAGATCGGTAACTTAGGTTCATGTTTTGTTTCGAACGCTTTAGCGCGAGAACACCCTGTCTAGCCGGACTGTACGGAGGATCCACACAGATTTCGGATACCTAATTAGTTTATCTGGGAATAATCTTGTACAGTTAACGCGGCGCCAACGCAGACGGAGAGAGACGTAGAGAAAGCAGAGTAGCAAGCGAGAGCAACCCTCGTCTAACTAAATTCTAATTAAGCGACCCTCCTGGAGAAACTGCTCGCCCTCCTCTTGTACACGCCTTTGCTTACGTGTTATGTCTGCGAAGTATATCCGCTATCTACAGTCTGCGATGTAATCCATGCGCCGGTATAAACTGAATAACAGATGAAGGAACTTGTACCTAATCGTTAGGAGGAAAAGTTTCTCAATTATAGGAACCGGCGAGATTTATTCTACCGCCATCCTTCTGAAATATGTATGACGGGAAGGCAACTATTAACGTTTGACGATCTCTTTCAGAACTTCTTTTGAGAACATCTTTTTCAGAACGCTTACAAGCCTTCGGGCGATATTACGATCGATGTTATTTTTCAATGAATCTTTCCAATACGTTGTTCTACTTTTTCATTGAATTTCACGTTGTTATTCTTCAAACAATTTCATCTAAAAGAAGCCAAAAGTATTTTCAAAACGTTACAATTTAATATATTTTTTGCTCGAGCAACTGGAGCAGCGTAAATGTTTTATACCCATCCTTTGAACAAGCACTTTTCTATAGACGAAAGAAATAATAAAGATCGCAATTCTATCGTCTTTTACGTTTTCCGTAGCCGCGAAAAAACTCCTTGTCACCGAAGCGAAGCGAAAAGAATTTCGCAAATCTCGTCGATTCAACGAAAAATGAAAAAAAGAGACCTATACTAACAACGAACCATGGTGGAAAGAGTATTCTAGAAACAATTAAAGAATCATTCCCACAGGCAAGACGTATTTTTCCGCGACGAGGCCGTTGTTCGTGGTTCCCTTCTTTTTTTATTAATATTTCAAGCATCGCCGACGTCGCTGAGCCGCATTTAGGCGGGAGTGCTCGAACTTGACGAGTTCGAAGCTTGAAAACTTGTGGAGGGTTGGGAGTTGAGGGCGGAAGCGCGGACGCGAGGGGGGCACCACGGCCGCAAATGAATTTTTTCCGAGCAAACGAATCCTCGAGTGCACTCGACGCGGCTGCCTACACATAATGCCAAGCACCCTTCCGTTCTGAAGAGGATGTTAAAGGACTCTAGAACGTGACAATGGCAGCCGCGGTGATTCGCAGTAGCGGCAATCATTGCTTCCTAACGTGTATCGCATCGAGTGGCTGCGATCCGCTCGAAACCGTATCGGTTCCACATTTTCCCCTTTCTTTTTCCTTTCATTTTTGCTCCGCTATTTTTTCGTTGCGTGAAACGTGATTATTATTTCGTAATGTAACAAAGGTGTCTGATTTTTTGAGATTTTCAGTTTTACGGTGAAGTCATTCGGAACTTACGTTTTCTTCTTAATTTCGAATCTTTTCGAATTCGATTTGTCGAGATGATTATCGTCACAAGTCATAGATATATTTAATTTTGCAGACATTATGACGAATGCTACGGATGTTACAGATTCATCAATAAAGAATTTTCACTACTTTATTTATCGTTGATAATCTATAATAGTTAGTGGATGATACTTCTTTCATTTCTTACATTCTTTTTGCAAATAATATATACTACCGTACGTAATTAATCAAACATCATTAAAAGTAAACGAATATTGTTTGAATAATTCCGATTTCAAACGCGTACAATTTCTAATCAATAATATAATGGATGAAAAATGTGTGCACTGTTCCAATAATGAATCGCATGTACTGTATTAGCAATAGCAAGGAATTCGTACTTAGCTTTAATAATATAAGTGAAATAAAGATTTGAATTGTTGAGGTTGACTGATAGAGGAACGAGTGAATGAATTTGTAATAGAAAAATATATTGAAATAAGTATAGGTATATGTACAGGTATAGTGTATGTTGATCCAGATCTAACAGTGTTACAATACAATAGGAAGAAGTTATGATAGGGAGCATATTCATATATTTCTAGCAAAGAACATTAGGAAAAAGTTAACTTTGGGGTGTGGCTGTAGCTGAAGGTTACAAGAAACAGCAATAGAAATCTACTTATCACTCTTTTGTTTCTAGATCTTGTAATCCAAAACATAATTTATGTTCAAGGGCACAATAATATAGACCTCTCCTTTTGAACTTTTTCACTAAATTCTATTCTCTTCGCAACAGCGGTCTCCGGGTCACTGATATACAAAAGAAAAGGTGTAGAGTTTTTCTTGAAGTAGTTACTTCAACGTGAATAATTGCGAGCAATATCGTGTGTCTATTGAGACATTTATCTCTCGCTAACCGAATATTTACATGTTGTTTCTATACAAAGATTACAATAGCATTATAGCACAGATTTATTCTTCAAGCACGCTACAGCTAGATGTGAAACCCAACTCTAACCCCAAATTTTTCAACGTTAACAACACCTTTGTTAACTTGTTAACATGAAACTTGTTCTGCGACGTTTCAATTTCAACCATTTCATTTTATTTGTCGTGCAATTTTAATCGACACCTGATTCAATGTAACGAACCAGTAAGACGCGAGAAAATGCACCGTGGAAATTTCTCGTAGAAATCGCGGCACGCTATTTGGCAACGTATTTGAGAAGGAAAATTAAAAACAAACAACGCAGACACGGCTGTGTGTACTTGCACATCAATTTCGAGCTGATTCGGCCGCGCGCTGCGCAATAACTCTCTGGGTAGATACAAATTGCTATCGAACGCGTATCAGTTCACCGCCCTCGATCATTTGACTAACAATAAACCATCAGGCACGAAGTGTCCGCGATATTTGATCCTTTTCTCGCGGGCCGTTGCAACCAACGCAAAATAAATAACAGCTGTTTTGTTGGCCGCTCACTGCAATATTCCGATCTTATCGCTTATCAAATTATCGAATTTAAACGAAAATATTAAAACAAAAAAAAAAACGAAAAATAAAACGGAACGATGTTTGGCGAAAAGACAAGATTTTGCGATTTTCCACATTGATTGGACTTTATCAGTATTTAATTTATAACGTAACGTATACGTTAAATGTAAAAGAAATTCTTTAAATTATGATTCGCTGATGTGTAATCAGCTGCGCTTCGTTATTGCGCGGATATTGTCTCGACTTTGTTACTTCTTATCTTTTCCTTCAATATATTTACGAACGAGTAACTGTGTTTGAAAGTGCTTTCCTCTTTAACTACTTTATACGTGTATTATGATAATAATAATAATAATAATATTATCTCAAATACCGCATGTGCTAAACGTTAAAAATCCGCTTTGTACCTACAATATCCATAAAGCCCATTTCCAACCTTTGCTATCACGCACAAATCAATTATCCAAAGTATCTACTTCTACCACAATATCGTTATCCACTCACATCAGCATTAACATCCCCAAATTACAATCGAAGGGCTTAATGAGACTGTAATACAAGTGCATATTTTTCCAAAAACCAAAAGCGTAACTACATAGAACAATACATAGAATAGATATTCGAACAATCACAAGTATGTCATCAATATCAACATTTTATTTTACCCGGCCATATTCTCGATATAAAAATTGACTCACTTATAGCGCTTTTCCTCTAAATCTTTCTATATTATTCGACAGTAATACTCTCGCCGTATATCAACCTATATACATAACCTACATCGCAGTTCTATGAGCTTCATCCTTCTCTCGCTCAAAAGGCTGTAGAACGTCGACAAATCGGAAGTGCGCGAGAGTTATCGCGTCTTCGGCGGTCCCAGGATATCCACAGATTCCAGGGATTCTGGCGCGCGCAACGCGTGCCGCGTAGCGAAGCGATTTTCGCATATTACCCGTCGCTTGGAATCCATCGAGTTTCGACGAACCGCAAAAATCCCGGACCCCCCAAGTCGAATCTAACCCCGGTAAATCCATCCCGTGCTCGGATTCCCAACATCGTTCGCTCGTACACGATACTCTGACGCAACCCAGAAACCTGGCGAACGACAAAAACGATCGGTTGATTTCATCGAGTGTTGCAAACGTAAAAAGATCGCTTTCGATAAAGCCTGGAAACTTCCGGACCTCCCTTGGGATCGATTTCACGGCGAGTCTCTCGAATCTTCGCCTCGAATCGTCGCCTTTCATCCTCTACACAGGGCATTAAAAAAAAAGGACGAACGACAAAATAACGAGAATGTCGAGATGTATTTTTCAAAATGTGAACAATTTAGTTTTAGAATTAAAAGATACATTGGTAAAGACACATTGGTAAATCGAATTCGAGAATCACTTGAATCTTTGTTTCACTCGCATAATTCACGTTTCTCGTTCTGAAGCGAACGAATGAAATTAAATGAAGATCATAGAGAACGCAATAATTAATTTTACGACTCAAACGTTTCATTATCAGTTCCATATTACGGTAACCAAAAACTGTTGTGTATTATGAAACATTTCAAAAATATTGATTGTTATAATGTATTAATATAAATGCTTTTATAAGAAATTGAAATATTGAGAAATATACGTAACGCGCGTGATATTCCAAGATATAAAATATATCCAAAACAGAGTACTGAGTATAACATTTAAACTGTACAAAAATGTCTCTATGTATATAGGTTTCGTCTCTAGTTACATTCATAAAAATTATATTAAGACGATAACTTCATGACAAAAAGATAAGATAACTACGTACAATAAAACGCTATGATAAACATCCACTTTCCCTTTAACACCCTGTGTCTCTCTCCATTCTCTTTGTCTACTGATCTTCTCTTTGTTTGCGCTAGGTTACACCACGGTTTCAAAGTTCACTGAATTTCACGGCGAATTGAAATATTCATATACAGGGGCGGAAGCTCGCGAACCACCATCGCGTCAAAGATTCGAAGGGCACACCACGTGCCACCCTCTAATATGGTCGACCACGCGCAGACACGTGTGCGCAACACGGATAAAGACATGCATATGCAGCCTCTCGATATACACATATACTCGTCTATACGTCGGCTGGATTTGCATGTTATTTCGAAATCCGGAAATACGGGACACGGCAGCGATTTCCATGGGTCCCGTGTGGCCCTCACGAGGACTCACAGCTTGCACGGATGCCGAACCCGCAGGATTCCCTGCCTCGGGAGACTGTTAACAAGAACGGGACCGAATGTGGAGATACCGAGCTTTTGGGCGCTTCGAGAAATTGAGGTCTTTGCGAGATGCTTGGAAGGCGTTGGATGACGTCGTAAATAATTCGACGGTTACTTAACGCTTTATTAGCGAAAGTCGCGTATGCCTGGAATATATTATGCAACGAGCTTTGTGCAATTGATATGGCAGTTTGTACACGTATTAGCGAGGTTATAACGTCGTTTTCTTCGATCAGTTAGTGTTTGGAAAATATCTTACGCGGTGTTAATAGGTTTATTTTTAGAAAGTAAATAGAGTTTGTTGGAAGTTAGATATTCGAATACGTAATTTCCGTCCGCCTCTTATTTTCTTCAGTTTAATTTGTTCCTTGATATGCGATTGATGTAACGATAAGAAGATTAGCACGATGAAGCAATAAATAATTAAGCTTATATATTCTTCTACTAGGAATAACCGAATGAAATTCCTATAAATTCAGTCATAAGATCTTTTTATTTGAAGATTAACGTTTCATCGATTCCATGGTTATTAGCGTCAAAGGCACAAGACTTTCGCATTGTCTTCAAGATTATCTTCGTAGCGTATCAAATTGACATAAAGGACGGTTGAAGGTAAAACGTGAACAGAGTATTCTTTCATTATATAATACTTATGTGAATACTTAACTGAATTATGTAATACTCTGGATCTGTGACCAATTTCTTATAACGATAACTCCTAATTCTAGAGGTTTTTAAAATATCATTATCTGTATCGTACCCTAACGTTCCCCTCTAAACCAATTTAATATATTATCAAAGAGTTGACGAGATTTGAAATGAACCGTTCGAGCCGAGACAGAGTGCGGGTAGGACATTGCGCAAGCGAGGTCATGCGAATAACGAGCCTTATGATCAAACGATCGGATAAGGGGCGAGCGAGAATTCAAGGCGGGCATTTTAATCATCGATGTAAACGATGTAACGCCTGCGAATTACACGTTTCGCTTGGCCGACCAGGGAAACGCGTTTCGCGCTCGAAATTGCGGACACGCTAGTACGAAAATGAATTCACCCGCGTTACGTAACGATCAACGATGGAGAATACCTTGTACTTTCACGCGCGCGCTTGTCATTATCGTTCCCGCAAATATTAACCTCTTTACTCTCTTCCCCCCATTCTCTCTTTCTCTCTTTCTTTCTCTCTCTCTCTCTCTCTCTCTTTCTCTCACGTACACACACGCACGCGCTCGCTCATTTACTGCTTTTTTCTTCTACCGACTCGATAACGTTTACCAAACGTATTATGGTCTTAAGTAGCGAGATTAGAGGCGAATGCTCAGTGACTCTCATTCGAAAAAGCGTCGTAAAAAAAAAAGAAATAAATAAAGAAAGAAATAACAGGAAAGATCGCGTCAGTTTACGACCTGGCTACACGGAATTTCGCCTGTCGCGATTCTAATAAACAGACTTGATTGCGTGTTGCTGCCATATAGGGTGTAGCGATCGAAATCGCAACGATAGCGAATAAGGTGATTTTTTATGAAAAAATAAATTGGTCATTTGCCAAGGTTACTTTACACGGTCCTTCGTTTTGGAAAACGGGTTTGGCAAATTGATTCGATGATTTATAGAATTCACGCATATTTGACTATCAACCAAGTTTCGAGGTGTTCTTATTCGATTTACGATTTGCAAACATCCACGGTATTAATGGCGAGGTTTACACAGTGGATGTTAAAACGCTTTATTCGTTGATTCTGCTACGACTGGTTGAATGCGCAGTCAGTGAGAATGTTAATCTTGGTGAGGGCAAAATTTCGATATTCGAAAAATTGCAATCTCTCTAGTTCAGTTCTATAAATAGAAAACGAGAGGTCTTTGTGTAACTGAAACGCATAAAGATAACAACAGTAACTGCAACTATTATCATTCGGACAAACTTCAGTAAAAGTAAAAGTAGTTTTATTCAAAATTACTTTATAATTTACGTAATTTGTATTTGCAAAATGCAATGAAACTGTACAAGAGATATAAATAAGATAGTCGAAACAAACGACCAGAAGATAAAAGAAAACCATGATACACATAGAACTGAAGTGTAAACGAGAAAATATACGCTTTAGCACTAAGCTTAAATATCTTAAATATTTACGATTAAATAATAATACACACGAATGATATGCAAATAGCAATAATACAAATAATTACGAATGCAACCAATTTTTGTAACAATATTCTCAATCAACTGCATGTAATTATTCCCTCCAAAATCCAATATTTACGTCTAACCAAACTTCTTTCCCTCTTTTCCCCGTACCTCCATATAGAAAATAATCCATGAAAATGTCCACAGTGGACAATTTCAGTACACTTACGCTAACTTAAACGCCACGACAGGGCGTTCTCTATGTAGCGTGTATGTAGAACGCAAAACCACTGTCCTTTCTTTGCTTATAACTTAGAACGCAAAGCGTGCGCGTTCCGGTAGATTTGAATTAATGCGCGCGGCGAACGCGAGGCTCGCTAGCCGTGATACGGCGATGAAAAGATTTTCCGTGACCCGTAATGCATTGGCCGCAAACACGGACCAAGACCATAACGGTACAGCGATAATGAGTCATTAATGTGCGAGATACTTGCACGCAGCCGGAGGGAGCTCCGTCCCGTGGAACGCAAGCGCGCGGATTGATTATCTCGCGCTGTTACAGTCACCTGCAGGCGTACACCATGTTTATAACTGCTACGTGACTGGCATACGTG
This sequence comes from Bombus terrestris, assembly GCF_910591885.1. Classification (NCBI taxonomy): domain Eukaryota; kingdom Metazoa; phylum Arthropoda; class Insecta; order Hymenoptera; family Apidae; genus Bombus; species Bombus terrestris. Next base: position 13,717,517 of record NC_063274.1, read on the forward strand.
TAAGCATTACGCCAACGGTAATTAGGGACGGCGGAGTGAAGAATTATCCGAGGCAAATATTTATGTCGTCAGCGAAATTCACGGGATCGCGTTTCTTCGACTATCGAGACCCGTGATTCGTTCGCCAGATAGCGAAGAGGCAAAGAGGAAATAAGCGTTTGCGTTGAGCATCGTGCTTACGGTGGAACTTTTTATAAATGCTTATCGCGGTTTATAGAAGTATTTGAACAATTTACTATAGAGAGCTTTCGTGTAGGTATTATGTGTGTTGTATATAAAATATTTCTAAATTTCATCGGTAGTGTAACTATCACGACTATTGGCATAATATATTGGCAAACTTGAAATCTAAAAATGTAGTGTATATAGAAGTTACGAGATATTTATTATTAAATATTATTAAATTATTAAATAGCCGTTTTAAATATATAGTAAATGTGAAAAACAGTCGCACTTAATATTTGGAATTATTAATATAATCGATGATCGACTGTTTATATATATTTTTGTCGTCTCTGCACTGAATATCTTGTAATTTCTGTATACATTTTCAGACTAGTTCCAAAATATATTCATGATAACCGGGCATCGTTACAATGGTAATGAAATTTCAAAATGCCTCTTGCAACACGCGTATAATATATCGATAAAAAAATGTTTACAACTGTACAAATACTTTCGTGATCCACTGCATGCCAACACAATGCAGAGGTAAGAACTCGAGAAACTTATGTTTGAATTGTGTCACTTCTGAAATACACGTGCGATATCTAGACGTATGCGACTGACGCTTCTTATAGGAAATCCCATCTTTACACATCCGCGGTGGATGGTGCAAACGCGATTTTCATTTGCTCGTGCGGCGATAACGAGGCAACGTGTCGCATAAATTTCAGAGGCTTACCTCGCAACACGCTCGTTTTCGTTTTTCCTGTCCGTACACGTTGCACACATGCCCCTTTCTTTTTGACGTATTTTATCGACCGTGAACAGACTTCTCGCCGGTAGATCGGAGCTGGTAAACGAATGCAGGGAACGATGCCAGGTACCGAGGTAAAGAGGCTCGAAGTAGTTTTTGTTCGATCACGAGATCGTTAGTCCCGACGCGAGAAAACGCGCGTTAGTTTCTGAATTGTTAGGCAAAATGGAAATATCTGCGGAATGAACTTACCGATTGTACGCTGCGTGTTGTTACGTGTATGTAATTGCGAGTTTCTGGGATAGCCGCGTAGGTGGACATGCGAAGAGACTGTGGAAACATAAAGTCAAAGAGGTATAAAACATGTATGGTCGTTGAGTATGTTCGAGTGCGAGAGAAATGAGGAGGTATTTAAGTGATCAACAAGATTACACGTGGTTGAAACTGAATTACAGCATGTTGCGATATGTATCGTGTGAAATGTTGTAAAGTAAGAATTTTTAACTTGTATAATCTTAAGGAATATGTAAGTAGAAAAGAACTTTGTTCTTGCTATAGTCATTTGTTATAGTCATTTATTGCAATGAGTATGTTGGAAGGAAGAAAGAAGATACCAAACACTAATTATGTAACTGTAATAGGAAAGAGTAGCTCTGTATTAAAAACAAGCTTCTTTCTTTTTATATATGCATTCTTCAAGTTCATAAATATATGTTGAAATATATCAACGATATAATCTCATTCGGAATTCTTTCGACATCAAATTATACAGAAAAATAGATTTTTTCGAACAAATAAATTTGTTTAACTTTCAAACGATATTTTATATTGTACGGCTATATAATTTTAGATTCCTTGAATTAATTCTCAGAGTTACTAAATTTCTATATCAACTCGGTGTGTAACATCCAATTAAAAACATGAAATATTCAGTTCATCTATTAACAATACCTACTCGAACCATTAAAAATACAATTCCAAGCACCTCCTCGCAACATCAAACTCTCAATCAAAACCAAAATTACTGCATATTTAATTTTTTATTTATTTAGCTGAACCATAAATATTTAACAATTCGGGCACGTTTTCATAACGTTGATATCGTTTCTCCTAAATAGAATATCGATTGTTTTCCATACGTTAAAACGTCCTTAACAACGAAAAGCATTTCCATTAATGGAAGTGGATGCCGTTCAAGAAGCGAATCGCGCTCGGTCGAGCGAGTAGACAGGCGCGAACTCGCGCCACAATTTCCAACGGCGCGAGATTACAAAGCGGCCACGTCCGTGACGAGCGAAATTAAAATTTGAATTCCTGAGCCGGCGGGAGGCGGCGGACGGTTTAACGCGAGAACGCGTCGACGACCACGTTTCCGGTATGGTGCAGCGTGCTTCCTCTCAGCGAGACGCCGCATTGCCCGCGCGATTTTAATTAACCAAATTCTCCACCGCGTTTTTGTTCGCGTCGTAGTAACTGCGACTGCAGGCAATAAACATATAAAAGTCGGCTAACATCGCGACAAGCAGCTCGACAGTGCGCGTCGTCTCGAATTTATGCGCATGCAAATCGTAATTCGCGCGGACTGACCTAACCGCACAGTGGTTTCCGCGCGAAATTTGAAAATACAATGTATTTCTACCGATATGATTCGTATATTTTTTTAAAATAAAATTATGAAACAAATCTTGTAGGATAATATTTTTGTTTAATTATGTATTTACATTTTGTAACGTAGTTTCTAATTACACAGCTTTTTATTCGTAGAATTTCGTGTACGCGCAATATGTTTGGTTTGCTTGTAGACACTATTATAGAAGTAAGTATATAGATAATAAAATTGATCCTAGAAAAACTATTTCGTGTAAAATAGGAAGTAAGTAATGTGAATAAGTTGTATGTACTTTGCAACTCCTAGATAAAACTGTGTACAATAAACATTAAACGTCTACAATTTAGTTACATTATGTTCTATTTAGAGATATAAGTTTTCATAGGAATATCTTATATGTATTTACAATTATGTGCAATTAATTTCTTCAAATAGATCGTACTCTAAATATAGAGTAACAACCCGAGCGAGTAGAAATATGAAATAACATTTCTTATCAGAAGTTTATAAATTAATACATATAGTTGCATACATTATTTTATAGATACGATATAAACAAATTTAAAATGCTACTTTGCTTAATAAAAAGAATTATCTAAAAGCTGGCATTCTATATACAAATTAACCGCAAAAGTAGAACACGTTTGTCTTTGTTAGCGAAGAAATCGTCCGGAATGCAGTCCAATCGCATTGCGGAAGTTTCACCGTTCCATTCGAATCACCGTATTAAACATCGGCAAAAACATTATCTGGCTGCATTGCGAGGTTCTTCCTATTACGAGTCCTTCAGCTAAGATAACCGGTCTTTTTATCAATTTGCAAGGAAAGAAATCGTAACGACGAATAAGAGGCTAGCGGCGAGAACTAAATTAAGATCCCTTGGATTCGACGAATCGAGGTTTACAATCTCGAGTACGTGGTTAAAGAATTTTTTATAGGTATACAGGCTCGTTACAAGCGCGCTGGTAATTCGACGACTGAACCGTCTCAGCGCAACAAACTTAAACTGCGTCTAATAGAGAGCCGCCATTACGAACGAATTGCGAGTCCGTCGTTACGGTTAAGAGTGCAAGAGAGCAGTTTCGGTGGCCGAGGGGCGATAATTCGCAAATAGCCCGGTCACAATGAAACGTGCTCGTCCATCCATGAACCAAACCACTCGTACGCCACTCTAGAATCGAGTACGATCAATTCGAAGACGAGCTGGAGCGTTTCGACCGGTGACCCGAACCGATCGTGCGCAACATTTTCTCCGACGTATGTTTTGTAAGTCGTTCAAATCGCTGTCTTACTATCCTTCTTATTATAGGAAGTTGTTCGGGTAAAGATATGTAATTATTTACATCTGCAATGCTCCGATAAACGAAGAATACCGTTTCTCGTTCTTGATCGAGGAAATATCGTCAGATAAATACACCTAATTTACTTTTGTAGGGATGAAATTCATTATGCGTTTGTAATCGTATATTAAAATAGAACTTGGTTTAGAGTCGACTTTAATTTCGTTCTAGTTTCAATAAACAAAAAGACTGCTGATGTTTCAAGATAAATTTCGACGTAAACGTCAAACTAGAAACCATACGTATTAACAATACTGCAATTTGAGAGAAACTCTTTAATGATAAAAGAACACGTTGGATCAAAAATAATTCAAAGGATATATCGGAGTGAAGCCTATCTTAAATAAACTCGTATTTGTCAAACAACTTTGTACCTCGAACATAGCCCGGTACATAATACATACAAGCGGAGAGAATAAATTCCTTTTCTACACCACGAATTTCCCAGCTATGAAATGCAATTAACATACCAAAGAATCAGACACCATTAACGAACCTCGGCTAACCGATTAAAACGATCCGTTACTCGAACTCTTATTGTGGGACCGACCGGTATAGAGCCAGAGCCTCGAAACGGCATGAAAAGTGCGCTTCACTAGGCAAACAACTTCTCCGCTAGACGTCGATTCCTCGAACTTTCTATGTTCAGTTTGCCGCTCGAAAATAATTACGCGGCAATTACGTCCATGGCTCGCGCCAGTCTGTTCACAACCGGCCCCTTCTGGTTGACCTTTGTTGCGCGCATTAAATGGCAACTACTCGCCGGGATGACATACAGGATCGTTCAGAATAAAGACACCTGCCCTCGATCCCGTTTAAAACGCGACGAGGGCCGGGCATAAAAGCATGGGGAACTCGTATATACACGTCGTCATTGTAATGGGGCGCGTAACCGTGCACACAGGCCTCGAGGAGGTAGGAATTATTTTCACAAGTTCCGGGCAGAGCTCTTTGTGGGCCCCTCAGCGCGCTCACCCGGGCAGGTGCTCGATCGGTCGTGGATGAATTCTCTTTACGGCCTGCCAACCTTCCATTACAGAAAAACGTCTCCATTCAAGAGGCACGTTTAATCCAGACGCCGGTTTTTATCGCGGCTGGAAGCGGCGGATCATTTGTTTTTACGCGGCCCACTCGCTCGTCGACGACGCGCACGTTCCCTCTTGCTTTCTCCCCTGCTGCGTGTACCGCGTGTACCACGTGTGGCCACGCAGCCAAAGTCATGCGTGTGCACACGCGATCTGGAAAAGGCTGTTTATGGAAAATATGTCAAACAGACGATGAATAACTCTTTCCATTTTCTTCCAATTTTTTGTAGGCAATCCATTAGTTGCTGGGAATTCGAAGGTATGATGGATGAAACCAGAGGCGAAGTCAAATATCTCGTAGGAATTATAACGATTCCGGCTATAGTTTGTCGGATAAATTAACAAATACTCCCTTGCACAGTAATTTACTAGCTCATAATGTTTGTAAATTGACAAGTTACAAGTTGCAGATTGTAAGCTTCTTTACAGCTTTATACTTTTCTGTCAAGTAGGGTACTTTTAAATTAGCTTGGACATTTTCGTTTATTTTAATACCAAGCTTGTTGCTATTGTACAAGGCTGTGTATTGTTATTGGTAACTTGTAACACTTACAATTTCACTAGTAGTATTTGTTTAGTCGGGCAAGAGATTACAAAATAAAGATCAGTCACTCTATTTGGACTCGAAACGTGGTTACGCTTCTTTGATCGATCGACACGGAACTTCTCGAAGAAAAAAAGATCTATACGACTTAATCTTTCACCTGGAATTACGAACGTACGATGACTTTCGACCCATCTCTAAGCGAATAGAGAACTGCATTTGGAAGTGAAAGAGGTCGACACGATCGGCGAGATCCGTTAATCGGAGCGATTAAACCACATTAGACGAGAGAAACACACATAACTCGTGTCTATTAAACATTTTTACCTCGCCTAGTCGAGCGAAATCGTTCGTTCCGCTCGGTCGATACAACGGCCCATTAACATTCCCCGCTAATGGCATAGCCAGTGCGAGGCCGGCGATAATAAAATTATCTTAATCTCCGAAGTTCTCGGCAGCTACCAGTATTTCTGTGAAACGATCTCCGTGAAAACGGAGTCTCGCCGCATTTGCCGTCCATTACGCCGCTAATTTGTTTCGTTTAGGAAACTGATCTTCCAGTAATTCCCAGTCCCTCGCTGTTTCGTAATTGTGAAACTGATATACAGCAGTTTGCTGAAAAGCAGACCGATTTGCATACGCGCGTATATGCCGTGTGTGCATGTACCTGTATGCTCGTGTTGCATGAATTGGAGCGTAACCTTGTTTAGCGCGTTTCACGACGGCTGGGTCAATGGTGACCAAAGATGTTTATCGGATAAACGATTTTCATTGCGCTCACGAGGGTGTTCTTTAGTTTAATTCTGTCGCGAAACAGAGATGATGGTAGGAAATAAGAAAAGCGCGTGAAATTTGGTGTAATTTTAGTCTCTTTTTAATAAGCGCTATCTAACATTTCCTCATTTTTCAAAATACGATAGAATATTTGACGTCTTTCGATTTTTTATTTTTTATATAAAGTTATATTATACGGACTATTATGAAATAATAACAGAATATTTTTAATTGAGTGGAGGAAAACTTGCAGGAGATGGAGCATGAAATTCTACCATTTTGACTCTAGAAGTAATTGAAATTCAATAATGCGTAGAAATACATAGAATCTATAGAGAAATGAATAAAACCATAATTTCAAAAACATTTTTATGATATTTCTTCTTGAAATTTTCATGAAATTGATACGGAAACTGAAACATACGGTGAAAGCGAAGAGCGCTATGTATTTTAAACGTATGTTTAAAAAATTGTTTTTAGAAGCCCGGTATGTTTTAGCACAAACACACGTAATGAACTGAACAAACAAAGCACGAACAGTTTTTTATTTCTGTGTTCACAAGAACACGTATCCTGGAAACGGGAAGTGTTTTCAAGTGTTCACACTTTCGTATACCAGGAATAGGCGACCTGTCAGACCCGTATCGTTTACACATAAACTCCACTTCACAGAATGAAACCATGGCAGGGATCTAAACATTCCGAGATTTAAACACCTACACCACCCACGCGACAAGCGTGTGTAACCGACAACAAATGTTTCGAATTATCTCGTAACGTATCTTCCCCACCACCGCACACAGAAAAAAGAAACGATATCCCACGGATTTCGTAGGAAGAGAACGACCTTAAAGCTTCTCTATCTCATATATTCCCCAGTTTTTAATAACCAGAAAATCAAACAAGAATCTGTTAACACTCCGTCGAATGGAAAGGCAGAAGAAAAAAAGGAGAAAGATAAAATAGAGGAAAATAAACTGAAACTCCAATTACTCCATCAACGCGAGAAGATTAAGCGTTACCGATCCATCAGCGAGCTGGTACGTCGTGTAACTTCAAGCCCCGTTTTCTTCCCCTATTTTCGACTATCCAGGATTTCGCAGCAGCCGAGCACACCGCGATACGCTTATAAAGCATATTCGGAGCGACGCGGGGCGCGCGCGCGGGCTCGAGCTTAATACAAATCTAACCGAGCGTAGCGTCGGCTGAGCCAACATAATCAAACTTCTTAGGTTGGCAACTGTCGCGATTTATCTTCTTTTCCAGCAGTTCCTCTCTGCTCTTGGCTCTCCAGTTTCCGCCGTGTTTCCCCTCCCCATCGTCATCCCTGTTCCATCGTCTCGCGCTCCGTTGATCCAACTCTCTCTCTCTCTCTCTCTTTCTCTTTCCCTCTCCCGCTCCCCTTATTCACCGGGAATAAAAAACAGCGGCTAAGCAGAACGGTGCCCGAGGTGGAACGGTCGGATAATAAATCGCTCGACGATGTGGAGGCAGGCGATGCCGACAGATGGAGGGGGCGGAAGAGAGATAGGTAGAAAACAGAAGAAAAGAACGTTAAAGCGTGACAAAGAGACCTGGCTAGTCTGGGGCGAGGTTGAAAAACAGAAGAAGGGAAAACGGTAAAGGGAGAGAGATAAAGAAAGAAGAACGTACCTATGTATACGGGTGCCACCGAGGGAAGCAGACAGTGAAAAAAGGATGCCGGAGCAAGGTGAAAGAGAACAGTCGGTCGAGGAGCAACAAAGAGCAGCGACACAGGAGTAAGTCAGAACGGGAAAAAAAGATGGAAAAAAGGAAGAAAAATCATGCACGAGAGAAGGTAGGATGGAGTGCAGGGAAAAAAAGATGTAAGGTCCGAAGTACCTGTATCCTGTTTGTTACAAGGCTCCCAGAGGCACGAAGCGAAGGGGACTCCCCTGGCGAAGGAAAGAGCAACGGAGGTAGGTTTAGGCAGCTTTCACACTAAAGCCCGAATTTACGACAAAGGAGGCCCATTAACCCCGTGGCATCTCGCCTCGAAATTGACTTTGCTCCCTACCTGAGGTCCGCGACGACGCGTGTTCCCATCCCCTCTGCCGGAGAGAGATAAACGTACGTACGATGGAAAAGGATGAGAGACAACGGTGAAGACGGGACTAGGAGGGTGAGGGAAGAAAAGGGTCCCGGAGAGTCGCCGACAAGCACGATGTAGCGTAAAACGAGACGATTAGCGACGTCCAACGAAAGCGACTGGAATCTTCGATTTCGAAAAAGAGAAGAAAAGGGACGTTGGACGCGTGTGCAAAACGCGTGCAACCGTGCGCTTCTTCTTCGAACGTGTCAACCTATCGTCGCGTAATTTATTCGCGAGAGAGGTTTATCGTGACCGTGGCCGAACAAGTCGCGCATAATACGTATCTCGATCTTTGGTGTACATATCGAGGCGAGGTGTATTACTACGCGCCGATCTTTGGTGTATATATCGAGGCGAGGTGTATTACTACGCGCACGCGTGGGCTACACGCAGCGATGTACGACGAACGAGGAGTGTTTCTAATTGCCCCCGTGCGGCTGCTCGCCAGGACATAGGTATAGAGTCGTTCCGATTACACTAACAGCTCTTTAACCCACGACGGGTTCCAACCGTCGTACAAATTCTGTACTCGTCGGCTTATCGTATTTCATTATTGGCGTTTCTATATTATCGTGGTTATCTGGCGAACGCGCGTCTACGAGTCACGCCGCGCGTAAATACACGGCTCGATAAACGGATCGACACGCTCACCGGGCCACTATCTGTTCGCGCTGTCCTTACTGCTCCTTACACATGCAGATATGGTGCGCGACCGCTCGTCCGGAAACGCGAAAAAGGAACCGGGGAGCCGGTCGTTCGATGTATTCCCTTTCGCCAATCGCATGAAATCCCGCACCCCAAGGAACGTCTTCTATCTCTGCGGCGGTACACGATGTGTACCGACGATAAACGCGACATCAGGATAACAAAACGAATTCGACGATCGACTGGCGAGCGAGGAGATAGCCGGGGGTCTCGTGGAAATGACGGACGACTTCAGATCACCCTGCCGTGATGAAGACGTTTGAAACTCGCACCTCGCGACACGAGTTCCCATTTTTCTCCCTTTCTATTTTTTGTTTCTTTAAGCTCGACATGGTTTTTCTTGCTTCGGATGAGTTTTCTGTGTGTACTCTTTTTTGCAGTTATTAAGATATGTTGTTAAGATTACACTGATGATATCTAATCATGCGATGCTGCTGTCCTACCAGTTGTTTAATTTGTGAATCGCATCCCTCGTTAGTCGGAAACTTCTTTTATACTCTAGATGAAAGATCGATACGAACGAATTAGTTGCATCTAAAACTCTCAAATCTGTACCTGACCATGTTTTCTCAACAAATACCTAATTTATTAACAATAACGAGACACTGATGTAATAAATAAGTAACACTGGTGATTGCCAGTATAACAAGATAATTTGTCTTTCCTTGTCGATAAATTAACGATCAAGCGAGAAAATTTAGTATCTGGTACTTCGATTCTTAAAATGAAATCCATTTAACGTTGACTACTTGTAACAATCATTATTAAAAAGAACACAAGAACGTTCCATGATTTCATACCTTTTTGCAACTCTTTTATACATATAATGGCGGTTGCCCAATACACGTATAACGAATAGAAACAGCTTCATCGCGTTCGTTTCGATGCATAAAATTAAAGTTCATGCAGCATCAATTTCACCAGATAATATAAAAGATCTATATCGTTTTGTTCATGGTCGTACGAATCAGAAGCAGGGTTAACGAGTTATTCTTGTTTTTACATTTCTGCCAGGATATCTTAAGATATTACATTTTTATTCGCTGACCGCATGAAAAAAGAACGGTGCTCGAAATTTGTTCTACCGTCGAGCCAGAGCGGGAAAGCAACAATCTTAATTTAGGTGGTTTAAGTAAATTGGCGGATCCCGATATTGCGCTACGCCTCCGAGGGAAATGTCAATTATCGTCCAATTGAAAACGAACGAAACACGATATCGTGCTATTGCCATTTTCCCCGAGCCCTATACTTTCCCGGATAAATTACGAGGTTTTGGCCAGATTGGCCTTGCGGTTGGATTTCATCGTGAAATAAAAAGGGTCGCCCAGATCGTTTCTACGTGATTCTCTCCTCCATGCGGCCCCAACCCCTTTCCTTCCCTCTAGTGGTGCACTCTGTATTTTCCTTTATTCGTTTCGTCGGAGGTTTCGTCGCGTCGATGTATCGATTCGTGTTTTCAAGCGAGTCAGCCATTCTGCTGGGACACGCGAACGCATTATTTTCAATCTTTTCCCTACTTCTTTCTCGTATTAATCATCGCCTGTTCGATTTCTACAGACGCCAGGCAAATCGATGTCTTCCTCTCCCGGTGAACAAAATTGAAGGTAGAAAGGAGAGCGAAGAGTTGATAAAAACGAGGAGTAAGAGGAAACGTCGAGACCGATGAAAAGAAAGGGAACAGTGTGTGTCTGATTTTTCCGCAAGAATACCAAGTCAGCCAACAGAGGCATCGGAGATAAAAAAGTCCCGACAAGAGCGTACATTGAAAACGGGCGCGCACCACGGCCCTTGAAATTGGCGATTTATATGATTCGCGAGAAAAACAAAGGAGGCACTTTTTCGCGATACGAACAGAGACTCGCCGGAATGGGAAGAGGGACAGGCAGCTATTCCGGAGCTATAATCGGAACGAACCAGTGGGATTACGGATAAAAGACGCCACTGTCAGCAATAAAGAAGCAGCTGTATAATCCCGTGCGGACCGAAGGTATAATGTACTTACAATTAGGTATCCCGTCCCGTTATATTTGCTCCGGGTCTCTTCATCGCCCCGCCACGACCCATCCTCCCCGTCGCTGAACAAATTTCTTTTCCCCTTCCTTCTGGCCAGGGCTCGCCCAGCACTGTATATATCCCTCCGCCTTTTATGCCTTTTATGCCTTAATCAGCAGCGGAGCCGGGGTTGAAGGGTCCTCCCCGACGCAATGGCCTGCCCACGAGGAACTTCCATCGTTCCCTTATATACATACGACAAAGGAAGAGGACGCGAGCGGAAAGTAGAAGAGAGTCAGAAAAGAAGGAGTCTCGAAGGAAGAAGAGCATTGGCGGTGGAACTCTCTTCTCGAGTAAAGATAGGGGAAGGGTATCGTCGGTAAGAACTTTCTTGCCTCTCGTTAGGAAGCATCCACTGACAGTGGAGACGGCCTAGGAGATGGCGGAAAGACGAGCGCCATGAACGAAAAAAGACAGCCAGATAGAGAAGAGAGGGAGAAAAAATTCCTCGTCCTCTTCTTCTTCTTCTTTGCCACTCTTCCTGGCTCTCACCGCCGGTGCAGAGAGAGTCTACGTGGCAAGGGGGTTCGAATGAGGCGCGTCTGGGAAATCTGTTATTTTCTTCCCTCTTTACCACCGCCAACCCCTCTGACTCTCCAAACACGCTGCTTCTCTTCCATCTATATGAGGGTGCCATCCCGAGCCACAGGGGGTGAACGAACGAGGGGCGAAAGCCCTTTCGATTTAGGAACTCATTGAGAAGTCTGCCGCTGCTGCTGCTGCCGCTGTTGCCACCCCGAAACGTCAACGTAACTTCCCCTCTGCGCCCCACGTTTCCCATTTAACCGGCTTGTTCCGCGCGTCCTTTTATAAGCGTTCATAGGCACTCCTGTTCTCTCCCTCTGTCTCTCTCTTTTTCTCTCTTTCGTCCCCGACACCGTTTTCCTTCTTTGGTAATAACGACGATCACGAGGACTTCGCGCTGACGCATTGGTCCACCGGCGGACGCCACCGGTTTAAACCGTTTTTCGACGCTTCGTTAACGCGATTCCGTCGGGGAAAAGGCGCACCGACCGGAAGCAACATCATTCAATGTGACGACTTCGTTCACCCCAGCATCAGAATGGACAAACGTTCGAATAAGTGGGGGTGATCGATGACAGCGTGACTAAAAACCATGCTTGTCCGATCAGGCGCTTGTTGCACGTGCAGCCGCCCAATTGAAACGTGATGTGTACGGACTAAAGTGGAAATCGTGGCGCGCGGGATCCGATGCAGGAAATGCATTATTAAACATGATTTATACCGGAGAAGTATCTGTATTATCTTTGAGAAATTTGGATAATTTAGTCGAAAACAGTGATCATGGTTGTTTGGTCGTAATTATCGATACTATACGTCATTCGTAATGCATACTTATCACTCGCAAATCTTTCATCATAAATAACGATCAAATAATCTTCTCCACATTCGCGGAACACTAACAGGATTCACAAAACATCAGACATCCTGAAACAAGACCTCCACGACTCTACAGACATTTTTCCACGCAATACGGTAGGAACGATTATAAAACAATCATACGACCAAGTAAAAAAAGAAAATGCCGGTTAATCGAGATTTTTTGAAGATCCCGTATTTTCCATCAAGTACGACTGTTCCCGACGCCTGTTGACAGGGCCGCGGCAGGAAAGCAATTGGTCGACCGATCTATTTAACATCGTGGCCAATTATCCTTCCAGCCAAGCGGATCAGGTCGATCTCTCGAGATCGCTGTGTAAATACGATGCCGAACGAGGCCGCATAAAAAGCGGACCACGAGCGATGCGCATCTGGCCCCTACGATATACCAACACATCAGCGTCGCCTCTATCTGAAAGGATGGATTACGATCGCGTGATTGCTGGTGCGCCGAGTGGCGCCCATATAATTACCCCCTTTTCTATGCTCCATCGGGCTGGCCCCTGGTACCCAATGCCAGGCCCTATTCAGCCAGGGTGTTCCAATAAAGAAAACAATGGGGGCTTTCCTTGTGGGACACGGGCAGGGAGAGGGATCGGTTCATATTCTTCTCGGTGCCGATTCACCGTGTCTACAATGCGCTCACCGCAGGTCACGCTCCGTTCGGTTCCTCTCTACTCTCTGTGCACGCTCGACGGCATAATAAATCATTTCGCGGAACCGCTCAACCGGAAACGAATTTTGTACGCTCCGTTCGTGCCTGTCATCGACGGCAACGATCGCTGGAGACGTCGATCGTCGATGACCACGTTCGATCGCGTGACTCGCGCCGTGGTTAAAATCAAATTTAGCCAACGTCCCGACGATTTACGCAATTTGTAAATATATAAATTTGCGAAGAGATCGAACGACTTTTTTTTGATAAACCGATCTGATTGTACCAGTATTGTGAATTGTGCTAATGTTGAGATTTTTAATTTGAATATTTCAAGATTTCCGTAAGTTATTCGTCTACATTTATTATAAAAGTGAAACATTATCTGAGTCATGAAGAACTCGGATCGACTAACTATATGAATTGAAAAGCAAGAAAAAGTTATGAGGTCGTAAATATTATCTCCTGCGTTTACTTTAGCATATACTACTGTTTGTATCATCTTCGTGCAATCAATAAACTTATGTAAGTAAGACATTTGTTTCTTGAGAATTGGACATTAATCGTGTACTTATGTAATGAAGTCGAGTGGTTGACAGAAAAAAAGAGTCGATCAGTTTGGCTTCTAAATGATCATTTTTAAATGTAGACTCAAGATTGCAAATTAACGTATGTTATGTATGTAGTTGGTAATTAAAATAGTTTACGCAATTTAATATCTTATCACTCAGAAATTACTCATAAAAAACTGAAATGTCATAATTTAATTTCCCACAAATGGCAGCTAACGTGATAATAATAAAGCGGCAGCTGTAACATATTTTTTACTGTTTTGCAAAAAATAACTTATACCAAGAGTTGCTATTCGAAATAGTCTTTTATAAACACGCACTCGTATATTAATATGTATGTATTTCTCGACATTCCTACATTTTCGGATAACTGTGTAAAATTTAATTTTTAAAACTGATTCGTGCCAAATGTTGACTTAGGACCGAATGAGTGTTTAAGCAGCAATTAACGGCGAACGATACTTTGTTCGACGATTAGTAAAATACTACAATGTTCGATTCGAGTGCATTGTGACGACATCGATATCTATTGGAAAGTTAATAATAATCGTGATTCCAAGATCGGTAGTCGAATGATGTCTGAAATGCAGGTATCTCATAATACAATGCTGATTACGAAATATGGATCCCTGTATACTAAAACGTTTATGCAATCTGCAAGTTTACTTCACGCGGGACAACAGTCGCGTTACGTGACCAAGGAGGTTAGGTTATGCTCAAAACTTTTAACGAAACAGTGATATTCGCTTATATTGACAAGAAAAATAAATATCCGTACAAAAATCGTCGTTTCAAACGATTATTTTAAATAAATAACATGAAATTTGTATTTTTCTTGTTGAAATACCGCAGTACTATGAAGAAAAATGTGTTCTTTGAAGTTTTATAAAATGTATAAACAGACTCAACAATCGATCTTTGATCATCAAAAACATTTATATCCCTTTCGATAGAAAGATGAGTATCGTATACTCCATGTTCTACGGAATATTATTTATGCTGTAACCAAATGACATACCTTCACTACATAAAGAAAAGGATCTCGGAACTTCTTAGAAAATCCTGCCAAAATCAGCCAGTATCCATTTAACGGTATCAAACAACAATAGCAGGCAACCGAAAAACTCGGAAACCGTATTCTCGACAAGACGAGTAGTTGAGAGAATTTCGTGATTCTTTCATCGAGTACCGATGGAACTTTCCGGAAAGATCGAGTTTCCGCAGCGACCTCCTTAGTGGCACGAGCGGGTTGGTAGCGCATACACGAACTCTCAGATGTGTCGTCGTCGAATTCGGTCAGGAAATGCCGGGCGAACTTGGACGATTTCGCGGAGTCGACGAGACCGTGTGTGGATTACGTGACGCCTTCAGAATGAAAATCTCGCCCAGTTCTCTCTCGGTTCCCCATCGGGTTCGAGTTCAGTAGACTCGTTTCAAAATATAGGACGAACTCTATACGCGACATCGGAACTAGCTGCGTCGCTCGTAGCGCCCTCATGCTCGAGATGCTGGCTCGCAGCTGACGCGTTCGAAAAGCTGAGATATTCGAAAGTCATTTACCCCTTTGTCGCGGCAACTTTCCTCCCGATAAATCTTCCTCGCGAAGAAGAAGAGGGTACGAAAGTTTACTTGTATGTATGTGCACGTATGTGTGTGTGTATGTGTATGTAAGCATGAAGTGTTTGACTGCATGTGTGAATTCACGCGTACGTGGCCAACCGAGCGAAGAAGGATCTCGCGAAGCATCTTTTATCCAGCGTGGAAAAGATATGGTGAGTAAGAGGGGGGGAATAAAATATTCGAGACGAAGCCATGGCAGTCAAAAGTAGCAAGGAGAAGCTAAACCGAAGGACCCCTCGTGACGAAAGCGGGGCGCGTTCGATCGTAAAAACTCCTCGACGACACTTTGATTTCCCTTTTGTCGTGTCCGCGCCGTTGGAGGCCTTTGGAAAGGTTTTAGAGGCCGCGGTTCTATCCACTGAAAGGCAATTGCCTGTTGGATAGCGCACTGCGACGCAGTCAAAGGCGGCCAGATGAATTTTTGACGGGAAAATAGTGGATACGAATTCACGGAGTCGACGTATACACAGAGGGGGTCGGGTACGGAACACGACGCTTTCTAATAATACGCGCGCCCCCGTGTCTCGCTTCGACGTGTGCCGCGCACCAAGATACCGGGAAAAGAGGAAAAAAAACGGAATACCCTTGTCGTCGAGGGAGAAAAAAGAAGAAAGTGGTGGAGGTAGGATCGTGTGGGCAAATATGTTCTATACTCTATACTTTATACCGTGGTAGATACGCACATGCATATATATATACGTATACATACATCCGACATACGTATTTACCTTGACGCAAGACGTCTGGCAGTGAAGAAAACGAGAACAAGGGTCGCCTTTAATGACCGATGCCGATCGATGGTTTAGTTTTACAAATATAACGCGGTTTCGTTATGAGTAGGGATAGATTGAACAGACGACGGTGGCGGTGGCGGTGGCGGTGGCGGCGTCGTCGTCCATGGTAAAACCGACCAAGCGATTAAAACAGCGATGGATACCGGCGGTCCGAGAGCGTCCCGAGGGTTAATTAAAACCTCTCTAATTATTTATAAACAGTCATTTCTTTTTCCCGCGCGATAATAAACGTGTAATGCTCACAGCGACACTGGATTGGTCGACTGGCTGGGACACTTGCCCGTGATTGGTTGAGCCACCGACAGCCGTTCGAGTCCGCGCGGACTCGATAGCTCCGTTTTCGTCGCACTCATCGCGCCGAATGGTCCTTGACTCCCTCTCCGTGTCATTCCTTTATACCGTCCTTCTCGCACACGCTGATTCTCGCGTTCTCTTACTTGCTCGTTCGCGCGTCGCCACTCTCGACGGGTTTCTCTCTCGGTCGCACTCAGGAGCTCGGTCTACCAGCGCGTAATCTGTAAATCCTCGACCGTGGAGAGAACGTAGAAGTCCGGTAAGTTGCTCGAACGGAATCCTCGTCCTCTTACTTCTCCCCTTCCCCTCCCGCTGAGTTCCTCCTTCTACGGGCTCTTCAGTTCTCCTCATACCCTTCGTGCTTATCCTTCGTCTCCATCGTCGCTCCCCTCTTCATCTTTCGTGTCTCTTTCCGTCACTCTCCATTTTGTCTTCTCTTACCGACTCCTTTTCCCCAAGTTGCTCTCCTATATACGCGTATCTCTCTATCCGTGCTCTCTCGGCGCACTCGTTCCGTCTCCTTCGTTTTTCCTTGCCCAGGTTCTCTACCACTGGTTTCCATTCCAAGTCGGTGCCCACTCGAAGAAGGAAGCGAGGGGATTTCTTTCAGCGCCGATAAAAGCCTCGCCTCGCTGCCCAATATTGATTCGCGCTCTAATCTGCGGAGAGATCCTTCGCCATCCCCTCCATCCGTTTCTCTCACGTCCTCTTACTCTTTCACCCGTTCTTCCTCTCTTTTACTCTCTTTACACGCCGCTACTACCACCCTTCCCGTCGTTCCTTTTGCCCACCTCAGCCGCCGACGTCTCTTACGACGTCGACAAAATAAACCGCCGATACCCCCGTGGTATAAGTAATAACTCCGGTCAAAGCAAAGGGAAGGCGATATCGGGAAGACGGCATCTGGCAAAAGGACGTGTGCAAAGCCACTTCCGGAGAAATACAACGCCGTAATTCCGCGCTTATGGATACAGCTCGATAGCGGCCGAAGCGCCATCCAATATAAACGACGAATCCGCCGATTACCCGGTCGGTATTTCAATTAGTGAACCGTCGCGTCACCCTTGTATTTTATTCAAACGACCAACCAACGTCTTTTAACCGTAAATTAAGAAAGAAATGAAAAAAAAAGAGATTTCGCGTATGATCGAAACGATTTCTTCTTTTACCGTGAACACCATTTTGATTGTTTATCTGAGTTTTTCTCCCGATGATGCTCGCTGGCCGTATTTCTTTCTGTAGTTATTTTTTCTTCTCGTGCTACTGTACACAAGACCGCGTGTCATTTCAGCGCGACTCGAATAACTTCCTTTGAAGCGCTGGCATCGACGAAAAGTAACTGGCACTGGAGAAGCGGATTAATGTTTATATTATCGTAACTCGTTCTATTGCTCGATGTTTATCGAAACCACGCTACTTTCCTGGCTCCGTAAAGGTTACACACCGAAGCGATTCCGCGCGTTTTCCACTGGACTTAGCACAATGCCGCGCAAACAGGCGCTCGCGCCTGCTTTTAGAGCCCAGCGGTCGCGATACAGAGAAAGCGGCAACCGAGCGAGCCAACGAAACAAATTGCGCGGTCCGATTGAATAATCCACGAGGATCGTGTTCTTCTGTGGCAGGTTAGTTCTTCGTAACTCAGCCGGTAATACAAGTTTAAGGAAACGCCTCGGCCAGGACTTCTCAAAGAAGTCTGCGGAAAGCGCAAAGGAGAAATTGGAAGGCGTTGAATGAAAATAGTAGGAAGGAAGGAAGGAAGGAAGGAAGGAAGGAAGGAAAGAAAGAAAGAACGAGGAGAAAATGGAAAAGGATCGTGCTCGCGAGCAATGAAAAATAATGGGGCGGCACCACCCCCGTCGTTTCCTCTTATACTTCATGAAGTAGAAAAAGGAGAAGCTCGCGCTGCCGCCCTTTAATCTTCGCTTTAAGCCACCAACCGTTTCGCGAGTTTAGCGCGAAATGAAAAATTCATTTCCATCGAGGCGACACGACTTTCTCCCGCTCGTCTCTCTTTCTCTTTCTTTTTCTCCTCGTCCTCTTTCGCTTACTGTTCAGCATTCCACCGTTTTTCCGACCGTTTCTTAACGTCCCGCCGCCCGTGGAATTCATTACGAAAATGTCTGCACGCCGCACATCCGATTACAGAAATGACGCATGCGAGAGAATGCTCTTGTAACAAGGTTTATAGAGGAACGCGGCGGACGAGCGGTTTGTCTTTATCAGGTCTCCGGGTATCTTAATCGATTCTACCGCAATCTGTTATGGCGAATCGTCCTATTTTTTTTATGTCAATTCCATTCGACGCATGTGGATAGTGTTATTACGCTCGTTTGATTAGAGGGATCTCGCTCGTAGGAGTCAGTCGTGGGAGAATCCACGTTTACTCAGTTTGATTCGACCGAGGATTAAGTGGAGTGAAAATTAACCGAAACTAATGGAACTGGATTTAAATGTTTTCCTACCAAAGAACTATATGTGTATTGTTTCGGTATCTTTGCAATGGAAATTTAGATTGAGTATATATATAAAAATTAGAAACAGTAACGGGCAAATGTTGGTTGCTCGTGTTTACATTGCTGCAGTAACAAAAAATGTGCAAATAAATAATACGAAGCACAAACAGGAAGCGTAACTAAACAAAACGTATAATTTATTGGTATGTATTTCGGATTTCGGTTCATGTTTTCCAGATATGTATTTGTAAATATCCATTTTTCCCCAACAAGACTTTATTTGCCAAAATATCATTAGTATTTGAACATCTGAAATTTGAACTATTTTTGAACCACTTCGATATATTTCACGATATATGCATGATACCAAGTCATCGCTTAAATTGTTACAAAATCAACAATTCTTAACTAGAACTGGAAACAAACGCGATGAGTAACACGTCGCGTCGTCAATTAGCATAACTCCATAAAAAAGCACACTCGTCTCACAAAACGATTAGAAGAAAAAATCGCAAATACATAACAACACCGATCTTTCCTTTTTACCCGCCGCTTTATTCCTCCACAAAAAGGCTGAAAAACGGAGAACGAAACGGAACAAACACCGGTTGATTGCATCGTTTTTCCACGATCCGGGACAGCTTTCAAGACGCTCATTCCGGCACGGGGCGTTAATTCGTATCTCGTTCCGCATCTTTCCGCGCGGACACGCGGTGTTTACGCGTGCGGGCGCGCGAGACCTATTAATTTCGCATCTTGTCTTTTTTCCCCAGGCTGTGACTTTTCCGCTCGAGTTTGCCGTAGCCGTAAGTGGCCGTATTAATTATTTCCTCGTTCCTGCCCCCGTGATCCGCTCTCATCATGCTCTCATATTCATCCCCTATCAGCGGGTTCGCGTCACCCTCCGGCGATTACAGCGTTGCCTTCGTGCTGCAATTTATCAGGTGGTGCTGGATTACTATATTTTCCTGCGCGATGAGTGCCACCGCGCCGTATCCTGGCGCAACTCTCGCTGCACACATTGCGATTTGCATGCGAACTGGCGCCGTTATGCGCCAGATAACGAGCTTGCTGCAGTGAGCTGCGAGCATACGCAAGCATTAATACTCGGCCGCGATACCGTGCGTGTAAACCGATTCGTGTCGACTTTTGCACGGAGAGGAAAGTTTAACACGTAGGTGGTCTCGTCTGTGTACACAAACACTATACGCATACTCTTTCTCTCTCTCTTTCTCTCTCTCTCTCCTTCTCTTTTCGTCGCGTTCTACCTTCTTGGACTTTATCCTTCTTCGTTACGCGTTACGTTCTCTAGTAGTTGGCTTGATCTCTTGCGTGCACGTTTATGGCACGTCGGTGTAACATCGTTAAATCGATCGAACCGTCCACTCTTATCGCTCGATCTCGTTAATAACCTTCTTTCTCTTCCCTTAATTACCGCCGCGGCACGAGAAAGGAGTAACGCGAGCGCACGCGAGCGAAAACGAACCATGGAATCTCAGCCGGCCCGTGCTCCAACGCGTTTCTCACGATCATGGCGAATCAGACCGGACTAGATTGTCCGATCGATGCTACTGACGATTATCGGCAAACTTTCGATCGTATCGTTCCGACTCGATTCATCGATAATGTGGCTCAAAGAAAGGAGATAAAAGGACCGGTGAAATCAGACGTAATGAGCTTTCAACATCGCGGTTATACCTCTTCTCACAGTTACGTACGAAGCGTGTGTATTGTGTTCCTGAATTGATGTTCTGTTCTCGACTCATTGATGGATAGACTGTATTTCAAGATATATTGTATTTCCAACTGAAACGTTCTTTTATCAGACCCCACATATTATCAAATTTTTGTAGTCGTATGAAACTTACACACTACTAAATAATATGAAATTTAATATATCTACGTAGACGTAATTAATTAATAAATGCTGTAATAAATATGATGGAGAGCAAATACCTTTTGTAGCTGTAAGGTTAACCAGTTTTAACATTTCGTAGAATTTGCTATAAAAAATTTAATAGAAAATGAACACTTTAATTTTTAGTAAGAACAACGATCGAATAAAATCGATAAAAAGTACCGATAAGTGTGGCTTAAAATATCTCGTACATAAGACACGTGTAACAAGGCACCTAAAATTTCATCTTTATCGGCGACCCTTACCACCGAACAAGAATGTACGATCAGATTGTTGGATCGTGCTCTACGATCTCGATGTTCTTTTCGATGTGTTGTTACTATCTTGCGGTTTGTTCAGATGATGACGTAGGGTCTTTTATTTGTTTTGTTCGCAGATGTACGGTTTCGGGACTCTCTGGGATACGATACCCCGTATATTCAGCTCTTTCTTTGTTCCTTTGGATGCCTGCGATCTTGCAGTTGCTATTTCTTTTATAGGTGCTATGGTTCATGGTTATGTTGCGCTTTTAGATTTCTTTGAATTTTTATGTCCTTGTAGTATGCTATTTAGAAAATCAGGTTTCGGATCGACCATCTTCAAACATCGTTTATGTATCGCATTTTATTGCAGAGAACACTACAAAAAGCCATACTGTAAACGTATTCAAACATTCCACGAGTCATAGTACGTACTTGCACTAAAGATTAATTACAATTATCTGGCGACAGTTCTACTTATACTACAGTTCCAAATATGAATCATTAGGCAAATAGATCTGCTTTTATTTCGTATCGAATCTGGTTTAATAAATTCTCCCGTACAACGAGATTTCCTCTAGCGTTCGTATATCTATTCATTCTATCGCTTACATTAGTCTTTCAATTCAACTTATCAAGAGCGTTCTCGTTATCAGGAAGCCAGCTCGAGTGGAAAAACGAACAGCTCGAGTACGACAAGCCAGCGAGTGCTAATGAAAGAAGCATAATACGCGTGCGAATATTCGTGCTGGTTTGGCTGGGAATCCGAGAGGCTCGATGGAAAAGAAGGATGGTGGCCGATGTTCGCGCTGATTGATGAACTCCAAACAAATAGGACGAAACGTTATGCAGAACGTAGTCCGTGTACATCGTAGATCGTTATCGATTACGAAAGATTAATAGCTCGACGAAGTGTTGCACGGGTTTTAACGAGTTCCTGATAAAAAGTTGGCAGGCCGGTCTAGCGGCTTCTGATTCCATGGCACGAAACCGATCGATCCCCAACGAAAATCTCCCTCTGTGCCTCGTGTGCGGTTAATATAAGAAACTCTAACGAGCGTGTAAGAAACGTGAAATAATTAGTACCGGTTTCAACCGAACCTCCCTTCCTTTTCCACTCTGTCGGTCAATTTCTTCCTTTCCGTTTCTCTCTCTCTCTCTCTCTCTCTCTCTCTCCCCCTCGCGCTCTCATATAGACCTCTCATCTTCCGTTCTTACTCGTGTTGCCTTATGCAGATGCGAAACGGAACGTATTAACGTCAGGTACGTACAAACTTGCCCTCGCCATCGGTACCTTCGCACGTGCATATGGCTTTAATGGATGTACTACATAACCGCAGAAGCGGGGGTATCGATGCCTCGCGTGGTAACTACGTCGCTCTTCCTCTTCCACTGTCCTGCTCCCTTCGTTCTATCCTCGTCTAGTCTTGTAATCTCTGAACGACTCTCGAACACATGGAATAGATACATTATGCAAAGTAATTTTTTTGTCATCCCAGCGTGGGATGTTGCTAAATCACGTCTAAAAGCGAAATCTCTCGCCAACGGTTGAAATTCATCGATAAACCGTAATTATAATGCTCCCTTTAACAGACGATTACATCGTTATTACGACGAAGCGGACAAGCATCGGCCGGCTACCGGCGCCGAGTGATTTCAACCTCCGCCTGTTACGGATAGCCTCGCGGAAGGATAATTACCGATGAAATAAACTAGGTGTAATTCGAGTGATTCTGGTTTAAGTAGCAGGCCCGTGAGCTGGAAAATAGATCGCTCTGGGCGTGGGCTAAGCTCACCCCTCGATCTGCTCGTAATCGATGCACGAATAATTGGGAAACGAGAGGGAGTCCTTATCGGCCGGGCTTGAGAAATTAGATTCGCTTCTCGGAAGGACTAGCAGCGTTTTCTTCTGCGTTTATGAGCGGCTATGTTAATGATAGTATGGGATTATATTCATTAAGAAAATTGTATTGTAATTCGGGATATAATCCGTTCATGGCGATCGACCGAGCTTGTAGTACAACCTATTTAACCACTAACCGTCTATACATATATGCAGTTGTGTTTCAATGCCGACGTTTCGAGTTGAGAATATCGCTGTAGCGTTTAACCTGAATATCTTTCGAACCATCCAAGGTCCTGGCTATTACAAAGAAATGCCATTTTGTCCCATTTTTCCTTTTTCTTTTTTCATACAATATAACCTTTCTGACAATTCCTGAAATAGGATTGTAAAGAAAGCAAAAGATATGAAACCAAGAATCCGCAAAAATCGTTAGGATTTATGTATTTAGGAAAGCTAGTTGATGCGTGTAGTACGAAGGTTTTCCTAGTTCACAATACAGTACAGTACAGAAAAGGGCTTAATTTATAATACCCTCGAGTGTCTTGGCTTTCTCTTCCTAAAACCCAATGTGACAAAAACCAGGCGATCATCCGAGACGTTGGAAACTTTCTAGTTTCCTTCATATTTTTTTAAAAAGGAATTGCAAATTTTAATATATGGATAGTATACATATGAATTTGTTTGAACAAATATTACTCCAATGCAATTTGTAATACCTATTAGTAAAATTAACAAAATTATAGTAATAACAATATAGTAAAAAAAAATAGGAAATAGTAAACAGTAATAAAATAATATAGTAGATAATTACATAGTAGTAAAATTAATGTTAGTAAATCATGTTAACGACAACTAACTAAATAACAACAGCAACTTAGTAACTAAGGCTAAACAATCGCAAGCAACTTCAATCACTCCTTATAAAGGACCTTATAAAGGACATAACCTAGCAAACACGAGGATGGTACCCCGCTGGGGGTAGCCACCAACATGCTAATTTAACTGTTAAAAAATTCCACCAAATGTCCAAACTGGACAAATTGTGAATTTCAATAAATAAAAAAAAAAAAAAAGAAAACTTCAATCACTCATTGCACAGAAAGAAGTAAAACTCTAGTTCGGAACCTCACTATGGAACGTTGGTTTTATCTTTCGCTAATTTTTCAATTTAATTAATTTGCATCATCAAAAGTCCAATTGTTCAAAGGCAAATTTGCCCATCTCAAGATTTCAAAATTATTATTTTTTTTTATTATTATTTAATTTATACTTTACAATTTGTCCAGCTGGACATTTGGTAAATTTTTCTAACTTAATTGCTAAATAACACGTGGATGGCTACCCTCAGCGGGATATCATCCTCGAGTGAGATTTCAAAATGAATTTCAAAACGCAATATCCCTAACGTCAATGGCTCTGCTATTTCTCAATTTATAGAATGGATCAATGGCTTCTGAAGAATTTATACACATATATACAGACACCTAAGAACCAGCAATTTCGATTCTTATATCACAAAGACCTCCGTACGGGAAAGGATCTGGTTGTTGATAAAATATATACGCGCTCACTGTTTGTTCAGTGCCGCGATCGGTCGCAGTTGTACGCATGGAAGGAACGTTTGGAGAATCCAGTGATTCGCTCTGGAAACTCGAGAAGAGTCCGTTATCCTCTTGGCTCATTGTCGAGTTTAACCCTGCTCTTTCTTCCAGCTCAACCTGAAAACAGCCTCTAAACTCTAAACACGGGGGCGTGTGTACGATCTGGCATCGAATTTCGATTCTGTTGGTCGATTGCGTATACGCTCGAGCACTCGAACTCGGTGGTTCGAGTTTCTCGAGGACCTTCCGTTATTTACTGTCATCCGATTCGGCTACTCCCTGGAACCGTTCTCGAGCAGCAAGGGCGATCGTTCGAACACGGTCGGATGAAAGAAGAAAGCAAAGAAGAGAAAAACAAGGACGTCCCGTGGAAAACTCGAAAAGCTCCTTGACCAGGCTACCCGTCGATGGAAAATTAAATCAGACCCGGCTGGACAAAGAGACTCGAATTTGCGGAGATCGAGGAACAAACCGAATGCACATAGGCACTTACATTCCCTTATGCTTGGTTCGTAAGCTTATCTCGTGTGCAGATTTTCGTTTTCACTGTTTCAACGCAAGTTGTTGCTTCGATGTAACGTCGATGTACAATTTTCATAACTTTCCCAGTAATGAATCAGTTTTTTTTTGGAGTGAAGCTAAACAAGATGATTTATATTAAATTGGACAATTTCCATGGCACTCGAATTATTCGATTCGAAAAGTGAATGAATTTTTTAAATATACACGGTTTATGACTTAAGCTTTGCAAATAACATCGTGGCGTTAATTTATAGCTTTTACGAGAAATCATCTGGTTTGCTATTTCGCCCGGAAACAACGCTCTAAACATCTCCATATCCCACCGCAACACAGCGAAGAACCCTCCTAAAAAGATATACATGGATGTAAAATCGTTTCCGCTTGAATAACATCGCAGAAGGAAGGAAAGTGCGGGAAGCTTGGTAGTCCGTGTTCTCTTAGGATTCAATCGGCGTGCACGTCGAACGAAATAATCATATCCCGGTTAGATTTCAATGCGCTTATCCCTCCTTCGTTCTCTCGCTCCGCTGTTCTACCGTTCGGCCAGCAAAAGGAGCACCTCTTATCCCTGTCACCGCGAGAGGCAGAGAGGCATTACTCGCGTAATAGCGATCTGAAAAGCGAGTACACTCGTTGCCGGTTTACCAGGTTTCCTAACAGTAATTTATCGGCTCCCATAGCGGCGCGTGATGTACGAGCAGGACCACTCTTTCCTTCCTCGGCCAGATCGAAGATAAACGGCGTATTGTCTCGGTGCACGGCGGACTAGGAGAATCGCTGGCCACGTTGCTGCTCGTTGAAGGAGGCGAACGATCGTTCTTGCGGGCGCACCCTGTATGCAGATATCGAAGGTAGGTGTGTTGAGGCCATTATGCCCGCTCGAAAGACTTCTACCTCGCCAGTGTATGCGTGTACCGTGTGTATGCCTATATGCCATTCCGCACACAATCTACTCGGCTCCGTTATTATTCTACCGTCGCGGCCACCGCCATTTACTACGGAAGACAAAGATGGCGCGTGAGGTCTTCGTCATCGGTAAGAAAGAAAAAAACGACGAAAGAGAGACGAAAAGAGGGACGGCAGGGTGGCCAGAGGGGGTTGCCATTGTCGCGAGGAGAACGGAAATTTTACGATCGTTATCGGATCCTCCCGTGCTCGAAACTTTCGAAACTGAGTAGTCACCGTTTCGTCGTGCCCGATAAAGCGTTAAGTAGTTAGCGTGGTACCGTAGCTGGTGAGCAAGCGAGAAGCAACCGGCCATCGTTCTACCGATACGTTCTATCTATTCCGGTGACGACAAGTCGAAGTAACTAACCGCGTTTTTATAACGCGCTTATCTCTTCGCGGACTCTGACACGCGTACTCCTTTACCTTTGCACTGGTATCGTTTTGTCATGGTATATTTCCGTCGTTAATTCCTCCATTTCTTTGTAGTTTCTTCGCTTCGTTCGGTGCATTCATATTGTTGAACGTTAACCTTCCAGACTTGACACCGACAGACAGTACCGGCTCATCAATTTTCTGCACTCATAAATTTGTTTTCATATCTGCGCGCTATATACGAGGACGTAAATTTTCGAATGTTATGTATAGAATGGCAATCATCGAGCGCATTCTCCTTGGACACAAATTTATTACAAATGGAAAGAGATTATTATTGTTTACGTTATTGCATGTATCTTTTAGATAAGTAATTTGAACGTACGTACGCGTCTAACTGGTGGACGTTAAGGCTAATCGCGTGTTTATGAAAAGAGTTCATATAACATGGGAATATTTATTCGCAGGTATGTTAATTCTGTCTTTTAATTGAATTAAAAAATAGTGGAACAGGTATATGGTATTCGAAGGTTAAGAGGTTAAAGGATTGACAGTTTAACGCAGGAGCACGTCAATTGGTATTTTACACGAAATAATTATATTACGATACATAAACACGGGATACAAATATTTCGAATAACAAACCCTTTAATATATCCTTAAATTTTCATGTCAATATCTTGATTAATTTAAAAGATATAATTTCAACAAAATCATTGTTTACGATAAAAGCGTTCTATCGATAAAGTATTAATCGCTTCGGGCAAAGCAATTATTATTTACATAACAAATTACCTATGATTATTCTATATGTAGTTACCTACTCCATGATATGTAATAATTATCTATAATAATTTAAAATTATGGAAGAAAATTATTCAAATATTCATATGATAAGATTAAACGCCGATTACTTATCAACAAAGTTGAAATGTATGTACTTTGATCGGTAATAATTGCATGTTTACTTCTTTGAAAAACTATTTCAATGCGTATTCGTATTTTCGTATTGCGACGTATAATAAGTTGTCGATAATAAGTTGCGCGACTGTTTTTCACACGATTTATACACCTCACGCGATCTTCCCTCGTTTCAGTGTAATTTTCCGCTAGCTATCTCGAGCCGACTCTGATCGTCATTACTCCGAAATTTATCACGCAGCACGGCGTAAACAGGTTCGAAAGCGGGATCAATCGTGAGAATAGGAGAATCCAACCACCCTCGTCGGCAACGAACGAGGGGACGACGGATATTCTCTCCGGGATCGCGTAAATCCGATTACGTGGAAAGCAGCAGCCGCGTTATAAATTCCCGATGAAAGTCGACTTTAGGGAAAATACCGACCCTTTCCATCCTGTGTTATCCTGCTCTCTCGTTGGAAGATCGACGGAAGAATCGCCAACGTTACCACCGCCGCCATTGGCCAGCCGCGCCACCGTAGAATTTATTTATTTGCTTAACGCGCCTTTTATGAACCGGTAGCGGCTGGTGCGGCCGTCCTTCCTGTTCGTTTGACCGGTCTGTGAATGAAAAACGAGATGAACGGGGGAAATGAAAAGAGGGAAAAGTACACGTGTGTATGTATGTGTGTACTTGTGTGTGTGAGAGAGAGAGAAGGTGTGAAGAGGGTGGAAAAAGAGATGGCGATCGTATTCGTGCAGAGGGATCTGTTACGACGAAAGAAGAGAGACAGAGAAAAAGGAAATGAGTAAAAAGGTAAGGTTGAACAATAAGAGGAAGAATGAGAGGGCTCGAAAGAAAAAGGACGATAAATTAGTGGGCTTACACGCTCGGCAGCTTCCATTAGGCTAACGTAGCGAAGTATTATTAAGTCACCGACCGTCTTCGATAGTTACGGACGACCTCCTGCGCTCGTGGATAATAATAACACTGTCGATCCGAGGCTGCGACGCACACCGGGATAATAATAACACAATAGACCGTACGATGGGAAACCGAGGAAAAAAGCAGGGAGAATAGGCCCACGGGGATGATAGCCGTGACAAGTCGAGGGAAGGAACAAAGTCGGGACTCTACCGAGCTTGTTTGCCAATTAAACGTCACGACACAGAGGCCATTGAAAAATCGGACAAGACAGGGGACTTTGGTCTTGGGGATATCTTTGGCGTGTTAACGGAACTGCGATTTGTTTTCGCGTTTCTAATTATTTTTACTTTCTTGCTGTTGATGGTTTTCATCGATACGGGTTGAGACGTTGCGCGTATACAACGGTAATCAAATTGTTACGATCACTTTGAAATTATTATTTGAAATTTTAATAATAGTGGAAGAGGAAATATCCAAAATGAAACGTAACAAAAGATATTGTTATGTTTTTAGTATCCTATATGGATTACAAAATTCTGGGCAAGATTGTTTGAAATTGTAAAGCAGAATTTGTAATTCTTTTATGTAATTAGAATAATTTGATTATTTGCTGTATGTATTCTATGCTGAGTGGAATTTTATAATATTTGACACCCTCGAGGATATCCAGTTTCTTTTACAAAGAAAAGATATTAATCTTAATATCTTTATTATTATTATTTAATTTATATTTTACAATTTGTCCAGCTGGATATTTGGTAAATTTTAATTGCTAAATAACATGTGGATGGTTACCTCAGCGGGATGCCATCATTAATCGTAATATGCAAATAAATTTTTACTGTGCTGATAAAATAAAATAACTTCGGCAGATTCTCGATTATAAAATGTTAATGCACGCAATATCGCATCCGCATAATATTCGCGAAGTTATACACCAAACCATTACTATGTTTAGCGTTTATTTGTAATTGTACATCAAGAGGAAAGCGAAATGATATTGTTTCCACTTGGCAAAAATTGATAATTCAAAGTCGATTTCTCTCCAAACGTACGTTTCGAACGACATAAAACACCATGCGGTCGATCTTAAAATACTGCGACATTGTTCTCGCCACTTTCACCATGATGAATGTCATCCTGACCACCCTGCTAGTGCCAGCGTGAGGTCGGCTCTTAATAGAGCCAATAAACAAAACTGTTCTCCGACTCTCCAGCCCACCGCTTGTCACTACACACTGCCACACACATATACAACACGAATCTTCAGTACTGAAAGTCATGACTAACCCATTACAAAATGTTTCTTTCAACGTCTATGCAGAATACGTCAACGCAAATCCACGAAAACGTTTCACGCTGCAGCCATTGCTTTCTTTCTTTCTTGTCACGAGTTCCACCGCAATCGCCATTACAATCTTACGTGTGTTAATTACCACACTCGTTCGCTTGCCGCGAAACGAATTTCCTTCAGACTTCGGTGTGGATGGCCAAGAAATCTCCAGTGGTTTTCCCCACTCATTCTCGTTAAATACTCGTCTCACTATCGTTAAACTATGACTCCAGCGTACTTTGTCACGTAGGAATTTCCCGTGTGTGTCAGCGTTAGAATTTTATCGAGAAGTATGAGCCTTTAGTATTTTGCTTTATACGACTGAAGTATTCGCATGACATAATGGGTCATATCGGTGATCCTGTGAATAAAATAACGAAATCAGTTGCTTCTTAATATCGGAAGAGAATTAGTCATCAAACGATTAATAAATAAATGTACGCATAATATCGGATCATAAAAAGATTACTAAATTCCCCAATAAATAAAATCGATTATTGAAAATAAATTCAATAAAATCCAAAGCTAATACAAAATATTATCGTATCAAACTGAACAAAATTTATAAAGCTTCATTAATTTCATTTCGCTATAAAAACAAAATTTGATAAATACCGATACCTCGCTACAGGTCAAATCGAATGTACAAAATAAACTTGATAAAATTCCATATTTTGTAGAGGCAGCGTAACTGTCTCCAAATATCATAATTCTGGCGAGTGCTGTTGCAACGCGAAAGACTTCTAATGACGACAAGAGACAATAGCACTGGGCGGGTCAATTTTCGCCGCAAGCTCGCAAGTCATCCGGCGTACCTCATCGTGTAATTCAGTCCACAGCGGTGTAACGTACGGGAAATGTCCGCGGGACAAAATCCACTCGCCTGCACCGTCTCTAAATTCAAAAGGAACGCGAAGCGTGGTATTCTTCTCACGATTCGAGGGATCTAACGGGGACACGATTTGTATGGCGAGTAACGTAACTCGTGGAACTTATTACGCGCGCGCCTAATGATACGCTGGATACCAAAGAGTATTGTCGGGGACGGCGAGCTGTCCGCCGTGTGTAATTGGCCAGAAATGCTTTCCATGGTATTCAAATAGTCGTAAATGGATACGTAGCTCGAGAGATTAACGAATATATTATGCTCGCGAGGAAATCGTCGAGTCGAACAATTTCCTTTGGAAAACTTGACTGGAGCCGTGGCTGGTAATTCTTGTCGATTACGATTCGGCCCGGAGGTAACCGGAGGCAAATTATTACGCGTCGCCGAAATTAACTCAAAGCATTGACAACGTATGCACGTTGGGAACGCAGGGTGGCACGTATTAACATAATACACGTGCGACAGTTCTACGGCGTGCTGTGCAAACTCCGACAGAGCTCAGTGTTTTTTGTATTTCTGTGCAATGAGTCGATCGGTTGAACGTAAAAACTGAAAATTAAAAAAATAGAAAGGAAAAACCCGACGTGATATTCCATCGTTAATTTCCCCTCTCTTTTTCCTCACATTTCTTTTTCTTTTTTTTTTTATTTATTCCCAACACGGCTTTCAACACGGGTATCATCGCTTCTCCCGTGATCGACGTCGCGGTCCGCGACCGCGTTGCTCGCATGCAAAAACCATCGGTGCCTAGTCCGCTACGAACTTTTAATTATGCATGCATGCGCGTCTGCGCGCAACCATGCGTTATAATACGGAATCGCGAGCGGGACGAGAATGAGAGGGTCTTTGTGCAACAGAGATGCCATAATTTAACGAGAAACCGGCCGATCGATAAACGATCGTCGGGGCACGATGTGTCTGCATGCTTCGAGATTTTCGTGTCGTAATACGAACAGGCCGGCCCTGTACACAGTTAGTACAACGAGCCACGGCCTGCTGCAAATGAGTAATTATTCGGCACGCACGCTCGATCGCGTTAATCGCGCTGCTCCGCTTACCGCCCGCGGCTCGTGGCTCATGGCTTATAATCTTTCGCGCTCTCACGTTATATCTACGCGGTACCCTGCCTCGCTGATCACTCGCCAAGTATCTATCACGGTGGCACGATAGAGCCGGAACGGATCGAAGGAAAAGCGGATTACGATCTCTCGCGATGAAGTCCGCCTCGTTTACCGAGATACTCTAATCCGCGAGATACGTCGAAGCCAGCAAGCCAGCTGGAACAAATCGGCTTCGCGGTATTCAGATACGCGCAATAATAATGCATAACCTGCAATAGCTGTGAACCGCGTTCGTAAAATCAATCGATGATTCGGGCAATGATTATAACGCTGTTGGCCGAGATGTCCCATGTATATCATAGGCGATGTAACGCGGTAGTCGCGTTAGCTAAGTGTTGTGGTTTGAGAATCGAACAACAGTATTGGGATTTGAAAGGAAACGCGAATTTATGGAGATTCTTTGAATGTGTAGAATCTCAGGTTCAATCATATTTTAAAGATTTGCTTTTGAAATTAGAGATAGCTAGCTGACTGACGCAGCGTTCAGCTAAGGCTTGGCGTTTGTTCTATTTCTCAAGTCCATCATTTTATTAACGAAACTAAAATAACAGAGTCGATCGTATCGTCTATTCCTACATCGTAAACACGAACCTAACCCCTGGTTTAGAATTCATCTACGATGTACGACAAGAAATTTAGATGAACTCACCGATTTCACACGTGTACTTGAGTTCAGCATAAGGGAATCAAGGAGACTCGCAAAAACACGCAACCGGACCGCTGCGAATCGCAACACGGTTGCCTACCAAGTCGCTGAAGGTAGAGATAATAGCGAAGCGTAGTTCCGAGGGCCGGGCTATTAAGACAGTCATAAAACAATCGGGAACTACGAGGGTTGAAATGTAACAGCTATCTAACACCAACGAGGATCCTCCGCGTTTCTGAGATTTTACACGCCGCTCATTCACTTTAATGCACTCGGTCCTTATAAAGTGAAAGGCGCGTAGGCGGCAAGACGAAGACAAACGAACTGCCACACGAGGGGAAGAGGATATCGCCTATCACGGGGATGCGCGTTGCGGCGGCGTAGAAACGAGCAAAGCGACAAGAGCATTTACGTCTGTACGCGCAATTGCATGAGGTGCAACACGTGGCGATGTAGAGAGAGAGAGAGAGAGAGAGAGAGAGAGAGAGAGAGAGAGAGACGGAGAAAGAAAGAGAAAGTAAGCAAGAACAGGTCCATGTGTGTACGAAGAGCGGCATGGTCGTGGCCGTGTCGCGGGTACAGCGACTGCGTCTAATTAGCCGGTCGGCCGCGCGCGGAATTGAATTTCAATCGTCGTAATTCGCTGATTCGCCTCGTGCGTGCCGATCCGGCGAGGCAACGAGCGAGCGTACGAGCGCGTAGCAAAAGGGTTGGCCGGTACGATCCCTGGATCCGAGACTGTCGACGAGCAACAAGACCAGATAGGGAAGAGAAGGGAAAAGATATCCATTCCATGGTGGAAGGAACGCGAGAACCAGTCGCGCGGCTGCCTGTGACGACGAAGAAGAAGCGATTCTCTTTGGCCGGCCTTTTACGGTCCTCGGGCATGGATCGTTACAGTCGCAATTGCGCTGCGGGGCCTGTTGCGCGATGCAGCGCGCTCGTAATCGCGAGCCCTGGCTAATTAAACGTCGACGAGCGATCGTTAACGATACGCCGCGCCTCGTCGTAAAAGATCGTGGAATCTCAAAGCGTGTCACGGCTGTTACGCTCGCGAGATCGATCGATCGAAACAGCCTTCGGGACGAAGAGAGGCAGCGTGCCGAGCGTTGTACGAACACTCATGTGTGTATCGCGTATGTATGTACATAGGTACGATGGTTCCACGTACACGCGTGCACGCACGCACGTGCTATAAAGCGTTTGACGACGCGTCGACGTTGATTCGATACCCGCTGAAATATGACGGTTGTCGGCGTTTTCGTTTTTACAGGCGACCGACCTCTCGCGCTCTCGTCGACGATACGCGTCCATCGCTCTGGTAATCGAGCCGCTTGTAAAAAGATCGACTGCTATCTCGATTAAATTCTTCGTCCCCCGTGGCTGCGTCAGGCGTCCAACGCCAGGTTGTTTAGGGTCGTTGCGAACAGGGGCGCGGGATGAACCCAAGACTCAAGACACGTGTAAGTTTTAGAAGGTTGCGTTATGCACTTTGTTCGATGTTCACTCGTCTTGGAAGATACTTCAAAGCAGACACTGCACGGTTGAAGGTTATCCGCACACAACGAGCAATACGTCGAACATTTTTTACAAAGATTCAAGATATAAATAAGTTTACCAAAAATTGCGATTTATAATTTTCTGACAAACGTGTGTATTTCCCCAAAGAAATTCCACAATTTTTCCTCTATTAACAACTTTTATAATTTTTTAAATGATCTTAAACGATTGCAGAATCATTAATTCCTTGATGTCGGCACGCGTAACTCGTAATAAAGCGACTCGAGCCCATTTGAAATTAAAGTACCGAAATAATTTAGATATGATTTTAATTGTCCTACTAAGCTCGCAATTAGCGGTCCTTTTATTCCCCGTAAAAATTCCATTCCACGATATTGCGATTCTCCGGTGTTAAGAGTCTAATAATCGCCCACCAACTACCTAAACCAAAGGCCAGGTACCTGCCCTAAATCGTCATGATCTCTGAACGAATCCATGGAATCTAGACCAATCAAGCGTTCGACCATATAATTGCAGAAACTTTTGCACACTTGGTAAGCCCGATTTATGAATAACGTTCGTGTTTCGCTCTATTTATGCACCGTCAAAGGAATTCATTGAAAATCCCATGTGTCAAAATTAGCAACTCGATGATAGAGAACGGTTATTGGGATTAGTTCACGGTTAACAGACGAACGTATCCTTATTAACTGAAATTACACTCCTAATTACGTGAATATAGAAAGAAGACTGGGGCCAAAGCGAGAAATAGCCTCGATCTAATATTAAAGTAACCTTACAACATCATTGGACCGCTTAACGAACACTGTTCCGAATATCTCGACGCTACTGCTTGTGCAGCTTTGAGCACCGATTTCGCGATAAGCGTTATTGATTTTACTGCGATCCTCGTTTTTGCTGGCAAATATCGTAAACCTGAGGTATACACGGTATCTAATTCATCGAACGAAAAGAAACCGATGAAAAGAGGAAATAAAATAGAAAAGATAAAAAATGCGCGAGATAAAATGTAACGAGTCTACATAGGTTAGAATTATTCGTATGTAGTTCCCCCTAAACTGCTTGTAAACTGCTTACGAACAGAAGTTAACAGCTCGCATGCAAGAATCTTCGCTACGAGCAAGCGTTTCGCGAGGAACATCTTGAAAGCGGATATTTGTCAAAACAACATTATCTACGTCAAAATATGTGTCCATTATAATCATCATCTGACAAATTTTGAACCTATATTTGTCACAAAATATATCCACTGTAATTTGTAATCGTAACTTAAACCACTTAATGTATTGCCTCCTGAGAGAATACATAGTGTTTACTATTCCCTGACAAATTCACTACTCGCCAAGGTATACATCTACGTAGTTCGTGAACAGCAGAACGATCCCCGTACATTACACAATTAGCTGACTTCACAGCGATTAAAATAACCAGTACCTAACCAAAGTCCCGTTATGCATAAATCTGGCTGGTGTCTCGCCCACAATCCGCATTATTACCCCTGGCATCGTTATATCCAGCCAATATCGTTTCGCACTCTTCCTTATCTCCTCATCGGTCTTTTTGTAGGTCATCTTTGTTCCGAGGCTACACGTTGACGAAGATAATCATGCGTCTCTTCCCTTCTCGCTGAACGTACGATGCATATACGTATACGTATGCGTATACACGTGAGAAAGGGGAAAAGCACGAAGAGAACCCCTCGGAACAAAGATCGGGAACCTAATCTGGGCAACAGGAGCGGCAAAGGCAGCGGCAGGAACAGCAACAGCGTTAGGGGTGGTTTCACCGAGATGGGTCCGTAGATGGATTTATTTAAGGGCGTGTATTCAGCAGGAGATACAATGGCAAAACGACATCGGGGTGAAGGCGGGCGAGAGGAGAGCCGTTGAGCATCAGGGTCGTTCCAGTACCGGGAGGTTTATAGCTGACATCTGCGGCCAGTTTTGACCCCCTGGCGTGACGAAACAGCGAATACCAGATAGAACCAGGGCCAAGCAGCAAGGGTGGTTTAAGGACGCTAACTGGCCGAAGGGCGAGGCTCGCCGTTTTCTCTATGTTGCTGTTGCTGCTTCTGACTGCTGTGTCAGACCGCGCAGGCACAGAAGTGAAGAGTCTATAGGAGGGGTACTAGCAGTGGAGTCGGCTACGCAGTAAATCGACCGTTAAAAATCTTCCATGGCCCCCGAGTGTAATTCTGTTAGCCGTTTCCTCACGCTAACCGTGACGACCATGACGAAATTCCCTTCGTTGTCGAGGCCGTGCCTCTTCGCACACAAAGTCGGCACCCGTGATCGTCGTTGTGATCGTTGTCCTCGCCGTAAGTTGTACGTAGTCTCGTAGCCCGTGACGTCGGTTTCCCTTTTTCCTCGAGTGCGCACGTATAAACGCTATGACCTGCCCATTCGTTTTCCCGGCCGAGCACCTTGACTTCCGTTCGACGTGTGAAAACAGTGTTTTCCGCAAGGGGAGCCGCTCGGAAAGGAATTTTCCGGACACGCCCGTGGATTTTACGCTTGTCGCGGATCGTACTTTTTTTCTTTTTTTTATTTCTTTTATCCTTCTTCTTCTTATTCTTCTTCTTCTAGTTCTGTCCTCCTTTGGTCGTGCCTATATATATACATGTTACAAAGGAATCGTACTTGCTAGCATTGATAGAAATTAGTTTTAAAATGCGTTCTCTCTTTCTCGTTTTTTCTGCGCTCTTCTCTCTCAAGAACGAAACACGGCGAAACCGTAAAATTACAAAGGCGATACACCGCGAATCGTAACGAAGGCTTTTATTTCGTGTGTACCTTTCCGCGACGGTGGATAATAACGAGTAATAAGCTAAGTGAGCCGTGCAAAATTTTCGCTGCCATTCCCGCTGGAATAATGAACCCCTACCCCACGTGTCGTTCTTAATAACACCACGTCTTACTCCGCCATTTATACCGTAATTTCTCTTTCTCCGTATTGTTAGAACTGAAATTGCGGCGTAATTTCTCTCCCCCTCTGCACACTCACTCTTCCTTCGTCCACATGCCCGTACCTCCTCTCGCGAATATTTCCCTTTTTCTTTCTTTTTTTCCCTCTTTCGTTCCTTCTTCTCCCTTTTTGTTTTCCGCTCTTTTTGTTAATCTACAATGGCGAACAAGGATACACTTTATTTCCCCGACAAAAGGTTTCAATTAAGGAACTCTGTCCCGGTCCCGAGTTGAAAAATACCTAGCCGCTATGTTAAGCCCGTGTAACTTTACAAATGTGCATTATACGGCACTCGGCGAGCGCAACTCGGCGAGCACAACTTGGCGAACGCACTGTTGCACACCGAGAACACTATATTCGAGCACGCGTTACACGCCGTGACTACACGTGTATCACGTCCCGTGCGGCGCGGATATGGGCCAATGGCGTGGAGTGCAGGGGTGACGGTTATTTGATTACCGTATCCGTGACAATAACTCTTCGACGCGGCAAAATGCAACAGAGAGAAACGACCACGACCACGACCACGACGACCACGGTGACGATGAGGACTGGTCTCGAAATCGTTGGGTAGAAAGCTTTTTTTAAACGTGTCACGTAAGGATTTATTTGCCAACCAAAGCGAATGACGAAAAGACAAATAAGATACACTCTACGCTTGGAATAAAAGTCGCCCTGGGTTATGAACAAAAGCTGCTGGATACGTGCGAGATACGCGAGAAAGAAGTTTACGGTGGCGAAAGATAAAACGTCGCGCTTTCCAACCTTACGATCGTAGCCTTACGTGAGAAAAAAAAAGAGGAAAAGAAGAAAAAGAAAGGAAGAGGAGAACAGTGTACGGGCAAAAGTGTACACACGCAGACAGAACGACGGTAGTGATTTAATGACGAAGTTATTGGCAATACCAAATACGGTGTTTTGCCGGTAGAAACCGGATCGTTATATCAAATAAAAGCGAGTTTTGCGATAATTAACGAAATTGAAATTGCCAGGGACATTCCCACGCCAGTGCATGTCGGTTCGAAGGCCACGGACCGGGTCTGTAAAGCGGGTAATGCTTTGGATCAGGCTCATTAATTAATCCTCCTTCGTGGAAAAAAGAAGAAATCGACCGACGACCACTGGCTGAGCTTCTCGGTCAGAGAAGGGAAGCACGAAAAGAATAGGGGAGAATAGGGGGAAGAAGCAAGACTCTGGCACACACAAAGGTCTTTCTCGGGTTACCTGGCCGGGGCCGGATCCATAAATACACTTCGCCGTGTTAATTCCGTGTGCCGAGCAAGGGGCCGAGCCACTACCGGTATTAACGAAGTCCACGACGCGCGGTTACACCATGGTCGGTCTTGGTGGGGATAATTTCGAGCCAACCCATCCCAAGTCGGGAGCAATTTGTCTCCGGGCGTTGGATAAAACGTCGACGGCGGTGTGTTATTTGTAATTTGGATAACGGTACGCCGCTGCCAGAACCGCGGAAGACATTTGTCAGCCGTGAGTGTGCCTGCTAGATTCGTTTCGTGGTAAAGCCGCAACGCGATATTTTGCCAAAAGACCATCGAGCATCGTCCTTTATCAGCCTGCTCCTATTCGTTCGTTCTTTTCCTCTCCCTTTTTTTTCCAGCTCTTTTTCCCCTCTTTCTTTTTTTTCTACGTTCTATCTTTTGTTCGTACACGGTTTTTCGAGCTACCTGCTACGGACGTTTCGCCGCCACGCTCCAGCCGTTCCCATATTTTTAATTTCGCCCGTGATCTTTTTAAATGCACTCACTAATTGTATCGGACGTGGTTTAGCAAAATTAACACGGCGTTGCACGCAATTACGAGGTAATCGCCCGTTTCCGATTTTTTTACGTTTTCCTTCCTTCTGGTCAAATATTGGTCCATTGTTATTTCCCCTGAACGATCGATGGTTTAAAAGGGGAGACTCTCGTGGTTCGGTTGAACATTCGATCTATAGTTATTATAGATCGACTTGGACAACGCGTGGGAGAGAAGGAAGGAACTGTTCGAAGAATCTCGATTTTTGGTTATAAAGATTGTACACCGGAGTGCGTTGCATTATGTTACTCGGTCGATAACATCGATTTCGCTCGTTGATTTCCATTTACACGAACCGACAGGCCCGTGTACACACACGCGGAGAGAAATAAAATGAAAAGTGTGTAGGGCCGGATGCTCTCGATCCTTCAATTTCTCCCGTAATTAATAAATGTGATTAATATTTTTGTCTCGTCGGTCAGCCGATTGATCGATGCTTGCCCAATATACAAATTGCACGTTATTAGCGGTCATTCGACGTTCAATTATTTCGGAGATCCGTTTGAAACGGTGCCTCTTTCAAATATATTTAATGGCAAGCCCGCAGCGCTCGATCATCCTCACAAATCCTCTTCAACTTGGCGAGACGTACGTACTCTCATTCAAGCAGAAGTCAAGCTCTTAGATCTTTCCCTCTCTCGTTGCGGCGGATGAAGTGGACGTTGGTCCAGAGAAGAGGCGGTTGCCCAATGCACTCAGCCAATTATAATTAATTAAACCAGCTCCTCGACGTTTTCCCCGGCGATTTTCCTAGCAGGAAATTCTCGCGTACCGCTTGAGATAGAAGTACCGGCCAAAGTAATATTTACATTGTGGCGAATGACTTCTTTCATGTGGGCCACGATCGTCGCTGTTATAAATCGCGATACAGACACGTAAGAATAAGCACACCTGTTTCCTATCTGTACACAAATTATCACGTTCATTAGACAGTGCAGTTTCATGGATATACCGTCAATGGAGTCTTTCGACATAACAATAGAAATTATTGCTATAAACGCATCTATGTTAGATGAAAAAATAACAAACATCTCTTTCTTAACTTTGACGTAATAAATAGAATTTTCATGAAATTATCGGATCAAAGAAATAAACTGGCTTCTTTGGAGTTGGCAATAGAGCTTGGTAGCATCGTGGAAGAGGCAGTATTCTTGGTGCGGTTGGCGAGGTCGCCGTGGGTTGAGAGCACCGGCGTGGTTAGCCGCGACGACCGCAGCGACTGGTTCTGCCGCCTGCCGGCGTCTCCCTCACCCTCGCATTTCGCCGCGTATGCTCGTCTCATTCCCTCTAGTTGGCTTCGTCTCTCTCGTTTCTTCACCCTTTCTCCCTCGATCTCTCCTCTTTACTCTCCGTAGCGTAGCTGAGCGCGTCCATGGTCGTTCGGTGAGCACCGAGCCGCACCGAGGACACGTATCCACCGAGCGAACACGGGCGAACACGCAAACCGGCTGCGGCAGGCGGCAGGCAAGGCGGCTCCGCATAAACCGCAGCCGACCAAGCGCGACCGACAGCTTCGCCAACACTCCACGGCACTGCCTTATATTCCTTCTTCGCCCCGTGGAACAAGATAAAGAGCGACCGAACCAGACGGGAAGCGAGTTAGAACGGGACGGAAGAAGGAAGGAAAACGGTAAAACGAGTGTAGCCGAGGCATGGGGAGGGGTTCAGCGTTTCTGTGCATCGCACAAAAAGTTCATAGCTGGCGATAAACAGAACTACCATCGTATCGTCACTAGCACGGCACGTCACGTATTTATTTCATTAGGAGGGTCCTGCACCACCGCCTCCGTTGTGTGCGAAGCAAAAGGAGATGGAGTAGTAGAAGAGAGAGCGAGAAAGGTAGAGAGGGGAGAAATTGTGCGGAGTGCTATTCTGTACATATGTATGTATATATCCCATCCCGCGTTCCGCGAAGCATGACAATGGGGTTTTCTAATCCTCCTTTGGATTAAGGGTCGAAAGCAGGGCTCGGTGCACGGTGGCGGCAGGGCGAGAGAGCTCCAGGTAATGGGATCGACGTTTCGTTATGTTACTTTTCCATTCTCATCCTCGGCCTCTATCCTCGACATCCCTCCTTCTTGGCTGCCCCACACAACCACGACTGCGCCAGCCTTTGGTGTCTCGGTTCGTAGGATCCATCCCACAGAGCCCTCCTCCTTCCTACCCGCTCCGTGTTTTTCCTCATGTAGCCCCCTATTTTTCATGTTTCGCTGCGGCTTCGCGTAGCACCTTCATTCCGTATAGGAACATCCGTGGGGCTCGAACAACAATCCGCGCGGATCCGACGTACGAGCGTCAACTCAAAAAGTTTCGTTCTCATTGGCCGAGGTCGCGCTTTCATTCGACTCTTTGCGGCTGTCGGATGACACAGTGGGGCTGGACGGCTGGCGATTGGCGAAGTCACGTCTAGAAGCATTCTGGTTGGTCGAGGCGGCACAGACAGTCCGCGCGGAGCAGTTCCTTTACGAAGCGAGCGGACGATAGCGGCAATCAAGTAGGAAACTGCTTGGGACTGTGTGCTGCGCGATATTCACATAGGGGCACCCCCTTGCCACACGCATAGGATCGTACTCGCTACACACGGATACTCGAACACAATCGCGTTGGATGCGCGTATATATATTCCATCCATAGCTCGCGATCTCGCTCTTACTCTGACTCTCTCTTTCCCTCTTACTACGTTACTCTCACTTTATAGAGGAACGTTGTAGGGGTTGGGAAAACGGGTGGAGGCGCCATATTTGTGGTGGTGTGGGAAGTGAGGGAAATCACGAGTGGTGAGAGAGGCAGCCAGTCGGCGGCCAGTTGAGAGAGCACAGGAAAGGAGAGAAGGGCGGGAGAGAGAGAGAGAGTGAGTGAGAGAGAGAGAGAGCGAGAGAGAGCGAGGGAGGGAGGGAGAGAGAGAGAGAGAGGTTTTATGCGGACATCCGTGTCAGCCCGGTGACGGCCATTTTGCGAAAAACTTTCGATTTGTTTGCACACGCTGAGTGAACCGAGAGAAGCAACTAATACCTACGCGTATGCATGGCACGCCGTGTTCCGCGCCCTGTCCTCTCGTTTATTCGACCGTATCTGCGGGACCGAAAACTTTTCGAGGCTTCCAGTCTTCGTGCTTCAACTTGCAAAAATCGCCGGACCTGTACACCAACGGAATACACGATTCGCGTATACGATATCGCCCACGGGCTAACGATGTATCTTTCTCAATTGTATCTGTTAAAGCGAAGCACCGGTCGGCAAAGATAATGGAGCAACAGCAGCAACAGCAGCAAGCAGTACATATATACGAAAAAAGCATTCTGAGAACCGTGCGTTCCCTTAGTCATTGCATCGCGTTTCGCGAGATTGATACTCTGAATTGTCTAGATTCCAAAGGTAGCTGAATGGTGTAGTCGACAAATATTATTTGCACACACTCGTTAACCGCAGTATCAGCGATAATAGCATCGAAGGAATGGAAAAAAACGAATGTAATCAACGTTGATAAATGAGCACCGTTGAATCATCTTTCACTAATACAGAAATAGTAGACGTTGGTATAAAATTTCACAACGTCGACATAATGTGAAAAAAATGCTGTCATTAAAATAATTCATAGACAGCAAGGGCGAAAGAGAACGAGGGAACAAAGAGGTAGGAAAAGAGAGGAGAGATAAAAAGGGACAGAGCAAACATATCACGTTGATCATGTACACAATAGAATCGGTGTATGTATATTGTTCGATTGCGCCATGCTTAACGCGAATATAACCGTTCATTTGAAACCCGATTAATTACGGTCAACTAAAACGGCCCTAAAGCTATGGCTGGGTCACTCATCGCGTCAACAGCGCGCCAAAATCACGATAGACATATCCTCGTGCCTCGCCGTTGATCGATAAAACAGATTAAGTATACGACAGAAACGACAGGTGCTATGAAATAGAGTGCCAGAAAGCAAAAAGCAAGAAAGAGCGAGAAATGAGAGTGGGAAAGAGCGAGAGAGAGAGAGAGAGAGAGAGAGAAGGAGGACGTACCGATGTTTTAACGAGCCGTGATTTTCGTGCTCGCCTTTTCGAGACCCTTACGTAACGCGACTTAATTGTGAAGGAGCTATCGCGCCGGTTAATACGAGCGTCGAGAACGAGGAGAGACATTCGAGGGGGTGCTTGGCGGGTTTAACTGTGGAGTAACGGCCTATCAGGGTGGGGGAAGGGAAAGATTGCTTTGGAGGGGATACCATCCCCACCACTTACTCGTCCATCAGTCGCTCCGAGGCCGTTGTACAGAGAGGTTTGTTCTTGTTGTCCGTCTGTGCGTTTAACATTTCGTGTTTCGCTTTCACGTTACGTTCGCCGGTTTCGTCCGATCGGCGCGCTTCCCGGCTTTTTAATTTCCACACGCGCTATTGTATCGGTACCAGAGGAGTTTTCTTGCGTAGTAACGGAATAGACGTGTGCGTGCTAGTGTTAGTAAACTTAACCTCAAAGTGTGGCGGCGGGCCACTGTTTCAGTCGTAAACAAGCAAAGTGTAGTGTCTCTGTGTGATGGTGTTCCAATATTGAGGAAGTGAAGCCGTGAATACCAGAGGAAGGAGAAGCAGTTTTCCTTCTTTCGTTTAATCCGAAAGAAAAGGAAGCTTTACTCGGCGTATTCTTATCGCGGTTCTCGCCCTGTTTTACCGACCGGATAAAGGGCACGCCACGCTCTCCGTGCCCAACGGGATTCTTCGTGGCGTCGGCGTCACGTTTAACCTCGATGAGCGTAGAAGGCGGGTCGAAATAAGTGGTGACAGTAGAGTAGTTGTCGTTTGCAAAGGTGAAGTTACATGTTATCGATGAGAATGCGGTAGTTGCGGATGGCAAACACACCGATGGATCATCTTTGTGCATCCGAGGCGGGGACCTTCTTGATCGAATCGCGTCGACAGAACCGCGGACAGAACCGTGCTAAAGTTCGCTCGTCCTCGTAGCCCACGCGGGCGATTTGAATCGAAGTGTTTTTGTTTATCGTTGTTGTTGTTATTTATTGTCGTTAATGTGTTGCATGAGATGAAGCATACCGCTTACGTGTTTTAAAAACACATATAAAGGTGTTTGTATTTTGTACTAGTTTGAAATCATAGAAAAAACATGTATCCCAGTGCTGGAATCAACGCTGCTGCTGTGGCTGCCGCCGCTGCTGCTAGGCATCCGGTGAGTAAACCAATTTTTGCATCGATTTTACGTCCTTTATTTTCTTATGTTTATTTAAGTATGTACATCCTTGAAATAATTTATACACACATATTTCCATTGCCTTTTGTTACCGTTTCACACGACAAACAAAATTCTGTTAACGGAATAACGGATTAAACTATCATAGTTTGTTTCCTTATGTACCAAAATTCAGAGAAACCTTTCGAAGGCTTAATTCTCGTCGCGTTACGCCTTTGTTACGCAGTTTAAACGATTTGTACCTCGTAAGGGGAACCCGCGCACAGCTTAGCCACTTGGTTCGAGTTTCACGTGTACTGTGCTGCGCGTACTGCGCGCGATTCTGATCACGTTCAGTGGCGTAGAAACCAGTGTAACGCCTTTCGACGATCGGTCGTCGATCGGATTACGAATTCTCTTGCGTTGAAATTTTTGCGAACGCATGCCAGCCGATTATGGAACGGGATCGCGGTCGTTGTTACACTCGTGTACTAGGGAGCGGCGTGGTCACGTCAAAACATTCTCTCGATCGAAATAGAAACGGCGGCTGATCCGCGTTGGTCGAACACGCGATAATAATACCGATCCGTGCGCGGTTTCTTCGCGCGTCTCAGTTCGCTGCCACTGATACGGTCACGTGCGTCGCGGTGCACACATTTATCATGGTTCGCGCGTACGTTACCCATATAGGTTATGTACGTGTCGGATACACGTGCCTTTGGGGAGTATATATACTGTATCGCGCGCGTACATACGTGTAACTCTGCCTCCTCGTTTCGAGATTTCGAGATATCGGACCGCGGCGAGAGCGTGTTTGCGCGCGCGGCCAGAAATCCCGTCACGAATTCGATGTTAGCCGTGGACCGTGTAAAAGCCATTTCGTCTCGCCGCATCGCGTCGCAAGGGGGGAGAGCCTATTGATCCGTGAATC
This sequence comes from Bombus terrestris, assembly GCF_910591885.1. NCBI lineage: Eukaryota > Metazoa > Arthropoda > Insecta > Hymenoptera > Apidae > Bombus > Bombus terrestris. Next base: position 13,762,112 of record NC_063274.1, read on the forward strand.
GGAGATCCATGAATCAGTTATGCGAAACTCCTTTTTCTTCGCGTGTCCCCTCTCTATGGATTTCGTGTTCGGCTTATAATAGCTGCCACGATTAAACCGTCTCGGTCGTAGTACATAACCATAACGATGTACAAGATCGGACGAGATTGTGCTCGCGTATGTACGTGTAGACCGTGGAAGCATAGTTTCACGGCAAGTTTAGTCGGTGAAATTCTTGCCGGTCGATGAACAGGATATTATAAACGGTCGGGGAATGAAAAACGGAATAGCGTGACTTTATGTAAGCGCGTTGAATGTACCGGCGTGTGATATGTTTATTGCATTTATTCCAGCGCGACGATAGAAGCGCGGAAATGTCGTTGTATGCGATTAAACGTGCGATCGTGCGCATTAACGCTAGTGGACGCAATATTTTCACGTTTAGGGTGATGCGGGGACGTAACATTGTACGTTTGCCAGGAAAAAATTACATCATTCACCGTTGCCATTATATTTGCCCCGGCATCGATAATCATAATAATTAGAGGCGAAAGCAAAAAAATCAGCCATTACTTTGTATTATAACGGTGTGTTGTCGGATGGAAAGGGACCCCTCGGATAGAATAATGAAAGCTTCATCTGGCCCATCCCTAATAACAGGCGTTACACCGGATGCGGCCCGGCGATATTGTAGCACGTGGTGAGCAACGGGGGGGGGGAAAGAGGGTGAGAAACGCGTCGAATAGAGAAAGACGGAGAATGAAACGGGAACGAACAAAGAAAAAAAGAAGACCGGAGGGAGGAAAAAAACAGTACTGGCAAAAGAGTCGAGGCTATCCCTCGAAAGGCGGTGACAATGTTGTGGAAAAAAGGTGGCTCTGTGTCGAGTGCCGTGAAGAAGCAAAGAGAGACAGACGTTGGCGAGAAATAAGGATGAAAGATATAGTTGCTTCGCTTTTTTACGTATGGGATAAGGGGGAGCGGTACGTCGGTGACGAAATAGTAGTGCATACATGGTATTAGACGAACATAACCTTCTGTAAACCGTGATATGCACTCGTGACGGGCCCTGATTCGGTAAATATTGATGCGTTTAATCGGCCCGTTTGCCTCGACGCTTGTGTAAACGCGGTTCGGTGCTCGTACAGATGAAAAAACTTTTGTAAACTCGATGAAATCGAATATATGATACGTCTATCTTTTTTTTTTTTCATTTCTTTTATTATTTGTTTTGATTTTGTGTCTCGTTTTTTCGCTGATAATATAATATCGATCTAATAAAATACGTGCAAACAATGCGATCGAATTTCACGGAACAAACAAAGACATTTGACTTGGTAAATGGCAGGGGAGGGGAACGTTTTGTAAGCAGCGTGGAACGATAATCGGGGCGATTTTAAGCTTCGAAGCCGTTCGACGCCACGCTGCACATGGTAATGCGTTGTTGGAGGCACGCCGTGCCGGGACATGCGAGCCGAGGCGAATCGAGTTGCGCTGTCGGCACGGAAATATGGAATCACAGTGATATCTTGAGCGTCACGTCGTCCATTATGCTGATGCGCCCGGTAAATTTCACGCATTATACTCCCATTATATGTTTCCTGACCGAGTGGAATCGCGATCTCGTGCTCCCGTTCGCGGTAATTACACGCTGCTGCTTCTTGTTCGCCGGTGGGGAAAGAGAGGAATAGCAGGGGAGGAAGCGATTGTTTTAATTTCTGTCTCGTCCCATCGCTGCCGTGTTATTGCTTTACGTTTATATCTCCTTTCACCATGTATTTGTTTATTTCCTCTTTTTTCTTCTCGTTTTACTTCATCAGTCATTTTTCACGCATACACACAGAATGGTTCGATCCTATCGTTGACTCGATATACCTCTGTGCGTTTGCTCGTTGATACAATTACCCACGTTGAACGAACGCGACGACCGGAAAAAATCGTTTCGCGCGACCTACTGTATCGACGAAAGAGCAGCGTGTCTGACTGGGTTCGATGGAGTATAGCCAAATTGTATTCTCCTATAACGTTTATTCGGCACCTGGGGCGCGTATTTCTTTCCCCTCCGGCTCTCGCCTATGTGACGCGACATATTGTCTGTTCCATTACTCTCTGAACTGGCGCCCCGAGATTCACTTACGCTGCCCGCTCTCGTGTTATTCTACACGAGACCGCGCTAGTACGACCGTAAAAATCTTGTCGATAAAAAGGGAACGTTGTATCGGGCAGAGGGGAGAGCGTATCGAAGTGCAGTAAAACAAAGGGTGAAAAAAGAAAAGAAGAAGGGAAGAGGAAGAAGTGGAAGAAGAATAACGCAGACGGCTCGTTTCCGATAAGAACTTTTAGAGAACGTAAAAAGACGATTCTTCGTCGATACGAGAATCGTACTGTTAAGGTTCATGGAACGGATACCGATAAAACGATTTGATTTGCTCGTGCACGCTCGCCTAGTTTTCTCTTCAATAAGGCTGAGATAATTAAATGGACGAACGCCCTTTATCGCCGGCTTCCCGTTTATAATTGCTATTTGTAAGAGTTTTTAATGGGTCTCTCGATAGTCGACCGTACCCGGGGGCAGAGGGAATACAGAGATCTGAACTCTGGCTGAAGTAGCTTATTACGTTAAATGGTTTTCTTTCCGATATCGGAGGCGAATTAATCAGCGAAGATAGCCGTGGATCTTCTCTCGTGCTTCTTTTTATATCTTTACTTCCTCACTTCCGAAAAAAAAGTAGATCGGACGAGACAGTTTAGCTTAGCTTGGTTGCAGGTGCTTGAGGGGAGGGACGTATAATCCGAGGGTAGCCGAGCGAAAGAGACGAACAACTGCAACTGGGAAAGCATCCCTCGTCTCTGCCGAAATAATCCCCCTGACTGGCGCAACAATGGCCAGAAACGAACCCCCGAGCGTGAAGCGTAATACCCGAGTCCTCAGGGTGCCGTAAATTGGTCCACTGGGAGTGCAAAGGAGAAGAGAAGAGCTGTGTGGAGTGCTTTACCTATGGACCCTCGTGGTTACTTTGCCACCCCTCCAGTTCCGTCTTCTGTTTCAACAAGGAACATCCTACTCGAGAAATCCCACAGCAAAAGCTCGTTTCTTCTTTATTGCTTTACAATTGTTCTCGTGCGCTCGTCCGTTTCAGAACCATTCGAATCCTCCGCTCACATCGATGTTTTATAATTTACGAACTCATGAAAAATGTCTTATAAATTGCAAAGGTAACGAAGGATAGAAATTTCTTGCCGTCGTTCGATAGTTTGCGAAACATGCGATGAAAATCTTCAACCGAATCGAATCGATGATAACAACGTACCGTGAAGAGTATACACTTCCGGCTTTGCTGGCAGACCGAAGTGCTCGCGATTTCAAAATGCTCATACCGTTGCGGGCAGATGGAAATATGTAAACGTCCGCCGTATCTCGTGGTCAATAAATATTTCCCATCGAGTAAATTTGTTTGCATTATGACAGTAGTGATGGCTTACACGCACGAGAAGGGTTGGATCTTTTCTTTCGCGTTTTGGCGAGACATTCGTGCCTCGTCTGTTTGTCTTCCGGCAACGCTTTTCAGGCAATTATTTATCTTTCGGCCGTGCCCTCTATAGATAGCTCTGGTGAACTGGTAAAGCTGGGGGTTCGTTCTATCCTCGTCGAGCTTTCTCAGACACTGCCCGTTTCAACCGTGCTACAAGGGTTCCTCGAGTGTTCGGAACATAATCCATTGTGCCGGAGCGATTGTGTTTACGTCTGCATGCGTTTTCAAGTGGAATGGAACTCTGCTTCCACCAGGACCCCTCTTCTCTGTTCGGTGCTCGTTTAAATAACTCTCGAATTACCTCCACCATCTTTCACTTCTCCTTTTAACTCCTTCGAAAGGAGAGTTCTACCGTTTCGTACGTGGTCCGGGCAATCTCGTGCCAGTATATATTCCTCGATCGTTTCCTCACCGCTTAATCTTCTGTCTCTGAAGCTGAATCGCTTCTAGTATTAACCTCGCGATGAAGTGGCTGGCAAAGTGGCGATTCCTTTCAAATAGCACAGTTCGAACACTCGTTAAGCAAGCGTTTCGATCGAGACTACGAATTTCTCCATCGTTCCTCCGGTAATGGCTAACGATTCCTCGAATCGTGTTTACACCCATCAACGCTTTATCATCGTTGCACGCAACGTCTTTTCAGCTCAGCCTTAATTATTCATAACATCTATGGCTGCGATAATCGGTCTTGTGATAGATTACACGTGCAATTAACCGGATTCGCGTCACTAATAACTTCTTCCCCCGTGGCTGGCAAAAAAGAATGTAGAGAGCGATGGGAACACGTCCGGGGGGAGGGGAACATCGCGCATTCGATACGGAGGACCGCTCGCGATTTTCACGGCTCGTTAGTCACGGCTTTATAAATCGAACTATCCTCGAGGAAAAAAGGGAAAAAACGCTGTGGCCATACTTGCCTATGCTCGAATGTATGCGTGCACCTACATCCATAGACACACGTATATATCACTGACGAAGAAGGCGCGTATATGTGTATTTCGAGAGGAATGTGCGAGTGCATAAGTATTTCGTGCACGTTCGCCACGAATAATGCGTGCAGGCACTTGGCAAGGAGCGACGGATACCGTGGCGTACCTATACACATGCGCATGAATATACATATAGTCACCACGCGAACGATCACGTGTGTACACGTTTTGCATGTATACAGCGCGATAAATACGCCTAACCGCTTTGTAAACCTCGCTGGAAGGTGGATAGGGGGAAAAAGAAAGTCCGAGGAAGCCTCTTCAAGTCCCCTCGGACTTGCTCGTACAGGAGAATGGCACTAATTGGCATTAGGCTTGGCAGTTTGTCGTGTTCCCCCCTCTTTGAGCCTGCGTACGCTGCTCCCTGGCTCTGCTACATCACGCTGCCGCACACCGGAGCGTTTCGCGTTTCCATGACTCCTCTTCCGTGACTGCAGACATTTCTCTCCTCGCCTCTACCCTCCCCGCACCTTCTGCCCCGCGTAAAATTGCTCGCGGGCCTCTCTTTCTCTCTCCGCAAGTCCATACAATCGGCTATATAGTATTACTTATCGCTGCTGGCGGCACGCACAGATCTGTAATATCGATCGCATATCCACGATCGCGCACCTCTCTCCCGTACACTTTTTCGTCCTTTAATCCTGGCGCTTTGGGACTCTGTAATTTCTCACCGCGGGGGGTTATTATCCTGCACCGGCATCGATGCCACGAAAAATGCCACGGCCTTCATGGACGATTCGGGAACGTGATTCTAAAGGAGTTCGAATAGGTGATTGGCTTTGGTGACTCATTCACCAGGCTCGATTGTAGGCTATACTTTTTTGTAGTATTTATTAGAGTGCAAGATCAGACAGGATATTGGTCAAATTAAATAGAGGTATAGGTGATCGTGTTGCGATATTTGTTGAATTTGATGCTTCATGGGCAAATATATTGTTTACATTCCATAGTGAAAATTGATCGTACAGGTGTTTTCAGGTTTTGAAAAATTGTCAAATATTGATATTGATCTGTATTATATTATACAACCGTTTGTTGCATCAGATATCTCCAATATTTTTAATAAAATTGTATATTTGGAGGAGAAAAATTCCAGATTGAAATTCTTATGGTTTTGTTTAGATATTCCGATTTTTATATTCCTGATATTTTCATTTGTTTTGATAGGTAATATATCTGAAATAAATGGATGAGAATGTAAAATGTTATACAACTATTGGCAAATTCATTAGAGGGACTAAATGGAATTTTTCTGATTAATAATCACGAGGATTTTAAAATAACTATTATGGCTTCATGACATGCTTCAGACCGAATTTAAAGTGCTGAATAATACAAGTTTAAAGCGAACCATTTATAAGATATTGCTACTCCGAATAATGGCGATAAATTTCCTACTTTTTTTTTTAGTACAGAATGGTGATTTTGACTTCTATCGCACGACATATTAGATTTGCCAGTCGTTATTCGAAACGGAAGCAGTGGTTAATTTATCGATAACGTTTTACAACTCTTCTTAGAGATTTGAAAACACATTGATCATTTTAGGAATTATCGATATCGTGAATGCAATTTTCATTGATCGGAAAGATTTAACTGTACTTAGGTTGTATATTTCTTCTTATTGATCGAGTGGACATTTTCTCGAGATAAATTTTGTAATACTAAATTATTCAAGTATCTTTCACTTTTTATCCATCCGTAGATTTATATCTTATGAATATTACTTTATTCACATTTATCGCTGTACTACCATGTTTCATTATTCTAAGATTAGCGTGGCATTAGCTCAGTCTATTTATAGCTATTATATTCGTAGTTTTCGAGTCACAGAAACTTTTTAATTAATTGTAATATTTTCTCTAATTGCCCGAAATTGCATTCATAATGTATTAAAGTATACTTTTAAAAAAGGATCTTATTTCGACACCAATTGTGTACTCTAAAATTAACTTCCTCTCTCTAAACCATTCAACATACTCTAAACTAATATTTTTAAACTAATATGACCAATTCTACCCATAGACTTAACTCATAACATAAAAGTAAAGAGAAAACAGCTTGTGCTGGTAGTTAAAACGTGGCACTGACAGGATTTTGCCCGTAACGCCTATAACTCTCTACAAGTGAAAATCTTTTTATTGTCGGTAATTTTGCGAAGAACCTAAAACGAAATACTCTAGGGATTTTCTTCCTTGCACCGCGTTTCAAGACCACGAATAGCGTCCAGCCACGAAAACTGTCTGAACGTTTTTCTAGCGATATCCTCGAACGACACTCTCGTGAATTTTCAACCACTGCTCGTTCACTTATATACATACATAGGGTGATCTGGAAAAAAAGAGCGAAGCAATTTAGGTGTATATGGTGCCTGAAGTGAAAATGTTGAATTAGCATAGAAATTCAAAAATTAACTTTGAAAGAGATAAAGTAAAGTAAAATAGCATAGGTATTTATTTAAAGTTTCTTTCATTACTTTATAAAATTGTTTTACGTCCTTATGTTTAAATTCATTTTTCATTGCGGATTCAATTTTCATTACTTAAAAATGTTATACGTATGCTGACAAATAATTTTCATAGACAAATAATTATCTGTCTCTGTATCGTAAAACTCTACGTATGTGTTTGACTTAAATTATTACGAAATATTCCCTATAATTTTCTGATTTTTTAGTACGATAAAATCCTTTAGTAGATAAAAGCGATACCTAGCTAAGACAATCGTGTCGACAACTCAAAGCGACATCGAACGCAGTAAAAGTAAAACTTATTTGTAAAAATGATTTGGGATATTTTGATTAATTAATTTTTCATTTCTGGTCGGCTATAATTTCTCCTCTCGATTTTACAATTACCGTGTACCTCAAAATTACTCGAGCCGTTCTTTCTGGATCACCGTGTATATACGCGTCTACACAAGGATATTCTTTCCGAATACGTCTATCCGGTCGGCGGCACACTGGTTTTCCGCAAACCCACCACGCTATGCAAATATTTGTCGGACGTTCGTCGGGCCTGGTGCACGCTCCTTCTCCATCTCCTTCTGTTCCCGGTCGTCGTTCACTCTGACGTATCTCTTAGGCCACGTCGTCATGGATACCGTCTACAGACGGCCGTGGAACGAAGGAAAAGAGAAACGTCCAAATATTTGCGTTCGACTAGCGCACACGGATACTAATCAGTTTCTTTTAGGCGCAGGACAGTGACACTGGCTGGCCTGAAACTCGCTGGACAACATTCGTATTGTTGTTCTGTTACTTCTGTTACGAGTCTATCCAGATATGCACACGATCGAGATCATAAAAACAATCCTATAGGTATTCTCGTGGCTGAGTGTAGCTCGTATATAGCTTGCAATGTAGCTGGATGTTTTTGTGGTTTTTGGGAATGTTTTCTTTGCAGATACCTTATTGACCATATTGAATCATGTTACGAACAATTTTTTTTTGGTAACTACATTCGCTGCAAATCTGATTCTCATTATAACGCTATAACGCTGCTTGATAAGATTTATTATGTATTTTTATCGTTGGTACATTTGTACATTTATCGTTAATGTGATCAATAATTAATTAAGGTGCAATTGGCACAGCAATTAAAGTGCAGGGTTAGAAATGTCTTTGTCGTGCTTGGCCGAGATCTCGAGTCCTTATCCCCTTGAATCTCTGTCAGTTTGCTTGTTCTGACGCCCAGTTATAGGTAAAATAAATATTGTATATCGAGAATTTCCCACAGCGGAAGGAGTCACCTGAAAGAAACATAACGCCTTTTAACTTCAAGGAGTCTGCTTATGTAAGTTGTAATGTTCGCCGTTAAACGATACCGGATTAAATTTTCGAAACAGTCGTTATTTCAAGGCAGTGGAACAAATAGTCTAACAGCTATTTTACGATCTCTTGAGTGTTGGTTTCACCGGCAATGTCAAAAGGAACAAAGTATATATAAAAAGAGGTCGCGACCGAACGACGCCAGTTCCATTGTCTTCGACCAATCATCTTACCATTTGTGATTGTAGAAAATTGACGAGGAAAACTCGAGCTGGAAAAACTCGCGGTTTGTCACGAATAGAAAAACATATGGTAATTCATGGAAATGTGTATTTGAATACTTGTAAACATCTTTTCTGAATATATTATACGCGTTATGGAAGGGGTAATGTATGAGGTACAGAATAATACGACTACTATGATCATATCGGAAAAGTTTGAAACAAATACGAATATTTATATACGGAAATTACACGATGTTTGAGTTTCTCTTCGTTTCTCATTTACATCTAAATTTCATTGTACGAGTACACAATTAAGATTCGCTTCTCAAGAAACTGATATCTTGCTTTCATAAGTTCTAAAGTAAATTTAAAAAACAGGCTTCGTAATATTATTACTCTTCTGCATTTTTCAATTTATCAAGTGAATATTAATAAACCTTGGAATATTTAGTGGCACTTCCCGTTAGCATTAATTATACGTTTATGATGATCATTCACATTGCATATTAATATTTTAGTAAACACACATGTTGTAGTAAGTATCTGATAACTTCTATATACATCTTTAGATTGGTTCTGTCCGCTCTCCACTATTTAGCAATCAATTAAATTGTAACTGTCCAGTGAGTCGCGAACCTTGGATCACATTAATGCACAAAGTGGAAGGTTGATTAAAGAATTCTAGTATGATTGCGATTTTGTTAAATTTTTATTTAAAATTAGTATGATGATAATTTTGAAATCTTAGTATGATTGTGATTTGTAAGTCTCTTGTTTATAGTCTATATATAGGTGTTTATAGTCTAGGGGTCAGTCTAGGGAGTGTGTTTTCGTCAACGTATTTTGTGAGGTGGGAATGTGTATGTCTGTCCAATCGTGTGACCGTCGAAATGTGCGCGTCTCGCAAGTTGTGCGTCATATGCGCAGCTTAACGTCCCATTAGTCACATCGTCCTGTGGTCTATTGCCGAGTCCTTGGTGTCGAAGTTTGTGAAACGTTGTTTGCTATTAAGTGGATCCATCCAGCACTTAAAATGGTAATTAAGTCGTAAACGTGATCCGAGTTGTAAACCTTATAATGCGACAATGTGGAAAAGTTTTCAAAAATAGTAGACGTGCTGTCCGTATCGTAAAATTGTGATAATCTTGAAACGTAAATAATAATAATTATGATACTCGTGACTAATTGTAGTGTTAATGATATTTCAAAAAGTTTTCCACGGTTAGTGTCGAAATATCTTCGTCGTCTATTGCATAATAAAATACAGGAAGACTTGGATAAGCTCATTTTCAATACAGTTCCGTATCATCAATGTCAAACGAATCGGATATATTACCAGCCTTCCTCACCGTGAACTCATCCTCTATCTTCGTCTTTGCTTCTACGTATCATCGTCCATCTCTATCTCCGTTTCTCCGGCTTTTATCAGTCGATTGAATATCGATTAAGTCTGTGCCGCTTTCCATTGCATAATTGAATCGTATTCGTGTTAATTCATCGTTATATCGGCTCGTTGAAAATAAATTGTCACGTTCCACTTCAGTGGCTCGAGTTTCTAGAACTAATCTGCATAGCACGTGTTCTTCTCTCGTGCAAAGCAGAAAAAGGAAAGAGGAAAAACGTTTCACGCAGATAGACAACGAACCGTTGTAGCGGTTTTTGCATAAAGAAAAAAAAAAGAGAAAGAAAAAGAAAAAAGAAACGTACGATCGCGATTAGAAATTCTGTTTGTTAGTTTGCAGAGAGTTGTTTTAAGCTTGGTTAATGCTGAAAAAATCTAGGAAAGACGAGAAGTGGCTGGCTAAATGTGACCCAACCGGATCGAAGTTATCCACTCGTAGTTCACGCTATCGGATTATCAAATTCCTGTTTACGGTCGTCGTGTCAGGTCACACGTAAATGCCGAGGGCCTGGCTAATCCAGTCCTTGGTATATACTATATACCACTCATCAAGTATTCCAACGACAATCGTTGGGAGCCCTAACCGTAAACGACCCTCACTGAGCATCTCCCTTTCCCCCCTCCCCAACTGAACAACACAGAAGGGGTCCCTATTATTTTCCACGAGGTCGTCCGTGACCACCTCGGGGGTCCCTCTTCGTGATCGGTCGTAATTTTTGGAAGCGAGCCGCGACCCTCGAGGGCTTTGGGGCGTTAAGCTGAATTAACATAAGAGCGTGTGTGCAAACAGAATGGCTCGGGGACAGCGTGTCCGAGAGCGAGACAGCGTGACGAACGAGACTCCGTGTTGGCCAGAGACGGAGAAAGCGCCGGGACGTGGCTCGATGAATGGGGAGAGAGAAGGGAGAGCATGGTGGGAACACGTGTCCCACACGGAGATAGTTAATTACTCGTTTGTGCACGCTGGCTCGCTCGCTACCAGCAGCCAGCAGGCTAACTGAGACGGAAAATCGGTGAGCGTCGCCGACGAAGCAGGATAGAATTATATACTCCACTGTTGCGGGAATGAGAGCAGTCGAGAGCTTCGTAGAGGAACGAAGGAGTGAAACCGCTCGAACGAGAATGGTCACTGGAGCGAGAGAGACGAGAATAGCGCACGGGCACGGGGATCGAAACGAGAGGGAAGATCGTTTCGAAGACAGAGACATCGGGCTGGTGCGTGACTGCCGCGGGAGGGAGACAGGATATTCCTGTTTCATCGGGCCGTCGAGACCTACGCTCGCCACACGAAGGTGGAGAAGGTGGCAGCGATGGAACAGGGTATACGAGGAGGAGGCGAAAAACGAGGATGAGGTTAATGATATACATGGGGGCTACCGTATACTACCGGCTCGATCCCATCTGTGGCTACCTTGTCTCCTTCCCTCGCTTCTTCGCCTTTCCTTCTTGCACTTTACAGCGTCTTACTTGCACCGCCGTTTCCTTTTCGGAAGCTTCGTATGCTTCTTTCGCTCCTCACCGGCGAACAACGTTATATACGTGTACCTGTAGCACTCTCTGTTCTCTACGTGCCTAGGTTATACGACTAAGGGTACGGGTTCTTACGTGTTAACACGTATTCGATAGTGTTATTGAGTCCGATCTTTGCACTTGATGTATCGCTTTTGATTAATCCGGAAAGCCATGTAAAAGGATCGCGTTTGTCAAGATTAGATAAAGACGGAGCACGTGTTCTAATATTAGACGTGGGCGCGAGGGATTTATCGGCTCTTTGAATTTATCATTTATTTTGAAACGGTGGAAAAACTGTTAGACGTCGGAGATTAATATGTTTGGTTGTGAAGTAAATCTTTAAAGGAAAAGTCGGATAGTTTACACGTGTACGATCATATCTTTATTCGCTTTTTTATAATGTCATGTTTTTAAATTCCTATTTTCTGTTCATTCACAAACAAGTGTAATTATGTCAAAGGATTGTTTTAACTGTGTTAGAGTAAAAACAATCGTACGAATCGATAATTTTAATCTAAAGCTCGTGAACGATATCATAAATAAAATCACCTTTATAAATTAAGATAGGGTGTGTATAATTGTCGTTTTAAAGGTCCACGCAACAATTTACAACAACAATCTTTATAAATAAAATACTCAAGCGTGATTCGATATATTTTATCCACAAGAGCGATAAATGTAATGAATTAGTTTCCATCGCAGTCTCAAAAGCAAGATACCGTTTATTTTACAGTTATAGTAACCCTTCAGACATAATCTGAGTCTTGCGCTTCTTCGATAGTTATTTATACTGCTGTTTCAACAAATCAATAATCGAAATAATATTTATTATTAAGAACTGAAACAAAATTAAAAGCTAAAATAAAGAATCAATTCCGATATGTAGTGGAATATATAGATAATACAGTGGAACGACCGTAGTCTGTGACAAATGTGATTCGATGAAAGTTCGAGTAGCTTAATTACTCCACACACATACGCTAAACCAAGAAAAGATAGTGCTCGAATATTTTCCCGTCGAATAATTTCCAGTAGACACACGCGCACGTATAGCTCTTTGATTGTTACTCGTACAGGATTCGTACGAGGCGATTTCTGATGCGTACGCAGCGGCAGAGGCAGAGAAGATTGTGCAAGCACGCGCACAATACGATTCCGCAGCCAGTTTCGTAGTCGCTAGAGCGAATATTGGTATTCGCTACCAGCGTTACAAGACTGCGCACGCTCTGGTGACTTTTCGAGCGGCAGAACGCGCGTTCCGCGGGGAATCCCAGTTGTTTGAGCGGGAAGAGGGACAGGAACTATGCGCGGTGAACTCCGTCGCAGAAATGCAAGCACATACACGCATCAACGAAGTCGAGCGAATCTCATGCGGCCGGATCTTCTCTGTTGTGCACGACTCTGTTTACTCGTACCATTTGTGTAGACAATGTGTCGTGATATTTGTAATTTGTACGTTGATGGTTTAAAAAACGTGGTCTTCTTTTTCCTTTTCATTTTGACTCTATCTATATTCTTAACTTAATTAGTTAAAAGGTTGATTAAAAGGTGACGTGGATATGTTGACGTTTTGAGGCAATGACACGATTTAATATTTCTAATCTTGAGAAATTTAAAGTTTGATATGTTGGTACAAATTAGTTGATATTTGAGAAAACAATAATGTTGTTCACTTTGTTTTGATTCAAGATGAACCAGATTGTATACAATTCTGATTTTTGGAACACGTAGTTCACAGAGGAAATTCGAAGGATAGTTAAAATTCTTTATTTGAGCCACTCGGTTCAGAATCAAATTCATGAATTGAACAGTTTAAGGAAATTTGTTTTTATTTATCTTAGAGTATTATACCATCTTTTCGTGATATATTTTTTCTTCTTTCCATTGAATCTAAACTCTCGGACCCTCGTTGTCCACGCCACGGTAACAAGATGTATCTCGTTTCTTTTTTTCCTTTTCTTTCCACTCCTTTCTTGAACACTTCACGCTGTCTCGAAACGACTACGAAGTCAACTCGGAGATAATAATAAAAAAGAAGAACAGCAAAGGGGAAAGAGGAGAGGAAAAAAAAGGGAGGAAGTACATAGTTAGGTCGCCGAGACCTCGTCGCGTAGCTACATTAGCTGCAGCTTGTTCGCAGATAAAGGCAGCCACGCTCTTAAAAACCCTCGGTCGACCGTTGTCGGGAGATAGCTCCGATAATGGCTCGACATCCAGGAGACACGAAAGACTTTTCTCCCTATCTTCCTTGTCACGCTTACACATTTATCTGGTTCCGTTCAACCCGTACCAATCATAGCCCCGAGAAACAGGTTAACGACTGGTCTGGACATAGAAAAACAATTAGAGGCGGTTCACCTCGTACCATCCATGAGAATGGAGAACTTATAGAATTTCGTTTCGTTTTGTTTTTCTTCCCTTCTTTCGGATACGTCTGGCATATTTTCTATCAACGAATATTCTAATTAATTCTGCAATTTTTTCCTGAATTGTTCTCTGATGTATTTTAAATTCCTCATGATTATTGTACAAGTAATTTTCCATAGTTGTTAGTTATTTATTGATAAATTCCACATTCGATCTTGATTCGCTCTAATTTGTATTGTAATTTCTTCTACATGTAATTTTAAATAATATTTTCGATTAAAATATCTGCATAATTCTAGCGTGTATTTTAGACAAATTCTATCCAAACGTGCGTTACGACTGGTTTAAAAAAAGCTTTAAAAATTATAATTGACGCATCAAAATATCGAGCAATTGTCTGATCCATGGTCCTTCAACGAAGCGTCAAAACGCTTGCGAAATGTAACAGAAACATTTGCTAGGGGCACGCGTGTATTACACATATACGTATATATATATGCGAAGCCGGAAACCAAGGGAACGGTGTTAAACTCACGACTCAGCCACGCTGAACGGTCGAACTACTCCGCGAAGAGAGTTGTTTTGTAATCTCTCGTTGCCTCTCGACAAATCGTGGCCGCCGGTGATTCACATAAATCCCGCATTTACGGCCACGTCGAAACAGATCGTTGAGCACATACGCGTGCCATTCTCCGATTAGAATCGCAATTTAGACGCCACGGAACGATTCTTCTCGAATTTCATTGCTCGTGCGCTCACCCTCGTAGGGGTGAGCGGAAAAAGAAGGAGGGAGAGTGGCCACGGATCCACCCTATAATATCGGATAACGAGATTATCGTGAACCAAGCAAGAAAGTGGTGGTGAGAGCCGTGTGGCCGTCCTGTTCGAGAAATTTCATTTCGACGTGACCGTGCACCCTGTACCCTCTAGAGAGAAAAAAAGGCGATAGTATGGCGACGGTATCGGATCAGGGGGATAGGTAAGGGTGACATTGTCCGTAAGTGTCGAGGATTGAAGCGAGCCCAGCCTTTTCAAAGTCCCCCTGGCTCGTTCGGTTTGCCAGTAATTGTAACATATTCACCCCTGACGCAGTCAACCCTTATGCAAAGTTGCCTCGAACATTGTGTCGGCTCTTAAAGGTTGCCAGGATGAAACGAGCGATGTCGATGCCTGTTTGGTTTATGGGAAGAAGAGGAAGAATCATAAACCAGGAAGATGAGTGGTTCTATATAGGTTTCGCCTGGTTGAAATTATGAGATATTTGGTATGATAGGTTGGCTTTCGGCAATTTATAGTATTTGAACAGTGAGTTGGGCCGATTTGTTTGTCTTACGATATTTTTAAGTTCATAATTCAGCCTTTCGTGTATTTTATACGCGACTCACGTACGAGATTCAGAATTTTGAGAATTATAGAGTTTAGTTTGCCAGTTAACGCGAAATTCAATCCACGCATTCGCTGAATACGATTCAATTCTAAAATTATAAATTACTCTTATAGTTTTATACTTTCAATACTTGACATTCAGAAATATACATCTCAGCCCTTGCTATAACAATCCTTACCAAGGATTACAAATATTTTCCAAAATGTACTTGATATCGAATTTAAGAGAATCTGCTTGTTAAAGAGGGATGATTGGCGCACTGGTCGGTAGACGTAATCCCGAGAAAAATTTGACTTCACGTACCACTAATAGCGTACGTGTGTGGTTCTACGTGGTTGTATAGGTGGTTATATGTACTGTAATACAGAGGTTGGTTTTGGGTGCTCGTATAAGGACGACCATGGAGGGGTAAAAATGGGGTTTATGACTGTAACAGATTAGGTGGCCGAACTACCAGGGTGGTTCTTGCCGTGCTTCCTATTATCGTAGAGCTTTTGTACCGTCATGCTTTTGTTGAAACGTTCTGTCTCTCTCTTTTTCTCCCCTGCTTTCGTTTCAAGCAAGAAAAGGTATGAAACGGACAGTGAAAGAGAGAGGTCGTTCCAGGGGTTGGGTGGCACCGGGCTACGACAGTTGGCCGATATTTGAGCTTCCTTTGTGTCGCTAAAGTACCGCGCCCCATTGGCGTAGCTCGGCTCGGAGTTTTCTCGTGGCGCTTTTATCTCGTGCTGCTTTTTCGCGGCAACTCTCTACGGGTTGGAAGCGCAAGGGTGGTTGGCGTAGACGGGAACGAGGGGCTGGAAAAGATAGGCGTCAGAGGTGGGGAAAGACAGAGGAGATTCGACCAGTAATTACCTGGTCCACTCGGAGTAGACGAACCGTTGCTTTTGGTCCTTTGTTCCGCTTCTCTCCGGCTTCTGTTCATTTAATCTTCGTTCCGCTTCCACGTGTTTTTTTAAACCCTTCCTTTCCTCCGCTTGCTCGCTGTTATCTTTCACTCGACGATCACGACGTCGACGTATAACTTCTCTCCTTTTTTTTTTGCTCGTTTCTTCTTTTCGTTACCAGACAACGTTACCTTCATCAACCTTGTTCGCTTTACGTCCCGTGCGTAGTCAATTACGAAGCTTCTAAATAGGAACATTATGATGTACTTTTGGGAGGAAGAATGTTGTAACGTGGTGGATTAAATCGTTAAATGAACTTATTACTTGATCTAACTGCAGCTGGGATCGTATGCTTCCTGGATGCTTGTAGACACCTTTGTCAGACTGGAAAGGGCCTAAAAGGCGAATATGTTAAACCTGTATCACTTTTTATTTTATGATAATTATATATTACATAGTAAAAGGAAATATTTATGCATATACTGAAAATTAACCTCTGTAGCTGGAAAAAGAAAAGTACATGTGTAGTTTTAAATTAACATATTACGCTGCTGACAAGGTTCAAGAGCTTTATCTCCCCTTACATCTTTTTGAATTTCTGTTTCGCCGATCAAAACTCGTGTTCTTTCGAGTCCGATTAATTTATAACCTCGCTACATCCTTCCCATCAAGGCTACTATATGAGCCGCTCAAAAGCCACATTGATCAACTCCATAAATCGAAGAGTACCTACAAGTAAATGATGTTATAAATAGCGTTCTTCCAATGCGCCTTAAAATTTTCTCCTGTTTCTGTCATCTTCGTGCAATAAGTACTCTTATCGTGGAAGTAAGTCATTTGTTTTTCGACAATCGAACATCGATCTGTGGCGACACTCGTCTTCGGAAATTTCCAACGGTTTCGCGGCACAAGGCGCGATATCTTAAAAGCGCTATGCCGACGAGCCTTAGGTGTCATCGATATCCCTACGGCTCCTTCGCCGAATTTTCGGGAGACCGCACACGTGGCAGTCGTCGCGGACTTTTAAACAAACGCACGCGATATCGATGGCTAACAAAGAAATGAATCAGCGTGGCTTTTGAATCAAAGAAATTCAGTCTGCTCCGAGCTGCGAAGTGCGAAGGATTACGCGAAACGAGCGCTCTACTTCCAATAACCTGCGTTAAGCACTGATCGTTACCAAGCGTGCTAACTGTTAATTGTTAATTGTTACTTGTGTTAATTGTTGTTTGTTGCTTGTTGTTATTGGACGTCAGTTGTTAAGTTAATAAACGTTTTTTGTTGAAACATCTGAGCATTCCTTCTACACCTATCACGACATACCACTTCAGATCGTGTACTTATGTAATAAAATTAAGCAATTACGAAAAAGTGGAGCTGATCGATTTGGCTTCTGAGAGTACTCACATGGCAAATCGATTGGATTCAACTCAGGAAGTTCGTACTCTTTCTGCACGTTGAAAAAAACTTGCAAGAACGATCGATATCGACGGCAGTCATCCAAAAAGCGATCAAAAGTTAAAGAGAAAGTGATTGCACGATTCGTTCGGAAACACCGTGCGTCCCCAACCATTCCTTTACCGGTCACGAAACCATTCAGTCATTGAAAGGAGATTTACAAGGCCCGCGATACTTAACAGTTTCCGAGGCAATCAAGCCTGGTTCACGCGCACGCAACGGGGCCGTGCCACGGAAACGTTAGTAATTTGTGTTTAACTTTAATTAGCCAGAGGGACGGGGAGGGGAAGGAAAAAGGCTGTCGGTGTCGGGTTTACAAGCAGTTTCCACGGTGCATTTACTTGGGCAACATCGAGTGCATAAGCGTCACGGGTGCCGTGTTATTAAGTTAAGTCGGGCCACACTATGGTATGCGCGGACTGGCGGAGTTCCGACAAGCAGCACAGAGAATACACAGCTGGTCGTCGTCGTCGTAGTCGTCGCCGCCTAGCAGCTTCGTTGTCGTCGTTGTTGTTGTCGTCGTCGTTGTCGTTGTCGTTGCCGTTGTCGTCGTCGTCGCCGTTGTCGTCGTCGTGGTGTTTGAGGTTGTCGTGGTGCGCGCACGTGAAAACGCGATGCAAAGCGTACGTGCAAACACAAACGCATGCACGCGTGCTGTGTATACACACGCGCAACTCGCAGCATAATAGATAAAGGGCGGGTAGAGAAAGCGTACGCGGACGGTGAAACGGCTGGCAAAGAGGAACGGAGAGAGAGAAACAGAGAGAGACGTGACACGATGGTTGGCACGAGGCGCGAGCGAAAACGAGGAGGTATGAAGCGGTAGAGAGAGAGAAGAGGACGGACGAGCACACAGAGCACTTATCCACGTATCCAGCTCTCTGCAGTGTGACGTTATTTCACGAGAGCACCGATCGTATCGCCTTAATTGCTCGGCGGGTTAAACTGCCGCGGCCGCCTCTTATCGACGGATCTGCACGAGTGCTCGCCGGAACGAGCGAGCCAAAGCGAGACACCGATTCAAAGGGAGAAAGATGGGAAGAGGATGGTGGTAGAGGGCTGTCTGGTGTGCGGCGAGTGCATGTGTGCACGTCTCTCCGAGTGTGTCAGGTGTTTTCAGCTCGATTCACATCGCTTCGAACGGGCTGCGCTAGCCCGCCACCGGAGAATAAAAGAAATTTACCGTATGGATATGTCGAAGCAAACGTGCTGGCGTTTCTCTTTGATTTTGGGACGCGCACGTTTCTCTGCCGCCGATACTGCGCTATTGCCAAGACAATGAAAGCGACGATAAAGTTGCCTTTTCGCGTAGCGCGTGCAAGGAGATACGGGTGTTGAGACAATGCGTGTATCGCTTGATTCGTCGATGGAAAACGTCAAACGAAAAGACTGAGAGAATAATAGGGGAGTTTTTTTTAGGTTATGTTTATCTTTTTTTTTTATATAAGTGTACGGATTAAAGTTGTTTTTTATTTTTCTTTTTGTTAGATTGCGGGAAGGGTAATATGTAAATGAATTTTTATGAATTATGGTTGAGTTTGTTACGGGCTAGAAACGTGTAGGTTGTAATCTCGCTTTTCCTTTATTTCATTACGTAAATGTAAGATTAAATAAATTGGATAAGCGAATCATTCAGAAGACAAATTGATCGACTACGTTCTCTAAAAAATTGCTTAGAACTAAAAGGCTGCTCTTGATGAAATTATGTATGGCTCGAATACAGTTAATTAACAATACAAACGTAGTATCGAACAAGTGAATAATAAAGCGATAGAACTTCCGAAGCCTTAGTAGTGGATCTACTCCTCGACGACCTTGAATGCCCATTGATTTTGAACAGGCTATAAAATCATACGAATTAACGATTATATCTGCACAGCGTTTTACGAGTACATAACTTGAATATACTCTTGCATCACGCCGTACATCTCTCGGAGCAATAATCTAGAAGCCCAGTTTCGCTCTCTTAATGCCCCATTACACGTTGCAAAACAGAGTTTCGAAGAGGTGTCTGAGTTAATGGAACTCGATCATCGTTATACCATCACGAATTCGAATAACACGCTCTGATAAAATCTCCATAAGAAGACAATCAAACATTCTGCTATCGAAGAGACATTCACGCGTACCTTATCAAAACCGTATAATTCGTTCGAAATGATATAGTAAAGTTTCGCTCGTTTTAACTGGATACGTCGTAACGTGTAACCACTTATTAAATAACAAAGGTGGTGTGTCGCGTGAGTTCGATGCTTTACATCGTCGTCACAACGTTAACGATATGGAAAATCTCGCAAGAATTACAGTTTACTCGATTCCAGGGATTTAATTAATTTCATCGCCCTCGGGTTTGTCGATGGCCCCGAGCGTGCTGGCAGCTTCGAGTTCTGGCCATCGATGCTCCATTATACCGTTAAAAAATTACCAACATCGTGTTGAAACAATTTATCCACGCGAAATATTTCCGGAACGAAACAACAACGAGCTGCCCGTAAACGTGATAATAAAAGCAGAAACGCGCGTTTACGTGGGATATATATCGTCGACGGTAAAATCGATACGTGAATAAAATCCTTCATTATCGGGAACGAGAGTAGAACGAATCGCGCACAGTCAGGTAACACCGGTAAAACTATGCTCCCGCATACCAAAGAATTATGAGCGCGAGAATCGTTCCCGTTCCGCGATAGAGAGACACATGAGAGGCGGTCGTGCGATCATTGCGCCATGCATTATTTATGTCATTCCGTGTTCCGCTCACAATGTGGGTCTACGAATCAAAATGCATTGCTTATGCAAATGTCGGTCGCGCACCCGTAGTCTCGGGGTGAATTCACAGTCTGCTTCGGGGAATAATCATAATGATCAATAAGATACACCAGCGTCGACGAGGCGTGCATTGTTTCCTTGCCTCTCCGCCACTGGGTCGCCTCTTCTGCCTCGCTTTTGCTCTGTTCCTCTTCGTGCTTGTTCTTAAATCGACTCCTCTCTCTCTCTCTCTGTACAGGGTGCTCCAGGATTTAAAAGGCAAACTTGGTTTCTATGTTTTATGGTCATAAAAAAATATTATATAGACATAGATAATTTAAAGATTCATTAGAAAGTTGTAATAAAAATAGGGAATAAAAAAAAGAAAGATTCTATGACATTCAATTTTATTCACCGCACATTGAATTTGTACATCCGGATAAATGGATAATTGAACGAAAAAAGGATTTATCAAAACATTATTAATACGCGTGGTGAATTAAAACATGCTTGTTGAGACGATAAATTCAATCTTTTTATCGATGTCACTTTCATACCGATAGAAGTGACACGAACATTTTGAAACGAAGTACATATTAACAGCTGTTTAGTCGATTCTAAATTTATGTGTCTTGTAGCAATTGCAAGTCTGTCCTCTTCGTATTTTCTTCTTTTATTATAGCTTTTTAATAGAGTTTTAAACGATCTATGTTTATGTAATATCCTTCGCTCGATCGTACCCATAGAATATACTAACAAAGTTTTGCTGTTACATCTTGAGACACCTTGTACATTTCTCTCCTCCTTTCTCTCCATCCATCTACTTCTGCTTCTCTGTTCGTTGTTGGTTGCTCGTCTAACCCTCGGATCCCGTGTTCCTCTCTTCGTAGTTCATGCAAATCTTGAGGCGCATTGTCTGACGATATTAGGAGAACTGTTATCGCGTTGCATAATTTCCGTGCTCGCCGGTGTTCGCGGCTTTGCCGAGCCAGAGACTGGTAATCCGTTTGTATTCGAGCGTCGAAGCAGACGTCCTACCGTCTCTTTGATCGAAACAACTTTCGCGGTGAAACGGCGCAGAAACTGCGAATCGTGGAATTATAAACTCTCAGCCGACTGTCGACGTCTGACTGCAGGTTGCCGCCGTTTCTTCCACGAGGGCGACATTTCACGCGTTGCGATCGAATTTCGATTTCTTACCGCTCGATTATGAAGTTCGCGTTGCACCGTGTTCGATGATTCGAGCTGTCGGTTCACCGAGAATCGCAACGAAAGAAATTAATACGATGCGATCGTGGAATGGGGAAGGTTGCATGTTGATTTGCGCGGTGGAATCGTCGATTAAGCGACTCGATCCAGGCAGACTCGATTAAATTCAGATCCCGCCAGAGAAATTAACCGAGCACTTTCTTATTTGCGAAATTATTACTTTGTACGCGTCTCCATGGATACTTTGTATGTAATTTATTTATCATCTTATATCTCACGGTTAATATTGCTTCATTACAACGGACTGTTAACGCTCTCGATACGATCCTCGTGTATTTTTATTTCCAACGGACGAGAAAACCATGTAAGCATGATTGTGGATCGCTACACGATCGTTCCGTTATGATCGCACGTAAAAGGAGAAAAGAGCAACAGCCGATTTCACCGTGTCCGTTTTGTTTTGATAAATGAATATCCGAAGTGAGATACTTCTACCTTTTACATTTGGTCGAACTGGTACAGCGACAGTTTGAATAATCGATTGAGATTATCAAGTCGAGTGACGTTTAATTACTTGCATACAGCTTCTCTCAATAAGGTAGAATCAAAACATACGATACAGTAGGATTTTCGTTATATATTAGGCTGTCCGAAAAGTTTCTTTCGTTTTAGAAGGAAATAATAGACGCACAGTGTTTTATATTAGTTTATTGAATTGTGCACGAATGTAATAATAGAAATAGAACGAAATGGATCATATCTAATTCAATAAAATAATATAAAACAGAAATTGTTGCTCATTTATTATCACCTTACTTTTTTTTTTATTTGGAAGAATTTTACAATCAATTCTCATTGAGAATTATAAGTAAATTATTCTAGCATGATACTATGTCGTGTTTAATAAGTGTTTATCGTGTGTTTGATTCTAGTTGAATCTTATGCTTAAATCTAAAGGGTAATGTCTTTTTAGCCTGCGGATCTGATTCGTCTTGTCAAGTAATTGAGTAACTAGTGAGTTTTGGTAGTTGTTGTCTTATGTCATATCTATTACTGAATTTGGATATTTCTTCTTTGACTGTGGGTATCTTGAGGTCGCGATGTATCGTTTCGTTGGTAACATATCAAGGTGCATCTATTAAGGATCTTAGAGTTTTCGATTGGAATCGTTGAAGAATTTCTATGTTGGAATTACTTGCTGTTCCCCATAGTTGGATTCTATAGGTCCAAACAGGTTTTAATATGCTCTTATATAGCATTATTTTACTCTGCGCGCTTAAGTTGGAACATCTGCCAATGAGCCAATAGAATTTTTTAAATTTTGATTTAAGTTGTTTGGATTTATCTATGATATGTCGCTTCCATGTCATTCTTCCGTGCAGAATCATGCCCAGATATCTGACTGACTCTTTGTTTGGAATTGAATTTATCATCTTATGAAACGAAAGAAACTTTTCGGACAACCTAATATTCATATCTTTATTATAAAATTAAGTCATCAATTTGTAGAGGATAATTAACAGATAGGTAGATGAATTTGTGATAGGTAAACCTTGAAAACTATCAAAAGATGGAATGCATAAAATAGGTAATAATAAGATAGTTACGCGGGGAACTTGCTGTACGAGTTTCATTGTGGAAATTCGTGTACGAACCTCGAAGACCTTGACCAGCGGTGAGCTTTCGAACTATGGGAGTGTAAGTCGGTCCAGTTATAGGGCGAATGCGGTCGGCTCTGGTCGTCGGGCGGTTTCGGAATCCGCGCCACGTGTTGGTGGTTTTGCGGTGCGAGGAAAACCGCCAGCCCTCGAAGCTCTTCTCTGTCATTCTCCATTTACCCCTCTGACCTTCTGCGCTATCTTCTCCGGTTTAGCTGCGATTTTCTCCTAAACTTTCCACACGCTGAATCTCCTACAAGATGTTCCTCGGTGTGTTTGGTACTTGGTAGCCTTTGATTAGCGCGAAATTACGAATCACGCGGAGGAGTCATTGCGGTAATTCGTATTTTGCTTTCACGTTTCCTGTAATTGTGTTTCACACATTGTTGAATAATTGGCGATGTCACGCCTATTTTTAAATTCTCCTTATTTTTAATCATCGACTCTCGATTGCAGGTTTCCCATTTTTATTAAAAAGATTACGTACATGGTTCAATGTAATCGTAAAATCGCATGAATATTCTCAATGACGAGATTACACGCAGTGAAACATTCTCTCGCAGCAAGATACTGAAGCTTAATGGAAATTTCTTTTAAACGTTAAATAGACCTTTTAAGAAGCTGAGAATCCTCCGCGCGCATTTCCTTACTGAATTAATGGTTTGAAACCTGCTTGCTGGAAGAAGTCGGTGTATGTACACTTTTTTCAGTCACCTTCACCTGCTCACCATCATCCTGCCGATCGTGTCTCCATTTACATTTCATCGTAAAACATCTGGCGTGTTAAAAAGTTAAAACTCAAATCAAATTGGTGAGCAGGGCTTTTGCCTGAAATTACATCTCGAAAAGCGGTCGGAGATAGCCGTATCGATCGTAAATCAATTACATCGAACGAAAGATGGAGCGAATCGTACTTTTATCTATGCCACCGTAATTCCAACTACCTTCGACTTTTTGTTTAATTATTACTCGGCAATTATGGTAATTAAATTGGCGACCGGGCGACGATGCTTTCACTGGCCGTCGCGTTCAACGCGTTAATATGTATAAAGCTCGCTTGGCCAGTCACCGAGGAGGGAAAGAGAGGGAAATAGAGAAGGAGAGCGAGGCGGCTTATCCGGAATCGATTCGTGAAATGATTAATGTATCTTTAGCGGTTTGACGCGCGTGTTTCGCTTTCACGGAAGAGGCACAGCCGGGGACACGGTATAGAGGGCCCTTAACTCGGCCGATAATGCATGCTGATAATCGGGTCTTTAGTGGACGCCAGGATCGATGGAACTAACGTAATTAGGCGCGCTGATATGCGCCACTTAAGCGTACTTGAGTGGCTGCAAACGCAACTGATTGGTTCTGTTGCCACTATCCGCCCTAATGCTCACCACGACACGCTCACCTAACCTCTCTTACTCTACCTTTCGCTCTCTCTCCTCCTTTTCTCTCAGCCTGTCTATCCTATATATCTGTATGTCTATCTGCCTGTGATCCATAGATAATGCACTGTGTGCGCCGTCGAGTTATTACAGTCGCTAACAAACATCGGACGAAAGAGAAGTCAGGTTCGTGCTCTTCTATCTTATTGGAATTCGTCCCATTAAACGTCTTGCCGATCTTCCACGTACTCAGCCGGAAATCGTAGCAGACGACGAGCTGCTTTGAGAATAAACGGAGCATCGAGACGAAAGAATAAACGAGACGTTTTATACGGGCCGATAGATTTCTCTACTGCCGTGGACGCGAAGAAAATCGCGTTGCGCGTCGTATCGACTTGACTGCCGTTTTGTTCGCTCTTTCTTCGACGCCGGCCCAGCAAGCCAGTCAGCCAGCCAGCTCCTTTTTACGACTGGTAAAGCATCGGATCTTCTATATAACGTGATGTGGACAGAAAAGAGGACAGCCAGTCGGAGATAATGAAATCGGGAAAAGTAGCGAGCGACTTTTTGCCAAATCGTGGATATCTCGTTTCCCAATATGTAACTCTCGATATTAATTCTTTTTTATCGAGCTATCAAGCTCGCCGTTTCTTTGTCATTGGAATCCTCTTTTTACCTTACAGACGATGAACAAAACCATATATTTCGCGTTATACAGCGCGCATGAATCTATTATCCCGGCATTGATGTCACGAGCTAAATGCCAAAATACGCGCGACCCTCTCCAATCGGCCTGTTTCGACCAGATCGCGTTTCGGTATTAATTCTTTTTGTCGGAGATCGCTGATTTCACAGGGCAGTTTTCGAAGTGCTCGCAGTTCCAACACCGATCGTGTTATTGTGATTGCTCTCGATCAGGGGGGAGAAGAAAAAAAAAGAAAAAGGGAGGAGATGCAGTGGAAAGTGAGGGATAAAAGGGGGACAGGATATGACGCGAGAAGGGTTTTTGGCGTTTGGCTCGGGGATGACTGGACTATCGGATAATTAAATCGGCCGCAGGACGTAAAGGACACTGATTGACGGGTGCCGGCTGTGCTCTCTCATCATTATTCGTCGAAACGACATAATTCGCGTTTCGCTTTTCGACGGAAGCTAACCGCATTTTCCGCTACAGCTCTCCCCACGGTGTGTGCCAGCTACGATGGTATGTTGGCGCGCTCGTGTGTGTCTGTCTGTCTGTGTATGCATGTGCAAAAAATCCCTTTTTCTCTACGTCCCTGGCCCCCGCGTTCTGGTTTTATTCGATGTAAAACGATGAATATTTTAAACCACGGCGAAAAATGGATTTTCCCCGTGGCGCGCATCCGTGCAATTTTTCCTGTGAAAAATCAGAGACGAGCGTTGCACGGCATTTCGTTGAGTACACGGGAACGTGCTCGCTTTATTATTGATACGACTGCGGGGCGCGTGTGCGCGCACGGCTCCCGTGGCAAACAATGTATGTACCCGGGAAAAATTTTTACGTCGCGTTTTAACTTGATTTTACAGGGACGACACGTATTTATTACGCCTTTATTTGATCGCGCCAATCGCCAGCGCGTCGGACGATATTGAATCCCGGGTTAAACTAATAACATTAAAATCGAAAAATCTGAATTTAATCTTTCGCTCGCTAGAGCGATCGGATCCTGGGCTTTTCAACGGTATCATCGCCCACTCCCTCCCTCCGCCCCCACGTTCCTCGTGATCGAGAGCGAAGCTCGGGGAAAATCAAGCGTTTGTTTTTAGAAGGAAATTTTCATTGAGCAAGATTAACATGTTCCGCGCTACGTGATTTATGTTTGGTTCGTGGCACGCTTGCGAAACCTTCATTAGGCGAATAAAAATATTTTTTTCCGGTATATTCGGTCGGCCGAAAAGTTCGGAGTAGATATTTTTATTTTGAATTTATATCATGGGAACGTAATGAAATTTTGGAACAAACACAGCCTTTAGTTGGACAGTATCAAAAAGGAATTAAGAAAAAATATCGAAAAACAGGTGATGTTGAAGTTTGTGTGTCGAAGAAATTTTGAATTGTAGCGGGAACATTCGCCTTTAACACTTTGATTGCCACCTTGGTCATTGATGACCACCTTGAACTTCTTACAATTGTAAAAATTGAATGAAAATTAGCATTTAGGGCATTTTGAATATAACTGATAAATAGAAGATACTTTGAAACAAAAAGTGCCCCATTGAAAAATTAAACACTTTTATTAGAACATCAATAAAAAAATAAAAAAATGGTAACAAATCTTGCATCTAACGGTGCGCTGTGTTTGCATCCATATCTTCGAAGGGTAATCTACGAATATTATTATAAACACAGCTTAGAAAATAATCGTAAATGCTGCTTTATAATTATATATATAATTGAAATTAGGAGTATACACATACCTTATTATTATATATATATAGAATGAACAAATACTGTTTACTAATATCTTCTACACGTTTTAACAATATATTCTGCACGTTTTGCTTACAACGAAATAACGAATGCGAATGGTTTGTTGAAATAAACGAAGCCTTGTTATAATATGTCGCTATCAACTGTTAACAAGGCGCCACGGTGGTCACCCGTGACCGCCAACAAGATAAACGGTCCATTGGACAAGAATGTTGTCTTACATCGTCAATTTATTATTATTTTTCCATTATATGCTTTGAATAATAAAAATACTACCGTGGCGTCCTGAGCGAAACATGTGATTTCGGCGTGGCAGTCAAAGTGTTAACATTCATTATTATCTATCTATTGTGGCTTTTTTTGCTATTGTTGTGGTAATACTTATTAGAAAGATTTTTTAGAAGTCTCTAGAAACTGTTTAAAAGAATCCATTATCGGAAAAAAAATTTCCAAAGTTACACTCCGTCAGATTATAAACGATAAAAAGCGTAATCGTAACTAAATCTTCCTGAATTTTCGCTATTAATTTTTCAAGCAATCTAACAATATCGTACGTAGTACGAAATAGATGTATTTTTAAAATAAATATTTATACGATTTCTACATATATATATCGTAACGCGAGTTCTCCAACGAAACATTTAATTTCATCGTAACACGAAATCTGCTTAAAGCTGTATTTCGCGTGTTGGCAGTATTTTTATTATATATCGTAGAGATAATGGAGAAAATGTTTTATTATATTTTTATCCAGATAACAGTGCATGAATTTAACGTTAAAGGCTATCGTAGATCAGATAACGTGGAAACTTTCACTCGACCTTCCGATCAATCTAATCGCCAACAAGGATCCAGCGTTCTGCGCGTTTTTGGTTCAAGCAAAAAATATTAGGTTGTCTGAAAAGTTTCTTTCGTTTTATAAGGAAATAATAGACGCACAATGTTTTTTGTTTTATATTAGTACGAACGTAATAATAGAAATAGAACGAAATGGATCGTATCTAATTCAATAAAATAATATAAAACAGAAATTGTTGTTCATCCACTGTCACCTTATGAAACGAAAGAAACTTTTCGGACAACCTAATATTTCTGTACAAAGTACACGGTATATTTGAAACACACGATGGTGGATACCTGTAAATGGAAACACGGCGGCCCGGTTTTTGCGCCTAAAATGGCAATTATAATGTAGCGACGCGAGCTCGCTATGTAGCAGGCGAAATAATAAAGAACGTGAAATTCTAGAAACGACAGGGGAGAAAAAGAGCCACTTATGGTTCAGGTAGATGAAACACATTTCGTGGAACTGGAATTAACGTTGACTGAAAGTGGACGAGCGTTTCGTCAGAATTTAACGTATATTTCGGATAGGTAGAAAGTTTTATTAAAATATTGTTTCTATGCTTGTGAAACGTGTACACGTACGCGCAAATGTAAAACTGTAATTTCTGTACACGCAGATTGCAAAAGCTGGATGGAAGGCAGTGTTCACTTTTACTTGTCGGGAGTAATATATGTAACGTTTAACAGCATCAGACATGAAATCTTAATTAGACTTGTGTGATACGCGGTGTACTACGGTAGCCATTTCGATGTAAAAATTTGAAGTATGAAAGCTGTGTTTGAGTATCTGCAAAATACACAAATGCAAGTTTGTTTCGTCGCAAAGAGAAATCGTAGATAATGAAATTGAGATTGTTTCAGGTTTCTGATATTTTTGCACTTACTTGCCTTTTATTGTCGTGGGAATTTCACTTTTCGTTAGTAGAATAATCGAATAACGTAAACTCAGTCATCCTTGAAATTCTCGTACAAACGTTATTAGTAACGAAGTATGCATAATCATGTGGGAAAAATACATTTTAGAAATTCAACTGGAAATATTCATATACATTCGAAGTAGCTATGAATTTATATTAAAATACCTGGAAAAACTCCACGTTCCTTTTATTAAACTTTTTCCCAACATTCTCCGTACCTTTTTATATTCCACAACTTTTTTACACCATATCCTCCACAGAATCCAAGCATGTACCACTGTTGAGTATAATTACAATTTCGACATCTAGCGCAATTCGATTAAAAGAATAATATTCTTGTCATATTTTGAAAGTTGTCATTTACAAAGAAGAACGTTCGTCTACTGTCAAATTCGAGACTTGTTATCATGAGCGGCATCAAATAGATCGTGAAATTTAAGCTAAAATAAGAAAGACGTACATGTCCATACCTTTGCATTGTTTTTTAACATCCCAACGTCGTACAAACGCGCAATAGTCATTTAATTGACTGTCTCTGTATGACCAATTTTCATCCACCTTCGGTTATTGCCCTTTCATTTACGCCAATTAATATCAGTTATTACTTCTATCAACGCCTACTAATTCTATATAATTATCAGAATGAAGTTTCAAAGCTAAATGAACAAATCTGAAGTATATTTTATATATTTGTACCTATTAATTTATTATTAAATCATTATTATTAACACTAGAACTACCACACCAGTGAAATTGACTGATTTTACAATTTTATTTTAAGATTACTACTTCGTGTTATATCTTTTTTCCGCAATGATGTAATGACTTTCGCAACGATAATTAAAAGAATAATATAATGAATTTTATTTTGTTTTTTTTTTATGTATTCGAACTGAAAATAATTTTGTATCAAGGCTACTTATACCAATAAAAGTCAAAGTGATTGGTACTTATCAAAGTGTAAAAGGGTCTTGCAATCTGTTTATCGAACCCCAATTAACCAGTTTCCTCGTTTTGTACAACTTCTCACAAGTCTTTAAAATTTTTACTGCGTATCATTCAATATAATGATGTCAGTTGTCAGAAAAATTGCGGATCGATCGCTGGATCGCTGGATGTAGACACTAGAAATACTACACCAATCAAAATGACTGGTTCTGCAATTTTATAAATGTGTCAACTCTAGTTTAGTAATCATGGTCTCAGATGAATTAATAATACAAAAAATGTATTACATAACATGTGATTTCGGCGTGGCAGTCAGTGTTAAATGATCGCAAGAATCGATGAAATTCGATTCTCTAAATTCAATCCTTACTTAACCGTGCATTATTGTACATTCCCCTCGACTAAGATTACAAACCAAAATCCCATTCAAGCGTCTTACTTAAAGCGTATTTCATATATTTCCATTAATGCGAAAATGTATGTATTTTACATGGTTTGCTCTAAATTATCGTCGAAATCGAAGGAAACCAATTTCAATCGATTAAATCCTCCAGGGATATTTACTCACTCGAAGAGAGAGGTGTTCGTAATCGTCGGGGATTGGGCTTTTCTCGGTGCGGTGCGCGCATTATCACGATGCACGTCGGCGGAAGCTCGTGCCGTTAAGTATAGCGTCGAGCAAGCGTGGACGAGAGAGTATGGGTGCTCCGCGGCGAAAGCCAATAAATTAATTGGATTGACCGCGGGTGGCTTTGCGCGGACAAATGGGATCAACGATTCTGCCGATCAGCAGCGCGCGTGGCTACGTCAATTCTTGCGAACCTCGAGCGTCGCTAACCCGCTCACACTCGTGCGCTTGTTCTTTCGTATGTTCGTCCTTTAAAAGGTGGCCCGCTAACCGGATGCAGGTATCCTGATGCGTTTACACGTGTCTGATATCGCTTAAAAACATGTTGGTACGAGCGATCTGCCTTGTGTACTCGTGCGTTCGAAACAAACAATGAAATACACGACAAATAAGATACGCAACGTCGCGTTTGACGGCTTCGTGACAACCAGCGCGACGCCAGGCACTGGCAAATATTACGTTAACTTGATAAGCGCGCCTTATCGATTCGAGAAAAGTCACAGGGGTTGTTTTCTGTCATAAACGACGTATCGAGTTTTATCGTGCTCGTTGCTTCGCCAACTCTTCACGCTTCGTTCTACTCGCGAGAAAACTCTTGTCGCACACGCTGTGATTTAGGGGAGTGGTTTGGTCGAGATAACGCTGTGTGGAAGGCTGGCTCGAGGAAAAATCAACCTCGAATACTTTGTTCGTTGTTTCTCGATTTTAGCTATGGCGGCTGTGGAGTAATAACTTGCTTTCGCTATCTACGAATAATTATTATTACGATAAGTTCAATAATAGTCAGTTACAATAAGTTTAATAATAGTTCCAGACTGATATTTGATATCTCCTCTTCGTTTTATTGTTAGTCCAATATCGAGTTACCAAGATTTCTAGTGTACAAATTTGTTGATTTAAATATATTTTCAAATATCACTGTCTCTGGTATATACGCACGTCTACAGTTGAATATTCTGCACACTGATCTACACAAACTCTCACGTATGTACAACCGATATCTATCGAACCAGAAAATTCTCGTAAAAAGAGAAACACAAGTTCTTCGCATTTGCAGAAACGTTAATTACCTCACATCGCATTACTCTTTGAAATTTTCTTTTTACGCGTTAGCAAAATATCTCTATCATCTCCATCATCACCGTCCATACTTTTAAGTTTGCACATTTTTTATTAAACTCGTGTTGAATAACGCGTATAGACTTTCTCTCTCTCTCTCTCTCTCTCTCTCTTTCTCAACCTTTCTCTGAGAGAGAAACAGAAATTGATAGAGTAGGCGAAAGGGTAGAAGAGAAAGAACATGATATATATCGAGTCGCGGGAAGCAGATAGAAGAGGTGGAGGTGTAGAGGTGGAGAACTATTTCAGCTTTTACGAGGCCGTCGTGGCGTATCCGTTTTGCGGGGTACGACGTGCAAAACGATCGATAACACGCTCGTAACGTTATTACCGACAGGTATACGGAGGTGGGTAGCAGCGGTACTACCGGTAATAATGTGGCTTTTACGGTCGTGGGCGCTGGTACAGCTGCCGCCAAAGTCGGTAAGCGTGGGTTTCCATCGGGCTCTCAAATGCCGGAGCAGCAACCGAATTTGCGCCACTATTTCCGCCGTTCCTGACACTCTCTCGTGCCCGCTGTTTCACCAGGAATAAAAGCTAGATCCGGGATACGTGGTGTGGATCTTTATCGATCGCGGAAAGGACGACCGTTGCGAGACAACTCGAGATATCTTTGGTCGCTGCGGAAAATCCGGCTGACGTGTCGCCTGAAATGTCGTTTCGCTACACGTTTCCTCCTTTGAATTGTAAGCACTCGTTTCGAAGCTTTCCTCGAACAATGTCACAAATTTGAGGCTGCAATGTAAATTTCATGAATCACCGAATACAAACCTCTCGTGTTGAAATATTTGAAACTGTTTCGGTCTACAATTTTTTATGTTCGTACTGTGTACTAGCCCTTTCGACACGAATTTTTCTTTTAACAGTAACTGCCTAATGGTAATTACGTTAATACGTAATACTATATAATGCAACAGAAATTTGAAGAATGAAGAAAAGGTAGTTTGAGATCCTCATTTATAATAGGATCGTATTAGGTTGTCCGAAAAGTTTCTTTCGTTTTATGAGGAAATAATAGACGCACAATGTTTTTTTGTTTTATATTATTTTGTCAAATTACGTACGATCCATTTTTTACTGTTGAGATAAACACCGCGACATTTCACAGACTTGGTTTCACTTTTGTACGAAGGTACACTGTTGTAAGAAACACGTTTGCGAAAGAAAGACACTTTCCGGACAAACTAATATATCTCTATGAATCTCGATTACAACAATTTTACAACCTTTCTAAAAGTTATCTTAGCTATCTGTTGTCTCATTAGACTCAGCAGAGTTAAGATAGCTACGCACTGAAACAATGTGTAAAAGTTATGCAAACGTGACTTTATCGAGCAAACGTGCCTAATAGATCGCACTTCAAATCTCACGATATATCAGCGTTTCTTAAACAGATACTACCAGCGATGCAAAGAGGAAACTGAAGAAGTTTCCGAGTCTCTCGACGATTATCTTCATTTTCTTTCCCTCTACACTTCATTCTTCCTTTCTACCAAAAGTCTGTGAATTATCAGTAGACTTAGATTGTTGGATGCCGCTAATTAATGACAATTACCGGACGACTATATAAGCCGAAGTTGAGACGATTATCCTGGAAAGGGTAGCAGCGATAGTCAGTTGCGTCTTTACACTCGACGAGGCAATATCTGGCGCAGGTTTTACGAGAAACTTCTCTTCCGACGAATATTCGCTGGGGTAGGAAGAAACAATGTTTCTCGCGGTCGACGAGAGTCGATTTCTATCTAAAGTGTTTCCTCAAGTATTTTTTTCCTCGCGCTTCCTCGCTCTTACGAGCAAGCTTTTACGAGCTGAAATTGTCGGTGGCGAGGAGAGCGAAGCGAGGCTCGCGCGTACACGTCTACGGGGTACGCGCAGGTTTAAACTGAAGGCGTAATCAGCGAACGGAAGCCAAAGCAGCGGCACGATTTCCGCCGCTTATGCCGGCTGCGTTCGTGTGTGCATGCCTCGAGGCGGCTGCTTACGTGGGCCGTGACAAGTGCATCCGGCACATCGAAGTATTACCGTTTGTTCCGTACGCAATCACGACGTCCGATTACGCCTCGAAAATACTCGATTCCCATCTAAGCAAGTCCGCGCCATTCATACGAGCGTTTGCTAGAAAGCCAGCGGAAGATCCGGACTGTTGTATAGCGACGTCGTAAAATTAATTAGGAGTGAAATAAACCCATTAAGCAGCGTTATATTATCATAAATACTTTAAATAGCAGAATCAGATCGTGGAGTCTATGTGGAAGAAACAGCGATGGAAAAGATATTCCGTTAATGCTCGGGGTACCTTTTTCATAGTCACAACGTTGAAACACGGAAAAGATTATAATTGCATGGTTGACACGAATGCATAAATTGTTTCACAGCGAGATAAACAATTTTTTTAAATTCGTCTATGGTTTCTTAACTTAGAAACGGAGCTGGGTAAATATTACTTCAAACAGGAAATAGTAAATAGCTTTTTTTATATCAAATCATACGAGTATTTTTAAGAATAAAATATTTTATTCGTTGGAACAAGTTTTTGTAATAGTGTTTACAATTGTATTTTATTTGATAGTCAAAATAGCGAGGCTTTCGTTTGAAATATTTTATTTATGTTATCTTATTTTTTCTTTTATTCGTAATGATCAAATATTATTCCCAGAAATATCAACGTCTACTCAATATCCTTATAATGCGATACAAGTAATTTCTTAATCGCTTGGTACTTGCTTCTTTGATATTGTTATGTATGTTTATCAACATAACAGGCCGGATACTCATTGTCAGTTTGACATACCAGATAGTATTAATTAGTGTTACTCTATCTTTCTGTGATTCAACTTTAAAAAATTACTTCAACCGCGTTTTAAATAATCATGTGGGAAGATTAGACTTCGTAAACTGAAGAAATAGATGTAATTTTAAAAGAAAATGATGGCGAAATTCCAACAATCTTAGATATTTTTCTCCATTAAAGAGCAAAATTCGTATAGTACTCGCGTTTTAGCGGAAAGTAAAAGTTGTTTATCGAAGGAAGTGTAAGTACTACAACCAATTTCTTGTTACATCTGCGTACTTATCACGCAGATTTATTATCAGCGTATGTATGTTCGGTATAAAAATGTTCGCAAGAGTAGATACGAAAAGATATAAACGACGTAACTAAAGGAATCATCGCAAGAAGCAAACGAATTAATTAAGTAAAAACGGAAGATGCAATACTCGATTACATATGTGGCGATAGCAAATTTTTTACGACAGTGGAAGAATCTGAATTTAAACAATTAATATCCGGACTCAGCAAATTGAAATCAGTGGTAAAGTGTATGATTCGTAAAAGTCTGGTTATGAAAATGTGTACAAAATATAAAGATACGATAGGAAATATAAAAGAAGACTTAGAACGGATAAAATATGTCTGTACAACCGCTGATATATGGTCTTGTCTTCGGAGAAGCTTTATCGACATGACTGTACATTGGATAGATACAAATTTTAACGTCAGTCGAAAGCTATAGTTTACTCGCGATTAGAATATCCTAACACACACGCTCGAACTGCGGCATTAATCGTGCATGTACATAAACGATTTAATTTATGTTCTAATAAAATTACGTATACCGTTACGAATAATGGAAGCAATTTCTACAAAATTTTTAAAAAATTTCATTATAATATTCAGGCATTTGAGACTGCGGAACAAGCATCGGAATATACGGAACAGGAACAAACATTAAGTTTCTCCAG
The DNA here is from genome assembly GCF_910591885.1 of Bombus terrestris. Taxonomy (NCBI): domain Eukaryota; kingdom Metazoa; phylum Arthropoda; class Insecta; order Hymenoptera; family Apidae; genus Bombus; species Bombus terrestris. The sequence goes on from NC_063274.1 coordinate 13,797,258, forward strand.
TGTGGATGATATTTTGAATACAGCAGATGCTGAAGATAAGTATCATAATCTCCGTAAGCATCGTAGGTGTTGTAGCCACACGCTGACTTTAATTGCTGCTAAAGACTCGAATAAAATTGCCGAAGAACATTTCAGTTATAAAAAAATGTACGAGCCTGCCATGTTAAGATGTTCAGCTTTCTGGCACAAAACTAATAAACCCGGATCAAAAGCAAACAACACGATGCCCAACACGATGAAACTCACTGTACGACAGTATAAGAGAATCACTGAATGCAGAATCGAAATATTCCATATGCCATCATTCACCTTTACAGACGTTGAATTCCTAAGAGAATATGAGCGTTGTGTGCGACCGATTGCCTATGCTTTGGATAAACTGCAAGGGGACAATGTCTATATGGTTGGCATTCTTCCGTGGATTTTGACTGTAGAACATAATTTGCAAGATATCGGGTCGTAGAGAATCCTTGAAGCCTTGAGATATTGCGAATTCTTTTGAAACTTCATTTAATATCATGTTTGAGAACTCGGTTTCATCATTCGTACGATTTTTTAGAGAGTGCAAATGATTACATTACATTATTGCGACTGTTAGACATCCAGTATGGAAATTACGGTGAATTCCAAACGATTTAGTGGAAGATAGACGCAATTATATTAAAGAAATAGCGTTAAAAGCTTCGGAAAAAATAGCAGCTCCCGATAAACAAAATTAATACGTCTTCGCAAAGCAAAGTATAAGATACGACAGAATTAGATGATTTCTCCTCATTCATGAAAAAGCCTAATGAGGATATTGCTGACGATGATCGTAACTTAAGTGATAATGATTCGCGAATTCAAAATATCACGAGATATAAATATATGAAACAATTATTTTTAAAATATAATACAACGATCCTATCGTCTGCCCCAGCTGTAGGATTGTGTTTAGCCTCGTTTGATTAAGTTTGTGTTAGCGAAGGAATAGCCTAAACGACGAGAACGTTGAACGATGCACCCTGTTACATGCAAATAGCCATACTAGAAAAGAAAAATAAATCTATTTTAACGATATTATGGTTTCTTGCGTTTTAATATCACCTCTTTCCTCCACCTATTTTCATCGTCAAGATATTTTAAAATATCTTATTTTATGTTTTACATTATCAAAATAAAAACGTTTTATTTCACGAAATTTCGTTGTCTATTTAAAATAGTATTTTATTCGGATCGTAGAACAGCGATTACTTGAAGTAGCATTTGACATACTTTTCCTCTAAATTTTGCCCAGCTTTGCTTTGAAAGGATTACAACAGAATAGAATTTACGGTTTCATGTAGAATATAATTCTCACAGTTTCTTTTTGAGCAACACTTTCCAAGTTGTAGCTTTTATAAAGACTACCTACTAGGTGGCTTGAATTTTTCTGGGACTCAGTGGAATATAAGATGTTATCGTAAATAAAATTACATTTTTCCAAACTTTACTCTGGATATTATAACGTGCATTGTTATATTATTGCGTTTATTGTTAAAAATTTGTCTCAAAAGCTTTCAATTTACTACTTCGCTGTATCTTTAGCCGATCTACGAACACCACCTTCGATAAAATCATGACAAGTCTCTCTCGTCGTCTGTTGATCAAATTCACATCACTGTTTTCACGCGATATATTTGACTGAGCTTTTCGTTCAATGAAAATTCGAGACACGAGGAAATATTTTCCTGACTCTCTCCCTATGTCGGCTTCGGGTTCGCTCGGTTGCAAACAAGATCAAGCAGAGTCGTTTAAGGGTAACCTTTTAGTCGTCTACCGCTTCCAGGGCTTCCTTTTTCATCGTTGATGCTCTCTACGTTGGCTCGCACGGCAAAGTACATTATAGATCAGAAGTTCGGAACCGCACTTTGATGGTAGATCGTAAATGAATTGGTTTATGAGAATTTGATAGGAAGTGCGGTCAGCTGTTAGGCACCGTTCAGAGGGATGGAATTTCGATTGTTTAAATAAAGTTAGCTGCTGTTATATTCTTTTTTGTTATGTACTTGATCGAGCCATGGTGCACAGATTTTTAACGATTTAATTAGCATAAAATTGAAGGGAGGAGGCAGACGTATTTCTTTTCTAATTTAGCCTTTTTTTTTTCCTTTTTTTTTTTTTTTTTTTTTTTAACAAAAATAATAACGTTGCACCAAAAATAAGCTCAAAGGGTATTTCTAAATAATCGATGGCAGAAACGTATATCTCAGATCGTTTCGTAATGAAAACATAACGCGCCTTCACCGAGAATAAATACAATTAATATCTCATTAAAATACAACGTTGCGTGAAAGAGTTAGAAATGATTTTCATCAACGCACAGATAAATCTTTACTTTTCCGCTTTACGATAAAACGTAAATAAGGTGCACAGCTAAATGCATATCTAATAATACTAAGAAACTATTCTCAAAGCATTGTTCTGCAATCAGGGCAATGTTATTTGATTTCATCTAGAAGCAGTTAAAGGCTAATTATACCCGTTTGTCTGCTTTATTGTAAAATGTAACAATGCAGGCAATGGTTTTAAACGTGTTTCGTATTTTTCCGCGGTCAAGTCGTGAGATAAAGAGTTCGTTGCGTGGAAATTTGTTCGTTCATCCTTGGGAACGATTTTTATATAAAGGGAACGGCAGGCAGTGCGTTTCGACGAGTAAAAAACATTTCGGATCGACCGAGCAGCCAATCTTATGCGTTTTATTTGATGTTTCAGGGTCCACCACAACCTGGCCAGCAATATAAATTCTCGATCGGCGAGTTGTGCGATCGTATCAAGGAGGACTTCAACTTTCTTCAGACACAATATCACAGGTAAATCTTTATTTTCAATGATCGTAAATCAAGCCCTCCCACCTGATCCTTTGAACGTATTTTTACGATTGGAAAACACGTGTAACGTTTCCTCGTTGGCATTCGCGTCACGGCGATTTAACGTAGCGACGGTCACGATCAGTAGAAAAAAAAAAAAAAAAAAACAGAAGAAATCGCGGTTTAATTTCAGTTGCAAATTGAACGAAAGTTGCACCACGGTTTAATGTTCCTTTTTTTCTGTATCTTTCTCGATCGACCGTTGGAAGAGATACATATCTGATTACAGTAAGACGTAAGAAACATGGTATCACTTATAATTATTCGCGCAAGTGTACGCTGTCAGGAGAAGTTATGCCGCGCGTATGAAATAATAATACGGCTGTCAATCGTAAATTAAGTAAAAATGTGGGTTGCGTGAATTATTTATTCTTTTTTATCGTTCGAATGATGGAAGATAAGAGAAGGAGATAACGATGGACCCGAAGGAATTCAATTTTAATATTTGCAATGGTGTATTTATGCTATTAAGTTACGATATATCGTTCCTATATCATTGCGTATCTTTAAATTATAATCTATGTATAATATTTACTTTGTTCCATACCTTTATACAATCCAAATGTGTAACAGAAGAGAACTCGAATAATTAATTAAACGATATTGCACTTTGCGTACTATTCAAGCGAAATGGATTTCTCACATGAAAACTTGAAGAATCTGTACGTATTATTTCACGTGCACATTTTTTCGTAACTGATACTTTCGAATTAAACGAAAAAAGGGAATTCAATAAAAATAAAGTAAAAATTGAAATTCCGCTAGTTTGCGGTTTATCTACTCCAAAACCGATATATCTAGTTATTTTATCTTTTCAATCACGTTCCGTTAGTCTCGTACTTTTCCTGACAATCGTCATAGTAGTATTTATCCTCGTGACAGAGTAATTAATCGACCACAGTCAATTCTTTGGACATACGCCGGATCTTATCTCGGAAATGTTTGCGCAAACGTCGTGTCGCCGCGTAGGCGAACCGAACAGAGACAAACCGACAGATGTAGGCAGAGAATTGTTTGTCCAAGCGGAAGCTATGCACACTGAAGTATGCACATAGCCTAGAGGACGAGCAGGCCTCTCGGTTTCGATTCTATGCACGCGTGTTACGCGTCTATCAGCCATTCAGTTTCTTCGCCAACCGTCTCGTAACACATTTTCTTTTTGACACACCGCCTGCGAGTCAATTCCTCTGCCCGCTGCTCTCTAGCCATGTCCAATGTATTTTACGCTGCTTTTCAGATCTTTAGAGTTTTAATAGTCTGTGAATTCTTTATATCGTATACTGATAAATACCGGTTTGAAAAGTTGTTAGTGCACGTAAATAGCTGACATACGGTCTTGGAACGTAAACATTATTATGACGTGCTTGTCGTTGATACATTGTATATCAGAATTGAATATTCATTTTATATTACCTGTTTTCATGTCCATTTTCTTTTCTTTTTTTGATCACTTGTCAGTCAATGGAAGGAAGGTATACATATATTCCGACAAATTTTTGTTACTTTACATCGTTCAAATTAATTTTCTTTATTTTATGAAAATGAAATTTTTCTGTGAAATGTGACTCCATGTAGAATTTATTGAATTAGACATTGTTATAGTTAAACTGCAGATTTTTGTATTTTTGTACAGATTAACATTACTACGCATACAATCGAAGATTTCTTTCTCCTGTTATATAAATATAATAAAAAGCATTCAGGTCGTGTATTTTATATATGTTGAGATATATATAATTTTGCGTGTTAGACTAGATTGGCCGCGTAGTAGTGACACACGTATGTGAATATGAGTAAGCGGAAGTATGTGTGTGCGCGGCGTCTCTAAAAACAGATGAATGTAACTGTTCCGTTGACAGTCTGATATGGAAGATGGTGAGACAAAGAAAGTGCTGAGACGCGTGCAAATGTATATCGATGGGAATCCTGGAAATCGTTTATTAAATAAATCTAAAATTATTTTAATTTGAATTCTAAGTGTAACCTTAGTGTTCCTTTACTTTTATTTCCGCAATTAGGATCCACAATTCTCAACAATGTATTATGTGCATTCTGTAGATTACTGCGACTCGAAATATTCCACAACTGCGTACAAATTCTGTTTGCACCTTGACAATCTATAGTAATTATAATTCAGCGCCGAAATTCCAACTAATATACATATATACAATAAAAAAATTCCAATTACCTGATAAAAAGGGTGGCAACGATGTTCGAAAAGTTTTTAGCAAATCTAGACGAATCTCATATTTTTCACTCAGCCCACCCGTTAAGCGTTCTTATGACCGGCCGCTCGAAATAAATAACGTCGTAAAAACGGTAACAAGTATAGGAATATAGAAGGTAATCGGCAGAGATAGGAATCGGGTACACGCAAAGCGAGTAAACCAGGCAGCGAAGAAAAGTTGCCTGATAAGGGAACTTTCTTCGTTCGAAGTGTCGGTTTTCACCGTGTGCCTGGCGATCCTTATCTACAGCTTGACACGTTAATTTATGTTCCGACCCTTTAACGTGTTAATTCGCGGCGTCACGTGCCGCACGATTTCCACCGACGACGGAAACTTAAATTGCTGTTTCGTGTCACAACGACACGAGGGCCAGAGAGCAGGGGATGAAGAGAGATAGCGAAGCAGAGGAAACTATAAAGACAGAGAGAAAGAGAAGAAGAGAGAGAGAGAGAGAGAGAGGAGAAACCCGGGAGCTGTGTGCATACGCGCATGCATGCATAAATATGTGCGAGACGTACGTGAGCCGCGTGCGACATTTCCACGCGCTCATGCAACTATACAGGACGGTCAGAAAGTAGCCAATTTCGCACTCGGTGCACACCAACTCTTCCGGAGAGTGCTCGATTTTTCCTCGACCATACCTCGCACCTCGCACGGTTCGAAGCGAGCTGCGCCGTTCAAACGAGACGAGAATGAAAATGTTTGCCGCGGCGACGCGTACGTACTCGTAACTGATGATCGTACCACTTTCCGCTAAAACTCTGTCTGATCATGCGCTACTGTATGTCACAGGTGTTGAAAATTTGTTAGTTAACGTATCTGGTGTTCGACAGAGAAAAAAAGTATTTAAACCTTCGTACTCGTATGTCGAGTGTGACTCGACATCAGTTTTTATCTCCGGAGCTGCTTTGTCGAGTCCCACTCGACATTATCTCATGTCCACCTTTTTTTGTGAAACGTACGAAAGAAAAGCAGGATTGCATCCTGGAAATTGTTTCAAGATATTTAAAATTACAAAATACAACAATAGTGTGAATAAAACTGGTATTTGAGTGAATTTGTTTCTTCCTTTATTTATTTAAATTCTCTTATTTTTTTTTGGTTAAAGTAAATTTCAAATAAAACACTTAAAAGCGTTGCGAGCTGATGGTAACGAAATTGAAATTAAATTCGCAGTGCAAAGGGTTAAGTGGCCTGTTCGTGTATGTAATACGAGTACGAATGAGACAAGGTTGAGGTAGAATTCTTAACGTTGTAACTATCAAGTACGTAAAATGTATAATTCGTGTGGGAAAAATTAACACGAAGAATGTATAGGAAAATGCATAATGCCAGGAAAGAAAGAAGCTTCTGTTCGTATATCTTACGAAAGATTATTTTAATTATCGAAAATGCATCATTTTAAGAGAAATTAGGAATCGCGTTGTCCGTTCCGATAATCTTAACATTATACGCCATAGAACTTCAAATGAGATTATTTCGCTTGTTCTTGTTTCCCGACTATTCTGATTATTTTTATCTTCAATTCTCTCTATCCGACCATTCCGATTATGCTTATTTTCTCTCTAATTATTGCGATCTAGTGTTCTAGGAAGACGTAGTAGAGTAGCGTAATCTATTATTAGCAGTCGTATAATTAATCGGTTATTGAAGTAGATATCGTGAAGTACGTAGAAAGGAAGTTTCATACTTTGCAATTTTAATTTGTAAATATAAAGTGTGGTAGAGTATAAGCGAAGGAAAGATGTTTTATTAAGATAAATTGTCTTTGTAAACATTTCAAATTTCATGTTAATTTACTATATACGGAATTTGAAATAGAACATCTTCATTGTTAGTTATATCGTCAGATAAATATGTATAAACTAACTGATTATATTCATTCTTTAAGTTTCCATGATACTTAGTTCCATTGAGTTTGAATAAAAAACAGTTCATCTATTACGCAACTAATAAAGAGTTATCGAATATGACTCGATAAAATATATTTTATGTTATTGTTTTTTAAAAATATTTATAAGATCACGAAAATTATTTGCATTTTGGAATTTACAATTGAAAATTATCGCATAATCATTTTCGAGGTCCTATTGGGTTGGCAACTAAGTGATTGCGGATTTTGTCAATACCAACGATAAAATGAAGCTTCTAGAGTTCTAACGATAATTGGATGACATTTTGATTTTTTTCTATTCATATTCTCTCAACACAATGATAATGTGGAAATACCATAATAATATCACGTCGATAATTCCACGCTCCACTTATACACGTTTTCAGGTATTCCTTATCTGCATTTATTTTCTGATTAATTCTTATTTTTATTGTCGTTTTATAATTTCAAAGATCAATCGGTTTAATCTAGCTGAACCGGATCGAGTTAAATAAAATTGAGCTATTTAGATCGGTCGGCCGTTGAGTCGATTCGGATCGAAACGAGTTGGATTAAATGAAATTGAACCGAATTGCTTTAGATTGGATTAAAGCGAGTTAAGTTCGTTTGGGCCGAATCCGCGTGAGTCGTTTGGGTCCGGCTAA